>NC_053494.1:82515112-82839755 GCF_905171775.1 Rana temporaria | reverse complement strand
TGTACTTACGACGGCGTAAGTGCTTTGTGAATCCGGGCCTTCAAGTTTAGGTCCCATAGACTTCAGTGGGGTTTTGGGAGTTCAGATGTGAACTTTTGCTATGTTCGGGAGTTCTGGTGCGAATCGAACCGCGGGGGGGGGGGGGGGGGTTTGGGCTTTTTTCCCATCTCTACTTTCTTCCACACATAGGGCTAGATTCACATACCTTTAGGCGGGCATAGCGTATCTCCTATACGCTACGCAGCCGTAACTTTGAGAGGCGAGTATGGTATTCACAAAGATTTTGCGGCTGAAGTTACGGCGGCGTAGCGTATTAGGGCCGGCGTAAGCCCGCCTAATTCAAATGTTGAAGCTGTGGGCGTGTTTTATGTTAATTACGTGTGACCCCACGTAAATGACGTTTTTAACGAACGGCGCATGCGCCGTCCGTGAACGTATCCCAGTGCGCATGCTCCAAATCACGTTGCAAATAGTCAATGCTTTCGACGTGAACGTAACCTACGCCCAGCCCTATTCACGGACGACTTACGCAAATGACGTAAAACGTGAAAAATTTGACGCGGTTCCGACGTCCATACTTAACATTGGCTGCGCCATGTTTTTGGTGGTTTATCTTTACGCCTGAAAACGCCTTACGTAAACGGCGTATCTCTACTGCGACGGGCAATCGTACGTTCGTGAATAGGCGTATCTTACTGATTTACATATTCTAGGAATAAATCAGCGTACACACCCCTAGTGGCCAGCGTAAATAGGCAGTTAAGATACGACGGCGTAGGAGACTTACGCCGGCCATATCTTAGCAACATTTAAGCGTATCTCAGTTTGAGCATACGCTTAAAGCTGCGACGGCGCGGATTCGGACTTACGACGGCGTATCTACTGATACGCCCGTCGTAAGTCTTTCTGAATCTGCCCCAAAGTCTTCAAATCTTGAAGATTCCGTGGGCCTCTTCTATGAACTCTGATCTTTTAGTCTTTCTATTGGATTCAAGTTAGGTGATTGGCTGAGCCATTCTAGCAGCTTTATTTTCTTTATTTGAAACCAATTGAGTTTCCTTGGCTTTGTGTTTGGGATCATTGTCTTGCTGAAATGTCCACCCTCGCTTCAGCTTCATCATCCTGGTAGATGGCAGCAGAAATTTAGAATGTCTTGGAACATTTTTTTCATTCATCCTTCCTTCAATGATATGAAGTTTGCCAGTACTGTATGCTGAAAAATAGCCCCGCACCATGATGTTTCCACTTCCAAACTTCACTGTTGGTTTTGTGTTTTTGTGGTGATGTACTATTTGACCTCCACACATGGGGCTAGATTCAGATAGATTTGTCTATCTTTATGCCCGGCGTAACGTATCTCAGATACGTTACGGTTACGCCGCCGTAATTTAGGGCGCAAGTTTCAGAAAGAAAAATTTTCAAAACTCGACGCGGGAACGACGGCCATACTTAACATAGGATACGCCTCATATAGAAGGGGTAACTATACGCCGAAAAAAGCCTAACGTAAACGACGTAAAAAAATGCGCCGGCCGGACATACGTTTCTGAATCGGCGTATCTAGCTCATTTGCATATTCCTCGCTTAACTATACGGAAATGCCACCTAGCGGCCAGCGTAAATATGCAGCCTAAGATACGACGGTGTAAAACACTTACGCCGGTCGTATCTTAGGGAAATCTATGCGTAACTGATTCTATGAATCAGGCGCATAGATACGACCGGCCGGACTCAGAGATACGACGGCGTATCTGGAGATACGCTGGCGTATCTCCTCTCTGAATCTAGCCCATGGTGTATATTATGACATCCAAAGAGTTACATTTTGGTCTCATCTGATCTGACTATATTCTCCAAGTATTTTACAGGTTTGTCTAAATGTTGTAAAACAAACTTTAAACGAGCTTCACCATTCTTTTTCTTCAGCAATGGAGTCTTGCGTGGTGAGCGTGTATACAGGCCATGGCGGTTGAGTGCATTACTTATTGTTTTCTTTGAAACAATTGTATCTGCTAATTCCAGGTCGTCTATCTCCACAAGTGGTCCTTGGCTCTTGGACAACTCTTCTGATAATTTTTTTTACCCCCCCCAGAAGACATCGGAAGAAGCAAGCCCCCCCTTGTGAAAGAGCTAAAGAAGAGAGGGGGGCCCCCGGAGCTGACTAATAAAATATTTTAAAAACCTGTGTAGCGTGTTTATTTATTTTTAACACTTTACTTCCAGGTAAATGGGTAGGGGTACGATGTACCCCATACTCATTCATCTAGGGTGGGGGGCTGGAATCTGGGGGCCCTCTTGTTATAGGGGGCTCCCAGATTCCGATAAGCCCCCCACCCGCAGACCCCGACAACCAACGGCCAGGGTTGTCGGGAAGAGGCCCTGTCCTCATTAACATGGGGGCAGGGTGCTGTGGGGTGGGGGGGGCACCTACCTCCCCATGTTGAGGGCATGCGGCCTGGCACGGTTAAGGAGGGGGGGGCGCTCGCTCGTCCCCACCCCCTTTCCTGACCGGCCAGGCTGCTGCTCAAATACGGGTCTGGTATGGATTTTGGGGGGACCCCCGCCGTTTTTTCGGCATAGGGGGTTCCCCTTTAAATCCGCACCAGACCCATGAACCCATGCCGTTTTTGTTAAAATTTGGTGTGGAGTTCCCCCTCAAGATCAGTAGAATACATGTCGCATGCCAAAGTCGGAGCGTGCAAGACTGCGTTCCGACTTTGATCCTACTTCAATGATGTTCAATGGAGTGAAGTAGGATCAAAGTCGGACCAAAGTAGTACAGGGAGCATCTTCAAAGTCGGACCGACATGTGTCGGACCAGTTAAGACAGCTCTCATAGGAAAACAGTGCTTTTCACACGTCATTCGACATGAACTCCCAATGTCGGAGCGTATGTCGGACTAGTGTGCTTAAAGGCCATCAGTTGAGACTGAACCAGCTGATATTAATTTGCACTGACAAGGGGCAGGATTGCTTTCTAATTACTGATAGATACAGGCCCGGATTCAGAAATGAGATACGATGGCGTATCTCCTGATACGCCGTCGTATATCTGAGTGCGGGCCGTCGTATCTATGCGCCTGATTTAGAGAATCAGTTACGCATAGATTTCCCTAAGATCCGACTGGCGTAAGTGTCTTACACCGTCGTATCTTAGGCTGCATATTTCTGCTGGCCGCTAGGTGGCGCTTCCGTATAGTTACGCAAGGAATATGCTAATGAGGTATTTACGCCGATTTAGAAACGTACGTCCCGCCGGCGCATTTTTTAACGTCGTTTACGTTAGGCTTTTTTCGGCGTATAGTTACCCCTGCTATATGAGGCGTAGCTAATGTTAAGTATGACCGTCGTTCCCGCGCCGAGTTTTGAAAATTTTACGTTGTTTGCTTATGTCGTTCGCGAATAGGGCTGGACGTCATTTACGTTCACGTCAAATCCAATACGTCTTTGCGGCATACTTTTGCGCAATGCACACTGGGATATTTTACGGACGGCGCATGCGCCGTTCAAAAAAATGTCAAAAACGCGGGGTCAAGTGAAATTTAAATAAAACACGCCCCCAACATCCCCATTTGAATTAGTCGGGCTTACGCCGCAACACATACGTTACGCTGCCGTAACTAAGGGCGCAAGTTCTTTCTGCATACGGAACTTGCGCCCAAATTTAAGGCGGCGTAACGCCCACAGAAATATGCGCTCATCTTTCTGAATCCGGGCCACAGACTAGATTTCCTAGGACATATAAACATCAACATAACCAAAATTATATTATTGTAAAAGAATAATAAGACACAATTGCTAAGAAACTCAGGTATAATGTTTATGAAGATGAAAATAAAATAGGTTAATTACAGTATGTGCATGTCTATCTGAAAATAAAAAATAGAGAGAATATTTTGTAACAGTAAAATCTAGGGCTTGAACTACACTTTATTGGAGTATACCTTAGATTTATAGCATGTTAATTCACTGCAAGCTCTGTCAACCTGCTTTAGCTGTTGCAGATGATTGACAGAACTACAGAGGAATACAAAACCATTATAACATTAATAATACTATTTTCTGCTCTGATAAGCCTGGTGGCCTTCCAGGCTGCTGCAACAGACGTACTTGGGGCTGCATTTGCAAAGCATTTTTTTTTTTTTTTTTTTGTGGAATGATGAATACAGACTCACTTCAGACTCTGCTTTCTGAATGTGCTGACCATTCAGCCTCATTTCATTTGCCATATTAATCAGAGTTGATAGACGTGGGAGGAAACGCTGTGTTGCTTTGCCAACAACAAAGCTTGGGGATTCAAGCAGATTTGTCAGCGCAAATAAAACACATGCTTACTCTAGTGGACCCTTTTTAATCCTACTAAGACACCTGAAAACCATAAAAACATTCTGTACTTTCCAATAGTCTGCATGCATTGGTCTTTTTTGGTGTCAGTAAGAAACAGAATAACTATTTATTTGAAATAATAAATGACCCCAGATCTCACATTAAAGAGGTCATGTCATGTTTTCTTTTCCTATTATAAAGGATGTTTACATTACTTGTAATAGGAATAAAAGTGATCCATTTTTTTAAAGGGACAGTGTAAAAAAATAAAAAGTAAAATAAATTAGATAAAAAAAAAAAATTAAGCACCCCATCCCTCCGTGCTTGCGCGCAGAAGCGAGCGCATACATAAGTCACGGCCGCATATGTAAACGGTGTTTAAACCACACATGTGAGGTATCGCTCATTAGAGAAAGATCAATAATTCAAAATACCTCCTCTGTAATTCAAACCTGGTAACCTGTAGACATTTTTAACCCCTTGCCGCCCGCCTTATGCAAAATGATGGCGGCAAAGTGGTTTCAATATCCTGACCGGACATCCTATAATGTCTTCAGGATATTGAGCCTCTGCGCGCCCCCGAGGGCGTGCATCGCGGCGATCATTGTTGCGGGGTGTCAGTCTGTCACCCCACAACACCGATCTAGGTAAAGAGTCTCTGGCGGAGACTCTTTACCACGTGATCAGCCGTGTCCAATCACGACTGATCACGATGTAAACAGGAAGAGCCGGTGATCGGCTTTTCCTCACTTGCGTCTTTTAGACGCGAGTAGAGGAGAGCCGATCGGCTGCTTCTCTGACAGGGGGGGTTTGTGCTGATCCATTATCAGCGCAGCCCCCCTGAGAAGGCACTGCACCACCAGGGATGCCTAATGGATACCAATCAGTGCCCACAATGGATGCCAATCAGTGCCCACGATGGGCATCACTTATTGGCAGGCATTATTGTCTGGCACTGGTTGGCATCCATCAGTACAATATGTTACAGTACATCCGTGCCACCTATCAATGCCCATCCGTGCCCACCCATGCCGCCTATCAGTGCCCACCCGTGTTGCCTATCAGTGACCATATTAGTGCCCATCATCAGTGCCCATCAATGCCACCTCATCAGTGCCACCTCATTGGTGCCCATCAGTGCCGCCTTGTCAGTGTCCGTCAGTGCAGCCCCATCAGTGCCCATCCGTGAAGGAGAAAACTTACTTATTTACAAAAGTTTTGTAACTGAAACAAAAAAATTTTTTTTCACAATTTTCGGTCTTTTTTTGAAAAAAAATTACAGAAAAAAAAATCCCAGAGGTGATCAAATAACACCAAAAGAAATCTCTATTTGTGGGAACAAAATTATAAAAAATATGTTTGGGTACAGTGTTGCATGACCGCGCAATTGTCATTTAAAGTGCAACAGCGCTGAAAGCTGAAAATTGGTCTGGGCATGTATAAGTGCCCGGTATTAAAGTGGTTAAACATTGCCTATGGACATTTTTAAGTGTCAAATTTGTCGCCATTCCACAAGTTAAAACTGAGCCTCAGTTTCGAAGCATGACGTGTTGGGTATCAATTTACTCTGCGTAACATTATCTTTCACAATATAGAAAAAAGTGGGCTAACTTTACTATTTTTTTTTATTCAAAAAAGTGTATTTTCCCCCAAAAAATTGCATTTGTAAAACCGCTGCGCAAATACCTGTATGGTTTACAAGTTAAAAAAATATTTTAACTTGTAAACACCAAGTGTAAAAAATAGGCTTGGTCATTAACCACTTAAGCCCCAGACCATTTTGTTGCTGAAGGACCAGGCAACTTTTTGCGATGCAGCACTGCATCACTTTAACTGACAATTGTGCGGTCGTGTGACGTGGCTCCCAAACACAATTGACGTCCTTATTTTTCCAAAAATAGAGATTTCGTTTGTTGGTATTTGATCACCTCGGTTTTTATTTTTTGCGCTATAAACAAAAATAGAGTGACAATTTTGAAAAAAAAATCAATATTTTTTGCTTTAATAAATATCTCCAAAATATATATAAAAAACGTTTTTTTCCTCAGTTTAGACCGATACGTATTCTTCTACATATTTTTGGTAATTTTTTTTTGCAAGAAGCGTTTATTGATTGGTTTGCGCAAAAGTTATAGTGTCTACAAAATAGGGGATAGTGTTATGGCATTTATATTAATAATTTTCTTTTACTAGAAATGGCGGCGATCAGCGATTTTTATCATGGCAGCAACATTATGGCGGACACATCGGACACTTTTGACACTATTTTGGGACCATTGTCATTTTTACAGGGATCAGTGCTATACAAATGCACTGATTACTGTTAAAATGACACTGGCAGTGAAGGGGTTAACCTGTAGGGGGCGCTGAAGGGTTTAAGTGTGCCCTAGTAAGTGATTCTTACTGTGTGGCATGTGACATCACTGATCGTCGTTCCCTATGACAGGGAACAGACGATCAGTGACACTCTCACTAGGAAGAACAGGGGAGGTTTTGTTTACACTTACCTCTCCCCGTTCGTTCAGCTCTGTGACCCGATTGTGGGACACCGGCAGCGATGTCCCACGAGCGTGGTCACGGAGCTCAGGACTGGGTCGCGAGAGCGCCGGCGACCCACAGCTGGGCATCTTAAAGAGGACATACCTGTACGTGCTTATGCCCAGCCGCGCTGCTCTGCCAAAGTATATCGGCGTTTGGCGGTCTTTAAGCGGTTAAGTAGTTAAAGTGGAGGTTCACCCTATAAAAAATTTCTAACACTATATCCAGCCCAGTTCTGCAAATAAAATGACAATGACCTTTTTTTTCTCCCTGTAGATATCGTTTAGCCATAGAATTCACAGCGGCTTCCGGGTAGGGAATCCCGCGGGAGTGGGCGTTCCTATTGACATGCCAATTGATTGACATACTAAACGACGGCGCCGAATAGAGCCGAGCCGACTCGAGCTTCTTTCAGGAAGTCGTGACGCGCTGTGTGCGCCGTCGTTTAGCATGTCAATTAATTGGCATGTCAATAGGAACGCCCACTCCCGCGGGATTCCCTACCCGGAAGCCGCGGTGAATTCTATGGCTAAACGATATCTACAGGGAAAAAAAAAAAGGTCAGTGTCATTTTATTTGCAGAACTGGGCTGGATATAGTGTTAGAAATTTTTTATAGGGTGAACCTCCAATTTAAGATTTCCAATGACTTTGGATGGTGACAAGCCATGCATGCACAATTGGGCCAACAAATTATTATTATTATTATTATTATTATTATTATTATTATTATTATTAGTTGTAGTAGTAGTAGTAGTAGTAGTAAAAGTAGTATAAAAGATTGTTGTAAAATATATGCTCCTCTTTACCAAAAAATGTATGTGTTTTGCGAGTGGAGAAAGTAAGGTATAGCACTTGAGCCCTTGCTTAGTCTGAAAGTAAACAGTAGTAATTGGCCACAAAAATCTATTATGGTCAAGTGATTTGTCTCCAATGGTACTGAAAAAGTAAAGGTTGGGAAGTACAGACATAAGATCATTACCTCATCCAATAGTAACCAGCTAGATCAGGTGAGCCTTTCAAAAGCACTTTAACTCCTTAACTACTTGGGATCCGCGCTATAGTCAAATGACGGCTACAGCGCGGATCCCAAAATTCAAGTGGACGTCAATTGACGTCCGCCCCTTTGCGCGTTCCCCGCGCGCGCTCCAGAGCGCGCAGCGGGGAAATTCTGTGTTGGCCGTGTCCCTTGGACACAGCCAATTACAGATCGCCGCAAACGGCCAATCAGAGTGGCCGTTTGCGATGCGATCTGTGCGGCCAATGAGAGAAGATCTCAAATGTAAACATATGAGATCATCTCTCATTGCCGCCTCTCCCTCCTTACACAGAGACAGCATGTGAGGAGGGAGAAAGATCTGTGAGTGTAAAAAAAGTGTTACAGTTCGTTACAGTGTTACAGTGCCATCCATCCCAATGCCATCCACCAGTGCCATCCATCCCAGTGCCATCCACCAGTGCCATCCATCCCAGTGCCAGCCATCCCAGTGCCAGCCATCCCAGTGCCATCCCAGTCCCCTGTGCCGCCAATCAGTTCCCACCTGTGCCACCAATCAGTGCCCGCCTGTGCCACCAATCAGTTCCCACCTGTGCCGCCAATCAGTGCCCGCCTGTGCCGCCAATCAGTGCCTGCCTGTGCCGCCAATCAGTGCCCACCTGTGCCGCCAATCAGTGCCCACCTGTGCCGCCAATCAGTGCCCGCATGTGCCGCCAATCAGTGCCCACCTGTGCCGCCAATCAGTGCCCGCATGTGCCACCAATCAGTACCCGCCTGTGCCGCCAATCAGTGCCCTTCTGTGCCGCCAATCAGTGCCCGCCTGTGCCGCCAATCAGTGCCCGCCTGTGCCGCCAATCAGTGCCCACCTGTGCCGCCAATCAGTGCCCGCCTGTTCCGCCAATCAGTACCTGCCTGTGCCGCCAATCAGTGCCAGCCTGTGCCGCCAATCAGTGCCCACCTGTGCCGCCAATCAGTGCCCGCCTGTTCCGCCAATCAGTACCTGCCTGTGCCGCCAATCAGTGCCTGCCTGAGCCGCCAATAAGTGCCCACCTGTGCCGCCAATCAGTGCCTGCCTGTGCTGCCAATCAGTGCCCACCTGTGCTGCCAATCAGTGCCCATCAGTGAAGGTTTAGCACACACCAGCAAAATGTCCAAAAGGTCCTATTCCGCCGAGGAGGCATACCAAATCCTTTCTGCCCCCTACGAGAGCAACGTGGAGCTCTCTCTTTCAGAGTCCCTTTCCAACTCTGATTCGGAGTTTGACGTCACTTATGAGCCAGCCATCAGTAGCGCAACACTGAGTGACTCAGAGGAGGAAGATAGCCGGCCGGCTAAACGAAGGCATTCTGGTGAGGAGGCAGTGCCATCCACCAGCACTGCAGTGCCATCCGCCAGCACCGCAGTGCCATCCGCCAGCACCGCAGTGCCATCTGCCAGCACCGCAGTGCCTCGGCAACAAACTTCAAGGACCCATGCCAGCCTTCCCTATGCCCTTCAGAACCCCTTTTGGCTTCCTCCTACTTCAGGAGAAGCCAACATTCCCCCTTTCACGGCCCAGCCAGGAATCCAGGTGGACACGGAGAATTTTACCCCAATTGATTATTTCAATCTAATGTTTACAGAGGACATGCTATCCGGAATTGTGGCCCAGTGCAACCTATTTGCACAGCAATTTATTGAAAACAATCCCACGTCATATTATGCCCGTCCCTTCCAGTGGAGAGACCTTACGCTGGAGGAGTTCAAATTTTTTTTAGGCCTCACATTGTGTATGGGACTCAACCCAAAAAACGCTTCACGTTCCTTTTGGTCCAAAAACCCGATCTACCACATGCCCATCTTCTCCAGCGTAATGCCCAGATCCCGATACTTCACCATCATGAGATTCCTACATTTCAACGACAATACCCAGTGCCATCCCCGAAATCATCCAGAACATGACAGGCTTTTCAAAATCCGGCCCTTACTGAATTATTTTTCCGAGAAATTCCCCCAATTGTATACCCCGGACCAACACATCTGTGTGGATGAGTCCCTTATCAAATTTAGTGGCAGACTACAAATAAAACAATTTATCCCCAGCAAAAGAGCCCGCTATGGTGTGAAGGTGTACAAATTGTGTGACCGAGTCACAGGATACCTGTATGCCTACAGAGTATACGAAGGCAAGGACACCCAGCTGAATCCCCCTAATTGCCCAGACTACTTGGGATCAAGTGGCAAAATTGTTTGGGAACTCATTAACCCCCTATTAGAAAAAGGGTACCATTTGTACGTGGACAACTTCTACACCTCGCTTCCCCTGTTCCACAACCTGCAGCGGAAGCAGACGCCAGCATGTGGCACCATCAGAAACAACAGGAAATGCTTTCCTCAAAGCCTGGTGAATAAAAAGCTGAAAAGAGGAGAAT
Organism: Rana temporaria; assembly: GCF_905171775.1. NCBI lineage: Eukaryota > Metazoa > Chordata > Amphibia > Anura > Ranidae > Rana > Rana temporaria. The sequence goes on along the minus strand of NC_053494.1, from coordinate 82,829,484 downwards.
CAGCAAGTCTGCGTAACAATGCGGTTCTGGCAGTGAAGTGGAAGGACAGAAGATGGATGGTAGATATGTTATCTACCATCCACAATGATACCGTCGTTGAAATTCGCAGAAGGCGTGGCACCACCATCCGAAAGCCCACTTGCATCCAGGACTATAATTTGTTTATGGGGGGGTCGACTTCAATGACCAGATGCTTGAACCCTATCTTGCCACAAGACGCACGTACCATTGGTACAAAAAAGTTGCCATTTATTTTTTTCAATTGGCCATATATAATTATTTTGTAATATACCGCAACTCCACCCAAAACCCCAAATGCTTCCTTGGCTACCAAGAGGACCTTATCACTGCCCTTATTTTCCCAAACGATGCACCCCAAACCATCCGATCTGATGTTTTAAGTCGTCTCGCCGAGCGTCATTTTCCCGATAAAGTCCCTCCCACAGAAACAGGCCGACGACGTCAAAAATGATGCAAGGTATGCGCCAGTGAAGGAGTCAGATGAGACACAGCTTACCATTGTGCTGATTGTCCTTCCAAACCAGGCCTCTGTATAACTGAATGTTTTCGTCATTACCATACCAAACTAAAGTATTAATCCTCCGTTCCTGCCTTTACACACCTCCACACCCCTTATGCCACTGCCTGCTCTGTAACTGACCCCGGCTTGTTTTTTGACCACGATTCTGCCTAACGATTCTGTAATACCTCTGCCTGATCTGGAACTGACCCTGGACTGTTTTTTCGACCATTCTTCTGCCTAAGGATTCTGTAATGCCTCTGCCTGATCTGGAACTGACCTCGGACTGTTTGACCATGTTTTTGCCTGCCTCATGGACTGATCTTGTACCCTGCTACTGGACTAGTGGGAACACAGGGGTCTCACATATGTGAGGGGTTTACAGAAAAGTTTTTCTGGATGAAGAAAACTTTTTTGTTTTCTCATCCTAGATTAGGGTCTGGTTGCCCAGAGGCTTCAAATAAATTTGGGTGGGAGAAGCCTCTACCCCTGTCTCCATTCTGTCCTGAACGAGGCCCTACTTCTGCCTGCTGCCTGTAGGACCTATGCCATCATGCCTCTGCCTGTTGCATGAACTGACCACCTGCACTAACCCTGATGGGTCAGTATCCCTGCCTGGACGTTGCTGACCAAGTCCCTGCCTGCTGCCTGGACCAGTGCTATCCTGTTGTGTAGAACTGCGCTACTATTACCAAGGTAATCTTTTGTTTACGCTTTGCTCAGCATAATGTATTTTGGGGTGTAATTCTTGGTATGTGCATACTATGTGTCTCTGGAACACCTGACGGTGTTCCTTGCATGTTGGATCTCTGTATGTGGTCAGGCTGTGTAGAAGTCTCACACATGTGGTATCGTTGTAGAATGTATTTTGGGGTGTAATTTTTGCTATCTAAATGCTATGTGTTGGAAATATCTTAGAAACATACAACTTTGTGTAAAAAAAAAATGTTCCAAAAACTTCTGGAAAAAAATAAACCATTCAAAAGACTCATTATGCCTCATAGATTATACGTTGGGGTGTTAGCTTTCCAACATGGGGTCAGTTTGTTGGTAATTCCATTGTCCTGGTGTTCCAGGGCCTTCAAAAGTGAAATAGGTAGTCAACTAGTTAGATGTGCAATTTATGCTCCTAAAACCCCTGATGGCGCTCCCTGCATGTTGGGCCTCTGTATGTGGCCAGGCAGTGAAAAAGTCTCACAAATGGGGTATCGTTCTACTCGGGAGGAGTAGCAGAATGTATTTTGGGGTGTAATTTTTGCTATGTACATGCTATGTGTTGGAAATATCTTATCAATGGACAACTTTGTGTAAAAAAAATGCGTTTTCATTTTTTTTCCACATTTTCCAAAAACTGCTGGAAAAAAAGAAACAATTCAAAAGACTCATTATGCCTCATAGATTATACGTTGGGGTATTAGCTTTCCAAAATGGGGTCACTTTGTGGGTAATTCCATTGTCCTGGTGTTCCAGGGCCTTCAAAAGTGTAATAGGTAGTCAACTAGTTAGATGTGCAATTTATTCTCCTAAAACCCCTGATGGCGCTTCCTGCATGTTGGGCCTCTGTATGTGGCCAGGCAGTAAAAAAGTCTCACACATGGGGTATCGTTTTACTCAGGAGGAGTAGCAGAATGTATTTTGGGGTGTAATTTTTGCTATGTACATGCTATGTGTTGGAAATATCTTATCAATGGACAACTTTGTGTAAAAAAAATGCGTTTTCATTTTTTTTCCACATTTTCCAAAAACTGCTGGAAAAAAATAAACTGTTCAAAAGACTCATTATGCCTCATAGATTATACGTTGGGGTATTAGCTTTCCAAAATGGGGTCACTTTGTGGGTAATTCCATTGTCCTGGTGTTCCAGGGCCTTCAAAAGTGTAATAGGTAGTCAACTAGTTAGATGTGCAATTTATGCTCCTAAAACCCCTGATGGCGCTTCCTGCATGTTGGGCCTCCGTATGTGGCCAGGCAGTGAAAAAGTCTCACACATGGGGTATCGTTTACTCAGGAGGAGTAGCAGAATGTATTTTGGGGTGTCATTTGTGGTATGCACATGCCATGTTAGAGAAATAAGCTATTACAATGACAATTTTGAGAAATTTTTTAAATAGAAAATAAAAATCTTAATTTTGCAAAGTATTGTGGGAAAAAAATACAACTTCAAATAACTCACCATGCCTCTTAATAAATACCTTGGAATGTCTACTTTCCAAAAAGGGGTTATTTGGGGGGCATTTGTACTTTCCTGGCTTGTTAGGGTCCCAAGAAATGAGATAGGCCTTCAGTACATCAGGTGTGATCAGATGTGATAATTTTTTATGATTTGCACTATAGATTGTAGACTCTAAAACTTTCACACAGACCAAATAATTTCCCAAAATTTTGGGTTATTTTTATCAAAGACATGTAGCAGTATAAATTGTGGCAAAAATTTATGAAGAAATATTAATAATTTGCAAAATTTTATCACAGAAACTAAGAAAAAATATTTTTTTTTCAAAATTTTCGGTCTTTTTTCATTAATAGCGCAAAAAATAAAAAACCCAGAGGTGATCAAATACCACCAAAAGAAAGCTATATTTGTGGGAAAAAAGGACAAAAAAATCATTTGGGTACAGTGTTGCATGACTGAGTAATTGTCATTCAAAGTGTGAGAGCGCTGAAAGGAGGGGTGTTTAAGTGCCCAGTAAGCAAGTGGTTAAGGACCGATGCACGACTTTTTACGTCAGCAGAATGGCACGGCTGAACATATGGACATACAGGTAGGTCCCCTTTAAGAAGCCCAGCTGTGGGTCGCGAGCGCGTTGGCGGCGCGTTTTGCGACCCGGTCCTGTCCTCCGTGACCGCGCCCGCAGGACCCGCGTACCCGAACGCCGCTGGTGTCCCATGATTGGGTCACAGAGAGGAAGAACAGGGAGAGGTAAGTGTAAACAAACCTCTCCCCGTGCTTCCTAGTGTGGCTGTCACTGATCGTCTGTTCCCTGTGTTAGGAAACGACGATCAGTGACGTCACAGGCACAGCCATACCCCCCCACAGTAAGAACACTCCCTTAGGGCACACTTAAACCCTACAGCGCCCCCTCCTGGTTAACTCCTTCACTGCCAGTGTCATTTTCACAGTAATCAGTGCATTTTTATAGCACTTTTCGCTGTGAAAATGACAATGGTCCCAAAAATGTGTCAAAAGTGTCCGATGTGTCCGCCATAATGTCGCAGTCATGAAAAAAAATCACTGATCGCCACCATTACTAGTAAAAAAATATATATAAATAAAAATGCCATAAAACTATCCCCTATTTTGTAAACACAGTGGGCCAGATTTTCAAAGGCGTTACGACGGCGCAACACCATTAGCGCCGTCGTAACTCCTCATCTGGCCCCGGGTATCTATGCGACTGATTCTTAGAATCAGTTGCGCATAGATACCCATTAGATCTGACATGCTATTAGCAGGGGCAACCAATGTTAACTATGGCCGTCGTTCCCGCGTCGAAGTTTAAAAAAAATACGTCGTTTGCGTAAGACGTCCGTGAAAGGCGCTGGACGCCATTTACGTAAACGTCTAAGCAAATGACGTCATTTAGTGCAATGCACGTCGGGTAATTTACCCGACAGAGCATGCGCAGTACGCTCGGCGCGGGAGCGCGCCTAATTTAAATGGTGCCCGCCCCATTTGAATTGGGCGGGCTTGCGCCGAGCGAATTAACGATACACCGCCGCAAGTTTACAGGTAAGTGTTCTGAGAATCAGGATGTAAACCTGTAAACCTGCGGCGGTGTAGCGTACAGCACATACATTACGCTGCCCAGGAGCAACGTTAATGTATGAGAATCTGGCCCTATAACTTTTGCGCAAACAATCAATAAATGCTTATTGCTATTTTTTTTACCAAAAATATGTAGAAGAATACTTTATATATTTTTGGGGGCTATTTATTATAGCAAAAAATAAAAAAATATAGTATTTTTTTCAAAATTGTCGCTCTATTTTTGTTTATAGCGCAAAAAATAAAAACCGCAGAGGTGGTCAAATACCACCAAAAGAAAGCTCTATTTGTGGGAAAAAAATACCTTAATTTTGTTTGGGAGCCAAGTGACACGACGCAATTGTCAGTTCCGCAGTGCCGAATCGCAAAAAGGGGCCTGGTCCTTTACCTGCATTGCATCTTATATTTTATAAAAAATTCTTATTAATATATATCACTGACAACCAAATTATTTGTAATGCCCTAAATTGTGGCTATAAAATGTAGCTATACTGATCATATAAAAAGGTATCTAATACTGGTGTCTGGCTCATTTCTAAATAATTTACAGTTCTTGTGTTTTAAACGTCATTGTCTGCAATCTGCATTTCACATAGACAGCCTGCAAAATATTGTTAAGAAGCATTCCTGTAGTAATCAATGTTATAGCTTTTGCTTCAGATTTGTACCCAACCTTTCTAGAAGGCTGCCTTGTGCTAGTGTCTCTTCTATTCATCAAACAGTATGCAGTGAGATACAGTTCATTGAACTTCCATGTCATTTCCAATATTCCCTGCTGTGTAAAGGTTGACCAGATACAAAATGTGTAATTTTTCCTGCTTTTGACTTCAGCATCATAGCTGTTAAGTTCACTCATGCTATGTTGATGAATGAGAAATGGATGCCTTTTGGTAGTATAAATGACATTTTCATAATGTTATACGGAAGTTTGTAGCTTTTCAGTCTGCAGCTTTAGGCATTTTAGAATAAATTGTGTTCCCTCTTACACACCAATATTAAAGATGTGAATTTAACAGCCATGATGACCTTTTCAACTAAATGTTTCTAATAATTAGCATTTAATAACAGTCGACCCTTTTCTTTTAAAGACAAAACCAGATCTAAATACACATCATTGTATTGACTGTTATTATGCATAACCAATATTAATGATTAATAAAATTATGTTTCACAAAATCAGGGCCGGCCCAAGACATTGTGCTGCCTGGGCCCAAGAATGAAATGCTGCCCCCCCCAAAAAAAATCACGCCCACCAAAAGGCCCCCACATTCATTATTTTTATATCATGATAACTAAAATTAAATTTATCAGAAAATCACATTAAATTTTTTTCCTGATGACGCTATGGGCATATTTGTGGCACATTTTGGCCGCTAGAGGGCACATTTAACCCTCGCTAGCGGCCGAGAAAGGGTTAAAACCGCCCACAATGCGCTGCTGAAGCAGGGCATTGCGGGAGGTATAGCCACACTGCCCCATTGATTTCAATGGGCAGCGGTATACACACCGCTCCTTCACCGTTTCAAAGATGCAGAACTTTTTTTACTGTCCTGCTAGCGCAACGCTCCAGTGTGAAAGTGTGTAGAAGACCAGCCAGCCCTGTCACTGTTCTAACATTCCAGCTTCTGCCCGCCCCCCACTCCCCTCTTTTACCAAGTCACACTTCTTCGGCTCCAGCTAAAGAGCATGTTTATCCCCAGCGGGCCCCGCCATGACTGAGGACAGGTGGTGGGAGAGACGGTTGTAAGCGAAGAAGGAGTTGAAAAGACACAAGCAGTGTCTGACTTGAATGGTGAGGGGAGGAGATAAGGGAGGAGGGGGTGGGACCAACTCACAGGGTGGTAATGGAGTTCAGTGCGGAGAAGGCAGGTCTGTGCACCAGGAAGGCAGAACGTTCACCGCAGTACTGCCTGTCATTCCTGAAGAATCCTCCACCCTCTGTTCCCCAAGGCGGCCAGCCCCCTCCTCTGCAAAAACGGTGCTGACTGACCTGAGGATTGTCATTGGGTGGCTGGTGCCAGACAGGAATACATGTAACTGGCATCGGCACACTTACTATGTTCTACTGCCAATGGTGTCACTAGGGTTGGGGTTACCTGGTGCAATAAAACATGGTGTCACCCCCCCCATTTTTTTTCCTGTTTTCTGAATGTTTTCTCTACACAGCCCCCATACCTCTGAACACCTTTACATTACACAGCCCCCATACCTCTGAACCCCTTTCCATTACACAGCCCCCATACCTCTGAACCCCTTTCCATTACACAGCCCCCATACCTCTGAACCCCTTTCCATTAAACAGCCCCCATACCTCTGGACCCCTTTACATTACACAGCCCCCATACCTCTGGACCTCTTTACATTACATAGCCCACCCCCCACACACACACACACTTCTAGATTCCTGGAAACCTGCGTTACATGTGTGTTTCTCACACTGCATTCAAAATGCACTCCAGTTGTGATCTGCAGTGGGTCTCAATGTTAACTTAATAACACCATAAATGCAGGTCCCAAATGTAATGCGTTTACCTGCATTGGTTTGTACGGTACAGTAGTACCATGCAAACCAGTTCCTGTGCATCTTATAACTCTTGGTGTGGTTCAGCACAATTTCAGCCCATTCAAACTAATGGGCTGAAATTGTACTGCACCTGTAAAACATGTGAATCGCACAGGAACGCAGTGCAATCCTGCGTGATTCATTGTGTGAACCGGCTATAAGTCCTGGAAGCCAAGTGATGGAAAAATTTCCGCCACCTCGCTCCACTGACTTGCCTGGCAGGGGTGCAATAGTGTTGTCACCTGGGGCTATTGCCCTGCATGTCTAGCGGGGTGCCCTGATTGCCCCCTGTGTTGCAGCCAGCATTTCTTTAAATTAGGGGTGGGGAAAGGGTACTGCATGTGCTAGGGTGGAGGAGGGAGGACATGTGCTGGTTAGATTTTCCTAAAACGCATCCTAGCACATACCCTCTCCCCCCACCCAAATCACTGCAGGTATTCATTTATATCAGTTCCCCCACGCAAGTGTCATCTATAGTGTGTGTCATAATGTGTGTGTACTGTAAACAGACCTTTAGATGAGCGGCACGGCACAGCACAGCAGCATCTCGCTTCCTCCCCAGCTCCTCCTCCTGTCTGTGTACTCAGAAGGCATCAGATCGGAGGAGGCGTGGTAGGGGCGGGTTTATCAGCATGCACTGTGTGCATTGCCAGTAAGAGAGGTAGCTGCCGGGAAGTGATGTCGGCTGCCATGAATAGCTGGGCTAAGATCGCGTGGGACAACAAACACCCCGCACAAGCTGCGGGGGGGGCACATTAGCGCGCCCCTCCCAGGCAAGTGACTGCTACATGCAGAATCAGGAGTCAAGACGCTATGGCGATTCTCTGGCTGTATGTTTTCACACTATGCCCACTTATCACTGCCGGCTGCCGCCCCTCTGTAAATTCCGCCTGGGAACATAGGCCCATTGGGTCCCATGGTAGGGCCGGCTCTGCACAAAATATATATATATATATATATATATATATATATATATATATATATATATATATATATAAACAATGGGGAAATTCTTAAAGGGTGTTGTAGAATTATGTTGGCCGCTGTAATGAATGTGTTGGTTTTTCCAGCCAATTCATGTACCTGTCACCATACATTCTTTACTTAATGTGCTCCCACCCTCCCCAGCAATTGTGCCCATTGCACTGGCAGAAGCATGGCTGAGGAGTTTTGTAGTAGGGGTGTTTGGAGCCTGATGGGGAACTAAGAGAATATCTCCCTATAAGATCCACCTGGCTGTTGATTGACAGTGCACAACAGTGAACGGATCCATAGCTGCTATTCAGACTAATAGCTAATTTCAAATTTGCTCACTGCCATGCACTCTCAATTAAAAGTCTCTTATGCCGCGTACACACGATCAGTCCATCCGATGAGAACAGACCGATGGACCATTTTCATCGGTTAACCGATGAAGCTGACTGATGGTCCGTCACGCCTACACACCATCGGTTAAAAAAACGATCGTGTCAGAATGCGGTCACGTAAACCATGTATGACGGCACTATAAAGGGGAAGGTCATATCCAATGGCACCACCCTTGGGCCTGCTCTTGCTGATTCTGTTTTACCTTGTGTTAGTAAAAGTTTGGTTCGAGCTGATTCGCGCTTTTCAGTCTCCGTGCTTTGCAGATCGTTTTCTCTGGTTCAGTTTGTGCTTGTGGGTTCGTATCTGTTTTTCAGTGCTTGCAGTCAGGTTGTATCTGTTTTGCAGTGCGTGCCTCTCCGCTCGATTTCTGTTTTTCAGTTCATTCTTTACAGGTCTTGCTGTACTTGGTTGATTTCTGTTTTAAATGTTCTTCCATCATACAAGTGATACAGAAGGTCTATATTAAGGTAAGTTGTCTCCTTTCACATCACAATCTATATATGTCTTAAATGTATGCTAATGTCTTGTATTTCTTGCATCATTCCCTAATTACCATGATTGTAATATGCTGTGAATGTCCCCTTTGTCCCCATGCTTGTTGTAAGCTTTCAATGCTCCTTTTTTGGCCTACATGCATCTTTCCCTTTACTAACCTGTCCAGCTTGCTATCCTAGGCCCAAACACACCTAGCCTAGTCTGTTTTCAACTTTTTTTGTCTACTCCATTGTAGTTCTGCCCCCCCCCCCCCCCCCCCCCTTAAAATGTGTCCCAATGTATGTTTCCTCATTCCATTTTGGCAGAGTGCTTGAGGGTTTATTTTTCTGGGCCCAAACTCAGCTTGAAATCCCCCCCACCTTAAAATGTTTAATGGCCTATCAGAGTGGTGAGGAGTCTGATAATTGGGCCTATTTTAGTTCTGGCATGTAATTAGCACTCCACTAATAAATGTTATACTGATGTTGGACAAGGATGTCTTTTGTATTGTGATTGCAATGTTTATGTGCCAAAGTACTAATTTTTATTTTTGTTTGACTCCACAGTTTCATTCCACACCACAGGAATGGCACACTGTGGCTTTCCAATTGGCCCAGCAGTAGGACTTCTCTAATGCGGAGGGGCAATTGATGGGAAACACATCCGCATAGTGCTGCCACCCTGTTCGGGGTCATACTATTTTAACCGGCTGGCCAGAGCCCGGAGGGTTGTCGAGAATGCCTTCGGGATAATGGCCAGATGATTCCGCGTGTTCCAGACAGCCATCCACATAGCGGACTATAAACTGAACACTGTCATTTTTCCTGCTGCATTTTTCATAATTATTTGCGCAGGCATTCAGAGACCTACCTTTCAAACATTGGGCCTGAGGCCAGACAATCATCTGAGAACCTGACTGGCCTGGACACTGGCCGTACTGGATTGGCCCCCCGAACTGCTCGAGAGTCCCGTGATATATACGTTGAGTACTTCACTGGTAGGGGGGCCATTGCTATGCCAGACCATATTTCTTTTAAAACAAAAAAGACCGAGGCGCATGTCCCAGCTGGAGGAAGAGTGTCTGCAGGACATTAGGGAGGCAGCTTCCATCATGAGGGCCCCCTTAACCCTGTTGAGGACTACAGCACCTACCTTGCTGACCAGCTGCAAAAAATGGATGAGCGACAACTGGCCCTGGCAGAGGATATTTTAGCCCGAGAATCTGATGCGATTCATCGTCAAATATTGCATTTTTAAAAACCTGTGGGAAATCAAAAATACATCCTATTCTAACAAGAATGTTCTAAGGGCAACAATTGCCCAATTGGTCACTTAAAAGCAGACCTGGATACCAGAGCTAACTTCCACCATGATAAGCAATAAAATCAATAACATGAGGAATGCTTACAAGAAGCGTTTGATACAGGTCTGTGCTTCTCGGAGGTCAGGAGCAGCAGCAGATGAAGTACAGGAGCCCAAGCTGTGGTACTATACACACCTCAGTTTTCTGGACGATCAGATCGAGGCCAGAGAATCACTTTCCAGTCTTCCTTCCAGTCTTCCTTCCACCCTTCCCTCCACCGTTCCCTCCAGTGTTCCTTCCACTGTTCCCCCCACCTCTGCAGAGGGTGCCGTGGAGCTGGCTGAGATTGAGGAGCCAGATCTAAACATCTACAGTCAGGTATAGTAGTTTACAACATATTTCTTGGCCTCAACTAATTTTTGGTTTAACAAGATATTTTTTGAACCAAAATGAAAGCTTGAAAACCCAAACAAAAGTTGGGATGCCAACTGCAGGGGTCAGAATGAGAGTCCGTTCAATTTACCAAAGAAACAAAGCAAAAAATGCAACAGTCATGAGCTTTAAAATGTGTGCTTGATGAAGCCAAAAAAAACATGTCCCTTTTTTAGACACAGGAATAGATCAGCCAAGAGGAGGAAGGGGTGAGTGGCAGACAGGAGGAGGCTGGGCCGAGTGACAGTCAGCAGGTGCCCAGGCCCAGTCTCCTCCTCCTCCTGCTGCCACATTCTCACCACCTGCAAGGGGCCGTGGAGGGAGCCGTGGAAGGAAGGCTCCAAGGAAGACCAGAAAGTGAATCCGTGACTTCAAGCTGATCTGCCAGAAGAGGTTGTTGTTGTAGTACCACAGCTTGGGGTTATGTATGACATCTGCTGCTGCTGCTTCAGATTTCTGGGATTTGGGGAGTACATTGTGACCCCAATCAGAGGTTATTGATTTTGATGTTTCTCATGGTGGAATGAGCCTTTGGGCTCAAAAGTCTACATAGATTTGGCTGAGTGCTCAATTGTTGCCCTTCATGTTTAATTGTTTGAACCAGAATAAATGGAGATTTAATTTAAGTTAAATACTTGTCTATTGTGTTTTTCTTGTGAATAGCCATCAAACATTTCTGAAATACAATGTGTAATTACCAAAGGACACAACCTCATTGTGGGGGGGGGGGGATGTTGTGATAACTTCATAACAAAAAACAAAAAATAAATTTCTCCAAAAAACAAAAACAAAAAAAAACATTGTTGTGATATCTCTAAAAAAAATTAAAACATAAAACTTCTCCCAAAACAAAAAAAAAAAAAAAAAAACATTGTAGTGATAACTTGAAAAAAAATATGAAATTTCTCAAAAAAAAAAAACACGAAATAAAAAAAAATGTGGATTACAACAAATTATTTTGGCGATCTGGCTTATTTAAACAAACGTCAATGCCCACAAGTGCCACCTATCAATGCCCACCAGTGGTGCCAATCAGTGCCACCTAGCAGCTTCCTATTAGTGTAACCTTCCAGTGCCTATTATTGCCACCCATCAGTGCCCATCACTGCCACCCATCAGTGCCCATCACTGCCACCTATCAGTGCCACCTATCATTGCCACCTATTAGTGGCACTTCTCAGTGCCCACCAGTGCCGCCTATCAGTGCCCACCAGTGCCGCCTTATTGGTGCCCATCAACGCAGCCCATTGGTGCCCATCAGTGCAGCCCATCAGTGCAGCCTCATCAACGTACATCAATGAAGGAGAAAAATTACCTGTTTGCAAAAATGTTAACAAAATATAAAAAAAAAAATTTAATCAGTCTTTTACATTTTTTTTAACAAAAAATAAAAACTGCAGAGGTGATCAAATACCACCAAAAGAAAGTGCCCAGTAAGCAAGTGGATAGATATCTATTGGACCTGCTGTGTTCTAAGAAATGCAAAACAAAGCAGGTGAAACACAGTCACAAAACAACCATCCAGTCTATACAATTGTAATGCATGAAAATCTGCAGACTTCTGAGCAAACTGCAATTCAAATACATCTCAAATGCAGGAAATCAAAGCCACACAAGCCCCTATAAAGCTACAATGGGGTTAACCTATTTCCAGCCATGTACAATGAGTGTTTGGATTAACCTGCTATTGACACTATCCTGTCCTGGTCTGTTCGCTGCAGCTCCAGTGTTCACCAGCAGGTGTCCCCCAGGAGTCAGCAGGCTGTGGTAATTAGGCACATTAGTGTTTAGCTGCCAGAGGGCTATTTAAGGCTGCTCCTCCCTTCCCTTGGCACGTCACGATTCTGATCCTTGCTACCAGTTTGTGCCTGAATGCCAGATCCAGCCTGCACACCACTGCCTTGTTCTTGCCCCTCTGCCTAGCTCCTGCTTAAGTTCCCAGCCTTGATCGCCTCTACCTCACATCCCTGCATTCCCTGTACCCTAAGGCCCCATGCACACGAGACGCAATTACAAACGCCTCTAATCTCAGCTTTTCAAAGGCAAAAACCGGCATTTAAAACGCCCGTTTTTGCCGCGAATTGCGGTTGTCAGCGTTTATCCCCAAAACACTGTAGACCCTCCCCAAGCTCAGAATCAAACTATTTGTGCCGTGTTTTGCCGCGTTTAGCGGCGTTTTGCCGCGATTTGCATCTAAAACGCAAAAGCTGAAAGCTTCTGAACCCAAAATTTTGGGTTTGGAAAAACGGCCCTAAACCCAACTGCTTTGAAACGCCAAAAAACGTGATCGTGTGCATGGACACATAGGATAACATTAAATGTGTTCAGGGGCAGTTGAAAAAAATGCCCAAATGCCTCTGAACTCGAGTTTAGCAGCGTCTCGTGTGCATGGGGCCTTAGCAGTATATTGTATATATTTGTATTTCAGTAGTGGGTTTATTAGTTATTCTGGTTCTTGTTTGTCTTTGGTATTGTTGTTGTTTGCTGTGTTCATGGTTTGCTGTTTTTTACTGTAAATACAGTATATTGTATATATTTGTATTTCATTAGTAGTTAGGTTTCTTAGTTATTCTGGTTCTTGTGCATTGGGGGTTTAGTTCTTGTGTGTCTTTGGTATTGTTCATGTTTACGTAGCGAGGTACCACTCTCTACGAGATTTAAAGACTGCCATCATTGCAGATAAAGAAGGATCTCCGCTCCCTCCGGTGGCCAAGTTGTGTTATAGCCACTTTCTATTTACTTTTGCACTGGTACAGTGGGGAATGTTGGGAAACTGAGTACAGGGAAAAAGGGACTCCATTGCCCTGGTTTATTTATAAACTACAATACCCAGGGCGCAACTGTACAATCCCAGAATACTTTGCTCCTCGCGCAGCCTGCTGGGGGAGGCAATTTAAGGAGGAGGTTGTGTTTGGTGCGCTCTCTCGGGAACGCCTCTCCAACCCAGGAGGACGCCTGTGTTCAGGTGTCTGTCTGGGGATCTAGGCCGAAGCCTGAGGCCTACTTACGCTCGAGCGGATCACCATCCAGCGACGGAGGAAGCATCCTTGTCGGAGTGATCGGGCGGAGTCCCAGTGCAACAGTGACCTGTGGAGAACCGGAGAACGTCATCTTGCTTCAACTGTGGATTGGAGTTTGCAGACGGAGTGTTCCGAAAGGACAAGGCCTGATCTGGTTGGGTGAGATGGGCACCTGCCGAAGCATACTGACTGTATTGCAGAAAGAAGGGTGGATCGTTCATACTCATCACTGTGATTAAACTGTTCGGGCATCTTCCATCAGTGTACTTGTTCTCTTTTCTGGATTACAAATTACTCTTTGCACGCCAACGCATGCCTACACGGAAGTGCATGAACTATTGAGATCATTTGTATTGAGGTTTGGTCTGGCCCACCGAACCACATTAGTGAAGTATATCACCTAGAGACTACCTTCTAGATATAGTAAACTGTTGGGGCCAGATTCTGGTACATCTGGCGTATCTCCACCGCGGCGTAACGTATGTCATTTACGTTACGCCGCCGCAAGTTTTTCATGCAAGTGCTTTATTCACAAAGCACTTGCGTGTAAAGTTGCGGCGGCGTAGCGTAAATCACCCGGCGTAAGCCCGCCTAATTCAAATTAGGCGGGTAGGGGGCGTGTAGCATTTAAATGAAGCGCGTTCCCGCGCCGAATGTACTGCGCATGCGCCGCCTGTAAAATATCCCAGGGTGCATTGCTCCAAATGACGTCGCAAGGACGTCATTGGTTTCGACGTGAACGTAAATGGCGTCCAGCCCCATTCACGGACGATTTACGCAAACAATGTAAATTTATAAATTTCGACGCGGGAAAGACGGCCATACTTAACATTGGTTGCGCCTCATATAGCAGGGGCAACTTTACGCCGGGACAAACCTAACGTAAACGCCGTAACTTTACTGCGTCGGCCGCATGTACGTTTGGGAATTCGCGTATCTATCTAATTTGCATACTCGACGGGAAAACGACGGACGCGCCACCTAGCGGACAAAAAAAAATTGCATTTAAGATCCGACGTCGTAAGAGACTTATGCCTGTCGGATCTAATGGATATCTATGCGTAACTGATTCTAAGAATCAGTCACATAGATACGATGGCCCAGATTAGGACTTACGACGGCGTACATGGCGCTGCGCCGTTGTAAGCCCTTTGAGAATCTGGGCCTTGATATCTATTTATTTACTCTTTAATTGGGTAATTTGTTTCATTAGACTGTACAGCACTGTTATTAAGGAGAGCTGGGTGAGGCTTGGTAAGGAGGTGTTTCAGTGTGGATGTCTTGCTGAAGGAACCCCCTTGCTGTGTGCTTACACAGGTCCGTATAGTTATTACCACCATTTAATTTGTATTTATCTGTTATTACTAATTCTGACTCTTGTAGGGCCTTGCAAGAAGTCCACTGTAGTTTTAACTTTGTTTAATTTTGCCTTTATCTTAACAAGTAAAGAGTTACATTGGTTAAGCTGAATTTGTGTGTAGTCCATCTGTCATTCTACGGGACCAATACAACGCAAGGTAACCAATTGTTTACATAATTTACTGTGGTGTGATAAGATGTTGTGTTCCCCAACAGTTATTGGGGTTCACAATCGTCATTGATACCAGTTGTGCCAAGGGAGGGTTTGAGCCAGTTTTAGGGGTTGATAGCCAGAGCGTAGACCCAAAACAAACCAGCAGCTCCTTCGGGGGTAGTGCTACATTTGTTTGCTGTGTTCATGGTTTGCTGTTTTTTACTGTAAATAAATATCACCTTAAACATATACACTTTGATTGTTTGTTCTCAGTTCCCTTGTGTAGCTACGTGTCTGGTCTCCTTAGCTGCTGTTTTCTGACACAGAGCTTGCCATCCACCTAAATCTAGACTAAAGCTTTCTATGCCAAGAGCCATTGGATGACTTTTATTTTGCACATGCCCTTGGTAAAGTGTCAGAGAATGAGTATAAAAACAAGAATTCCAAGAGACACTTTAGATTTAGGCTGGGTTCACACATGTCCAGTGCAAATTGTATGTCCATTTTGACTGTGAATAAAAAAAAAGCATTTGTTCAGCAGTTCAGGTGCGTTTTTTATGTGAATTTGATGCAAACTTGCAAGGCTCAGGACCTGATTTTTGTCACATCTGCGATTTCAGTACTGGACAATACATAGTAGTTAAATGGTGTTGACTCCTGTAGTAGGAGAGCAATCCGGACCGATATGCTGTACTGAATCCTGAACATGCTATGCTGAATCCTGAGCTGAATCCTGAACATATTGAATTGAATACTTAAAGTGGAGTTCCACCCATAAAGTGTAGCTACAGACTTTTAATAATCACACTCACCTGTCCCTGATGCAGGCACACAAAGCCTCACTCCTCTCCCTCTCCTCTCTGCGGCGCCGGCATTCTAACTGTGGGCGCTCATCTGTGAACCACGTTGCGTGCTGTAAATGTCCGGGCAATCTTCTGGGACCTGTGACGTGTCCCAGAAGATTGCAGGGAGGGAGGGGGAGAGGTGATCTTCCTTTTGGTGCCAGGGGACGAAGTGGGAGCAGGGTACCCCCAAAAAAATTATACGCTAAATGTGGCATGTCAGGGGGTCGCCAGTACATAAAGCGGAAGTTCCATTTTTAGGTGGAACTCCGCTTTAACAGAACACTGAATTGAATCCTTAACAAGTGTGATTCAGATGTGTCCCATAGAACTCAATATGGTTGATTAGAACTTAAATAATTAATTAAGTAAATGAGGTAAAGCTTCACTTTGCAAAGAATACCTAATCATGTGCAAGGAAAATAAAATAAATCATTTTTTGCTTGTACATGATTGGATGGTGGAAGTCAGTAGAACTTTTGCTCATTTAATAATCTCTGGAGCAACTGCTGTTACAGTTTGCAACTGCAGTTTACAAAGTGTACAGTCTATTTGCCTTCAGTAAATCAACCTCGATGAGCCTGGAATTTGCACTGTGATTGCACCACCCTGAACTTCATCCAGACCAGCCCACTTTAATTTTGCAAACACACATAAAAAAAGTACATAAACTATATGTGATTGTGCAAAAAACATAAGTAAAAACATTCCACTGTAAGTATAAAAGCTTTTTTTTAAAACTCTTTATTTGGAGAAAAAAATTCATTCAAACATTAGAGATGCCTTTAGAATGACATCATTTGAATGAACGACTTACATCAGTGTCCCCAGAGAGCCCCTCCTTACATCAGAGTCCCCAGAGAGGCTCCCCCTTACATCAGGGTCCCCAGAGAGCCTCGCCCTTACATCAGTGTCCCCATAGAGCCTCCCCCTTACTTCAGGGTCCCCAGAGAGCCTCCCCCTTACATCAGTGTCCCCATAGAGCCTCCCCCTTACTTCAGGGTCCCCAGAGAGCCTCCCCCTTACATTAGGGTCCACAGAGAGCTTCCCCTTTACATCAGGGTCCCCAGAGAGCCCCTTCTTACATTAAGGTCCACAGAGAACCCCCCTTACATTAAGGTCCCCAGAGAACCCCCAGCTTACATCAGGGTCCCCAGAGAACCTCCCCCTTACATCAGGGTCCCCAGAGAGCCCCTCCTTACATAAGAGTCCCCCAGAGAGCCCTCCTTACATCAGAGTCCCCAGAGATCCCCAGCCTTGCATCAGGGTTCCCGGAGAGTCTCTAACTTACATCAGGGTCCACAGAGATCCCCCTTACATCAGGGTTCCCAGAGAGCCCCTCCTTACCTCAGAGTCCCCAGATATCATCCCTCTGCTCTCTCACCCACCTGGCACTCCTGTGCTGCCTGCCTGCTCTCCGGCTCTCCCATGCTGTATGTCGCACAGCTGCAGAGATGCCATGGCCTGGTAGTCACCCCTAGCAATGTCACTGGCTGTCACTGAAACCGGCCCACTGAGCCATCGGCCCACCGGGAAACTCCCGGTAGTCCCGATGGCAAGTACATGCCTGACCAAATATATATATGAACAGCTTCAATGGAAATCAATCTTTTAATTCACATGTCATGCGAATCAGATGCGTTTGCTTATATGTGAACAAAGCCTAACACTCCATGTGACTTCTGCCTAAGGCTCTTCACACTCACAAATAAGTGCCAAGCCTGGGAACCAGGGTCTTAAATAGACTCTGCCTGACCCAAGATGGCTGTAAGAGTTACACGGGGGCAGCATACAATTGGATAACTTCCCCAGTGACCCAGGAAACCATAAAGGAACCATGTTCCTTTTGACTTTCGATCCAATTGCAGTGCCGCTGTGGACGAGCACCGCTTACCTGTCTTACAAGCAAATCTAGTTCAACCAATATGAAGGATGACATTGCTAATGGTGCTAGTGATGAGGTGGAGTCTTTGTGGCTGGAGCATCAAAGGGTTTAAACAAACAGTAAACTAATTGTGAGTGTATGCTATAGGCCCCTTACCATTAGGCATGAGTAAGAGACCCATCTTTCACAGTTCGAGATGGCAGGGAGGCAGGATAATGTTATAATTATTGGGGACTTCTATCCTGATATTGATTGAACAGACAGAACTGAAGGCTCAATTAAGTATCATCATTTTTTGACAGTAATGCAGGATAATTTCATGTATCAAATGGTGGAAGCCCCAACTAGACTTGACTAATTATAAACAACACAGAGCAAATGCAGAAGTAAGGGGTAAATGTAGGAAACAGTGATCATAGAGTATTTATGTTTGCCATAAATTATAGGAAAAGAAGCCCGTTTTTTTGTGTGGAGTTCCGCTTAAAATACATACCAGACCCGAAGTGCTTGGTATGGACTGGGGGGACCCCTTGCGTTTTTTCTTAGTCTTTTACCGGTACTTTTTTTTTATTCAGCTGTCAGCGAGGAAACCCATTGACAATTGATGGCTCATTGGGTGTTAATGATGCGGCCGCCATTCCTTAACAACCAGCTTACACCGAGCACAGCGAAGTGTTCAGTGCTTTGCACACAGTGAACCCCCTGCAAATTCGGGTGTTCCGTGAACGGCTGAACAGGCAAATGTTCGGGCCCGAACTCATGCTCAGGCCGAACCGTTTGCCCATCTCTAATGGACACAAAGGTTTTTGATCCACTGCTGAAAACCTATTTACACAATTACAAAGTAGGTGAGTTAAAGTGGTTGTAAAGGCTCAAACTTTTTTTACCTTCATGCATTCTATGCATGAAGGTAAAAAACCTTCAGTGTGCAGCAGCCCCCCAACTCCCCTCAAAAAAAAACTTTACCTGAGCCCCATCTCAATCCAGCGATGAGCACAAGAGCCTCGACCCTCCTGGGTCTCTCCCTCCTTATTGGCGGAGACAGCAGCATTAGCCATTAACATTAGCCATTGGCTCCCGCTACTGTCAATCACAGCCAGTGGGCCCACGTGGAGAGAGTGGTGGCAGGGCCAAGCCTTGAATGGACACACACAGCAGCGGTTCGGGCCTGCTCGGTTGCTTCCATAGTTTGCTATGGGTGCACTTGGCAGGAGGGAGGGGCCTGGAGCACCAGTGGTGGACCCGAGAAAAGGAGGATTGGGGCTGCTCTGTGCAAAACCACTGCACAGAGCAGGTAAGTATAACATGTTTGTTAGTAAAAAAAAAATGAACCTTTAATATCACTTTAATGAAACTAAATCCTTAAATAGTTATCAAACCTCTTTGTCAATAAAGGATATCTTTGCTCTCTACTTATCTATATACATATTATGGATCTTTCTTAATACTTGGATAAATAGGTACTGCATAAAAACTTAACAGAAACAAAGAGAGAAAAAATGCAGTGATGAGGGTAATAACATTTTAGGTATAGAAGATACTTTATATCTTTGAATGTTTCTTTTCCACAGCACTAATTTATGTTAGTAATAGTAATTTTGCATTTCATTTAAAAATTACTTCTGATAGAGACAGTTTTAAGATTTGATAAGAATTGTACATGATGATAATGTATATGGAATTTTTTAACAGGAACTGGACTGAAACGTAGAAGGAGGTATGGTAGGCTCTCAATTGACGACGGTTTCTGTCATAGGACAGTGCGTTGACATCGATAAAGCTGCCAAATGTATTCCTGAAAAAACAAACCTTGCTAATTAAAGTCACTACTGATCTTTGGGCTTGCATAGTTATCACTTTTTCCAATTTTTTACACTTTGAAAAGAGTAGAATACCAAACATACCAGAGATACCCACTTTAGATGAAACACCGTCTCCAGATAATTTTGCCTTTTTGGTGTTTTGTAGTGATGGCTC
Organism: Rana temporaria; assembly: GCF_905171775.1. Classification (NCBI taxonomy): domain Eukaryota; kingdom Metazoa; phylum Chordata; class Amphibia; order Anura; family Ranidae; genus Rana; species Rana temporaria. Next base: position 82,809,821 of record NC_053494.1, on the reverse strand, counting down.
ATTTTCTTTATCATCACCCTTCCTTCTCATCACACTGACCACCATTACATCATCAGCTCAAGGTTGCATTACTAAAAAAAATAACAGAAGTGGTGTACTCCTTTCGCACCTTCACCTTTGTCCCTTATGAAAAACACTGGTACTTAAAGACAGTGTATGCATAAGACAATGAAGAAATTACCAAATGTGGTTTCAGCTAATGTGACTGAGATGCTGAACTCTGTCAGTTGGCTGGGGTGGAAAACACTGTTGCAATTAGGGAGCTACAATACTTTCTTGTTGTTTTTACTGTTGTCACAGCAGCTTTAGCATTCTTTCATAATGCTCTCAACATTTTGTTGTTGATGAGGTTGGCATTGTGGTGTTTCTCAGTGAAACTTTCACTGCCATTCTAGCTCCCAGCTGCTTCACAAAACAGACAGCCGACCTGGGACCTGACACATCTGGGACTAAAACTGCTAGTCTGAGAATAAGGGAAGGAATTTATACCTCAGGGAGTACTTTGACCAAGGAGGGACAAGGGCATTTGATGCCACCACCAGTGGATCCCTGGATCTCTCATAAAAATTTTTTGAATTCCAGCATTCTCGACCAAGGCAGAACTGCTGGTATTACTCTAAGTGAATAGACCGCTCTCCAAATTTCAGAAATTGATGATTCAAGAATTCCATCCAAGAATTCTTCACAACTGGAATGTGGACCACTGAAAGGGCCTAGATGTTGAGCAATGCATAATACAAACATTGGTATCAAGGTCCTTGTGAACCGTATATTAATTAAGAGCATTAAAATGCACCTAATGTGTTCAGAGAAAAGACATCCCCCTTCTTCAGTCTTAGGGGCCTGAACAGTGGATGGTATTAAATAAGATGCAATATAAGAACTATGTCAGGGTTTGATAAAGACTGTCACTTTGAACAGCACAATGAACTTCCAGCCAGGGTCAGCCTGTGATTTCAGGTTCAGTCTGGCATTGAAGATGGGGAGTGCTGATGCAATGAATTCCCAGATCTTTGAGTCTGGTATGGCACTATTCATAGCCAGACAGTTAAAGCGGGGGTTCACCCTATCGACGGGAAAAAAACATTTTTTTTTCTTTTACCTTAAAATCAGGCATTGTAGCGCGAGCTACAGTATGCCTGTCCCGTTTTTTTTAGCCCCATACTCACCTTGTAGTCGTCCATCGAAGATACCGGGGAATGGGCGTGCCTATGGAGACGGAGGATGATTGACGGCCGGCTCTGGCGCGTCACGCTTCTCCGGAAATAGCCGAAATAGGCTTGGTCTTCACGACGCGTGCGCATAGCCTGTGCGCAGGCGCCGTGAAGAGCCGAGACCTACTCCGGCTGTCTTCGGAGAGAGTGACGTGCCAGGGCCGGCCGTCAATCATCCTCCCTCTCCATAGGCACGCCCATTCCCCGCGGGAGCCGAAATCTACGATGGACGACTACAAGGTGAGTACGGGGTTAAAAAAATCGGGACAGGCATACTGTAGCTCGCGCTACAATGCCTATCTCGATGGTAAAATGTGTCGGGGGGGTGAACTACCGCTTTAAATAGTACAGAGAACATTATCCCCAGAAGTGACACAGCAGTGACAAGCCAGAAGGATGGACTATAGTATACATAGCACGACTGATGCAAGAACTATTTAACTTTGTGTTAAAGGGGTTGTAAAAGCAGAAGTTTTTTTTAAATCTTATTACAGTACATTCTATGCATTAAGATAAAAAAATCCATATGCAGCAGTCCCCTTCAGCCCCCCTTATACTTACCTGAGCCCGTATTTATCCAGCGATGCTGTAGGAGTGTCTAAGCTGCCCGAGACTCCCCTCCTCATTGGCTGAGCCAGCAGCATGGCGTGATTGGCTCCCACTGCTGTCAATCAAAAATCATTCAGCCAATTAGGAGAGAGAGGGGAGGGGCAGGGGCACGGCTCCATGTCTGAATGGACACAGGAAGCTGTGACTCGTTTCCGGTGCCCCCATAGCAAGCTGCTTGCTGTAGGGGTACTCAACAGGAGAGAAGGGCCAGGATCACAGAAGATGGACCCGAGAAGAAGAGGATCTGTGCTGCTCTGTGCAAAACCACTGCAACAGAGCAGGTAAGTATTACATGTTTGTTTTTGTTTTTTTGTTTAAAAACAAGACTTTACAATCACTTTAAGCTACCCATTAAGGCTGCATTCACACTATAACGCGGCGTACGCGGCGTATTTTGCCGCGATTTGTAAACTTTATTTTATTTTTATTTTTTCACAAAACATTTTACATTGATGTCTATGCCGAACGCCGAAAGCCGCCTGAAAAAAAGGGTCCGGGACTTGTTTTCAGGCGGCAGGCGTACGGCGTTTCGGCGTTCGGCGTGAGATGTGAACCATCTCATAGACATCAATGTAAATTCGCTCCTCCAGCGGCACGAGCATCGCGCTTCAGGCGTATATACGCCTAGGTGTGAATGGGCTCTAAGAGACTGTGCTAGAAAAATGAGACAATGGGATAAAAGTAAAGTCTATATACATCCTACTCCTAGAAGATCCCCCGCCCCAGATTCATCACGGGTGTCCTGGGAAAGAGATATCCAGATGACTCTTACTGATGATGAATTGGGATACCATTCACAATCGCACACACAAAGGCTCTTTGAATGTAGTGATTCAAGAAAATTGCTAAAAGTGGAAACCAAATGGTATGGAACTCCGTCTCTCCTCCACAAATTTTCCCTCACAATACTCAACACTGGTTGGAGATGCGGGAAAGCAAAAGGTACCATGCTCCACATCTGGTTGAAATGTGAACCACTCCAGCCTTTTTGGAGAGAAGTCCAAGATCTAATCGCACATGTTACCACATTCAATCTAGACTATACCCCCGCGCAATTTCTGCTACACCACAAATCCTTGCCTAAAAAAGATTACCATCAGAAGCTAAGCAGTGTTGGGCCTGGTTAGTACTTGGATGGGAGACTGCCTGGGAATACCAGGTGCTGTAGGCTTAAAGCAGTGGTTCTCAACTCCTGTCCCACTAACAGGCCAGATTTTGAGTATTAATTTGGGGAGATGCAGACTGGAATGCAGCAAATTATATCACCTGTGATGCATTTCAGTTATCCTGCAAACCTGGCCTGTTAGTGGGTTCTGAGGATAGGAGTTGAGAACCACTGGCTTAAAGCCTACAGCTACGCCACCTTGAATGTGCCCAATCTCCCCTGATCTTGGAAGTTAAGCAGGGTCGGGCCTGGTTAGTATTTGGATGGGAAAAGAAAAATATTACCACAAATCACTGGCTATGCACATGGTGAATGCGGCAATTAGAGAATGGTTTGCTAGGCTCTATAAAATAGAAGAGATAGAAGAATTGAATCACATTTCGCATGAGCAGATACAAAAAATGTATGAAAACATGGTCATACTGGACCTATTTCAAAATCACTGAGCGTTTTCACTCTTACGTTCCTTAAATAACTCATAGTCTTTCATTTACTGCTGCTGAAGAACAGGGAGCGAGTCTAATCTAATCCCTGCCATTTCTATATTTGGCTACTACTTTCCCTTGCCCTCCCTCCTCCCTTTACCCCCCTTTTTGTTCTCCTTCTGTTTTTCTCCTTCTATTTCTCCTTTTCTTTCTCTCTCTTTCAGGTTTTTCTGTGGCAAATTCTGTGCCCCAATACACAGAATCTAAAGTCCCCTATAAAATGCACACAGTGGGGATGATATAACTTTGCTTTGGAGCAAACATATATCTAATTTTTTCTTCCCTGTTGAATAACTGTGTTATGTACAAAAATTTATTTTTTACTTTTGTTTGATTTACTGTATTACTTCTGGCTATTATACTCCATGACTCATTAGCAAGCTGTTGTCTACAATACCTACGCATGTCATGGTCTCTTAATGAAATTATGTAATTTCTGTATTGTTTGTACCACGTTTATTGCTCTCAATAAAAATGTTTGTGGGAAAAAAAAGTAAAGTCTATTTATTTATATATTTAAGACATTTCTGCAGATTGTGACATTTTTTAATGGGCTAGCATATTTATTATTTAGCAATTATTTTATATATTATTTAAACCTCTTTTTTTGTTGAATTATTTATTCCAGCATAGGGGGAAACATGTCCTTTTGGAGAATTTTGGCACCTGTTTAATATAATTTACAGCAGGCACTTGTGTTGCAGTCTGCTGTACAGCTAAGTGTTGCTGTGTAGGATCATCAGCTCTAATGTTCCTAATTCAGCCTTTTATTCAGTAAATAAATGAATGCAGGAGTTTTAGATTAATCCCACTCATTCTGATGTTAAATTAAAACAAATATATTTAAAGCGGACCTTCAGTAATTTTTTCATCTATTATCTATTATCTTCTGTCCTTGTTGTTTTAACTTAGGATAGTAAACATTCTTTTTTTCTGCAAGTAAATCCCTTTTACAGCCCACGTCCTGTTTCTTGTCTGGTCATTAGCCTAGGCTTATGACATCATGCACAGCTCTCTTTCTCACTTGTGTGAGAGTTTGCAATGAAGGGAGGGGGGTGAGTCATAAAAGGGCCAATGAAAGCTGCAGGTCTGCAGAGCTGGAGGTGTGCCTCTGTGTGTCTGTGTAAATCCAATTGAACAGACAGCAGCTTCAGCTGCCCACAGTTAAAATGGCTGCAGCCAGACTTAGTGGAGGGAGATTTCTGCAGCATATTTGGCAAGTACAGAATCACAGTATATATAAATTAATATGCAAAGTGGTTGGAGGGAAGCTTCAGAATGGCAAATATGTTTTTATTACAAATTATGTGAGCAGACTGCAGTTCCTCGTTAAGCTGAATAACCCAGCAGTTTTCTACACACCTCTGTCTCTTGTTGTGAGATTGTCTTGTGACTTTGTTATATAAGGTAGTTTAGGGAGAGGTGACAGTCTTTGCAGGAAGACTTGATTGCCATATAGTGCTATACTGTGTTATAGTATGCTAAATTACTATGGAATGCAGCGTGGTGAGGTCCTTTCCCTGAACTAACTTTCCTTTTTAGGACTATCACCCACCAACCACTGCAGATGCTGTTTATTCATTTATTAATTGGGACCCCTTTCCCTGTCCTCCTCCTTACCACCTTCCCCTTTTTGCAGTCTTAAAAAAAGGATGATATGAAAACTTAGAAAAAGCTAATAAAACTATTGTCACTTTAAAAATATAAACTCAGCCCACCTTGAAACTTAGCTTCAACAAGAACATTGGCATTCACTTTCATTCACAATTTTTGTCATGTCTGAGTAATTGCCCCCCCCCCCCCCCACAAATCTGAAGCAGGATTTCATCATGAACACAAAACATCTGGCACTGCAAACTGACTTGCTCATCTAGTTTAAGGCCTGGCCAGCCTAAATGCTAGCCTGGCTGTCTGCTCTGAGATGTGGACAGTGTAAGTAGTATGTAGGGCAGTGTCCAGGGCTCAGTAGTAAATAGGGTAGTGTACAGAGTTTATTATATATAGGTCAGTAGTAGGTAGGGCAGTGTACAGAGGTCAGTAGAGGTTAGTAGCAGGTAGGGCAGTGTAGAAAGGTCAGTGGTATATAGGGCAGTGCACAGGGTCAGTAGTATTTAGGGTAATAAGCTGAGGTCAGTAGTATGTAGCAGTAGATAGGGCAGTTTACTGAGGTCAGTAGAGGTCAGTAGTAGGTAGGGCAGTGTACAGAGATCAGTAGTATGAAGAGCATTGTACAGGAAAAAATAAGTTAGTGGACAGTGATGAGCAGGACAGGGGGTCTGCATGTCAGAGGACAATGTGTCATCAGGGTAAAGAATAGGGTATCAGCAGGACCATGTACATGGGGGGTAGGAGGGTAGGGTACCGGGTGATGTCAGAAGCATGGTACTGGGGGTCAGGAGGGCACAGCATGGGGCTTTAGGAGGGCACAGTAGAGGATAGTCAGAAGGCACACACACAGGAGGGCACACACACAGGAGGGAACACCACAGGGGGCTCAGGAGGGCACATAACAGGGGGCTCCAGGGGGCATACCACAGGAAGCTCAGGATGGCATAGAAGCAGTTTCCTGATGCAGGGCTGGTGGGGATTAGCACAGTACACTCAAGAGATGAGTTCAAGCATGTTCAAATGCATTTAGACAAGAGACTGAGCCAGTCCAAGCAATCCTGTCTGAAAACTGTCAAAGTCAACAGCGAATCATAGGCAGCAGATTCCCCACCCCACAGCCACACATAAACAATGGGCATGCCGTGGGGTGGGGAATGCCTCCACCTCCTAGAATTGGCTTTGACAGCTTCCCGGCCTGAGAGTTTAGGAGACCAACATTCCTGAGCTCATTGCTTCCCTGTGAAGCTCTGACACTCAAACGCATTCTACCCATTACTTGCCCACAGTCGACCGGTAGATCAGGATCAATGGGTTGCCAATAGGGATGAACTGAACACCCCCCGGTTCGGTTCGCAGCAGAACATGCGAACAGGCAAAAAATGTGTTTGAGTATGTGTGTTCCTGTTATGAATAAAAAAAAAAAATGTGTTCGAACACCGTTAAAGTCTATGGGACGCGAACATGAAAAATCAAAAGTGATAATTTTAAAGGTTAATATGCAAGTTATTGACATAAAAAGTGTTTGGGGACCTGGGTCCTGTCCCAGGGGACATGTATCAATGCAAAAAAAAAGTTTTAACCACTTAAGACCCGGACCAATTTGCAGGTAAAGGACCAGGCCCCTTTTTGCGATTCGGCACTGTGTCACTTTAACTGACAATTGTGCGGTCGTGCGACGTGGCTCCCAAACAAAATTGGTATTCTTTTTTTTTCCCCACACATAGAGCTTTCTTTTGGTGGTATTTGATTACTTCTGCGGTTTTTATTTTTTGCGCTATAAACAAAAATAGAGCGACAAGTTTTAAAAAAATTCAATATTTTTTACTTTTTGCTATAATAAATATCCCCCAAAAATATATTTAAAAACGATGTTTTTCCTCAGTTTAGGCCGATACGTATTCTTCTACATATTTTTGGTAAAAAAAAATCGCAATAAGCGTTTATCGATTGGTTTGCGCAAAATTTATAGCGTTTACAAAATAGGGGATAGTTTTATTGCATTTTTATTAATATTTTTTTTTTTACTACTAATGGCGGCGATCAGCGATTGTATTCGTGACTGCGACATTATGGCGGACACATCGGACAATTTTGACACATTTTTGGGACCATTGTCATTTTCACAGCAAAAAGTGCTATAAAAATGCATTGTTTACTGTGAAAATTACAATTGCAGTTTGGGAGTTAACCACTAGGGGGCGCTGAAGGGGTTAAGTGTGACCTCATACGTGTTTCTAACTGTAGGGGGGCGGGGCTGGACGTGTGACGTCATTGATCGCCTTTCCCTATATCAGGGAACAGACGATCAATGACAGCGCCACTGTGAAGAACGGGGAAGGTGTGTTTACACACACCTCTCCCCGTTCTTCAGCTCCTGTGACCGATCGCGTGACTCTGGCGGCGAATCGGGTCCGCGGGTCCCGTGGCCGCGGTCACAGAGCTTCGGACCGGGTCACGGGCGCGCACCCGTGACCCGCGGCTGGGCACTTAAAGAGGACGTACAGGTACGTGATTGTGCCCAGCGTTAGGCGGTCCTTAAGTGGTTAAAAACTGATGTTTTTTTGGGAGCAGTGATTTTAATAATGCTTAAAGTGAAACAATAAAAGTGAAATATTCCTTTAAATTTCGTACCTGGGGGGTGTCTATAGTATGCCTGTAAAGTGGCACATTTTTCTCATGTTTAGAACAGTCCCTGCACAAAAAGAAATTTCTAAAGAAAAACAAGTAATTTAAAACTACTCGCGGCTTTAAGGAATTGTCAGGTCTCGGCAATACAGATAAAAGTCATTGAAAAAATGGAATGGGTTCCCCCCCCCCATGAATATTAAGGCGAACCCCAAACCAAAATTGAAAAAAAATTGCGTAGGGGTCCCCCCAAATTCCATACCAGGCCCTTCAGGTCTGGTATGGATATTAAGGGGAACCCTGCGCCAAATTTAAAAAAACAAAATGGCGTAAGGGTCCCCCTCAAAATCCATACCAGGCCCTTCAGGTCTGCTACGGATATAGGGGAACCCTGCACCAAACTTAAAAAAAAATGGCATGGAGGTCCCCCCTAAAATCCATACCAGACCCTTATCCGAGCACGCAACTTGGCAGGCAACAGGAAAAGAGGGGGGACAAGAGAGCGCCACCCTCCTGAACTGAACTGTACCAGGCCACATGCCCTCAACATGGGGAGGATGTCCCCATGTTGTTGGGGACAAGGGCCTCATCCCCACAACTAGGGTTGTCCTGATACCGATACTAGTATCGGTATCGGGACCGATACAGAGCATTTGTGCGAGTGCTTGTACTCGCGCAAATGCTCCCGATGCTTCCCCGATACTTTTTTTTTTGTAGAGTGGCCGGAGAGGAGTCAGTGTCTGGGGAAGGCAGGAGAGGGCGGGGGGAGTGCAGGCAGAGTTTGGCTGTAGAGGGGACGGGCAGCACACGCTGGTGGGGTGTCGGGCCGGTACTTCCGCGACTGATGAGAACAGCGTGCGGCATGGCTGTGACAGGAAGGTAGTGACACACAGGCTGAAGCCTGGCTTTGCGGGGGGGTCCGTCGTCACACCCGGGACCCAGCCGCGGCTCTGACGAATCTCGTGCACAGCACTTGTAGTATACACAGAGGAGGGGGAGGCAGCTTCCGGTCTGCTCGGCTGTGTGACTGTGAGACAGTCACAGCCGAAATTTGTCAGAGCCGCGGCTGGGTCCCGGGTGTGACAACGGACCCCCCCCTGCAAAGCCAGGCTTCAACCTGTGTGTCACTGCCTCCCTGTGACAGCCATGCCGCCCACTGGTCATCTAAACAGCCTACAGCATTATGGGTGTGAAGTGGGGGGAGATCTGTATTGTAGGAGGGGGGTGTGTCTTTATTGTAGGGGGTGTCTATTGTAGGGTGGGGGTCTATATTGTAAGGGGGAGGTCTGTATTGTAGGGGGAGGGGGTCTGCACTGTAGGGGGAGGGGTCTGTGTAACATGTCAGCGGCTGAACGTCCCTACACTCATCTTGGTATACCCTGCACTCCGCTGCAGTAAGCAGCAGCAGACATCTTGTTACACCCAGCCTGAGCTATATGGGCTGGGTGTAACAAGATGTCTGCTGCTGCTTGCTGCAGCGGAGTGCAGGGTGTCCCAAGATGGGCGTCGCAGTATATATTTTTATAAATTCAGTGTCATTGCAGCATTTCAGTGCCAGTCACCTGTCAGTGCAATCAGTGCCACCTATCAGTGCAATTAGTGCCATCTATCAGTGCCCACAAGTGCCACCTATCAGTGCCCACAAGTGCCACCTATCAGTGCCCACAAGTGCCACCTATTAGTGCAATTAGTGCCACCTATAAGTGCCCACAAGTGCCACCTATCAGTGCCAGCCACCTATTAGTGCCCATCAGCGCCAGTCACCAGTCAGTGCCCATAAGTGCCGCCTATCAGTGCCAGCCACCTGTCAGTGCCGCCTATCAGTCCCCATCTGTCAAACTGCCACATGACATTGAAAAAAAAGTATCGGTATTCGGTATCGGCGAGTACTTGGAAAAAAGTATCGGTACTTGTACTCGGTCTTAAAAAAGTGGTATCGGGACAACCCTACCCACAACCCTTGCCTGGTGGTTGTGGGGGTCTGCGGCGGGGGGGTTATCGAAATCTGGAAGCCCCCTTTAACAAAGGGGACCCCCAGATCTTGCCCCCATGTGAATTGGTAACGGGGTACATTGTAACCCTACCATTTCACAAAAAAAGTTTAAAAAATTGTAAAAAAACACACAGACACAGTTTGGGACAAGTCCTTTATTAAAAAATAAAAATTCCAGTGATGTAATCCTTCCTTGACCCGGAATATGGAAAAACACATCACCACAATTCGATTCCGCCTCCATGGGAGCCGCCCGCAGAATGACGCTAGACCCGCCTTGACAGCTCTTAAATAGCTGAGGGCGTGCCACCCGTGACGTGCGTAGGTAAACCTGTCCCCTCTGACGCAACTGGGAAATGCGGCGGGGGTTACCCAGTGACATGTACGGGTGACCCTGCCCCCTCTGATGCCATGGGGAAACCACCAGAAACCCCCGTTGTGTCAGAGGGGGCGGGGTTACCAGCACACGTCACGGGTGTCCCCATCCTTAGCTATTTAAGACATGTCACGGTGGGTCTAGCGTCATTCAGCGGGCGCCTCCCTTGGAGGTGGAATCGGATCGTGGCGGCATATTTTTCCATATCCCGAGTCGAGGAAGGATTACATTGCTGGATTTTTTTATTTTTTAATAAAGGACTTGTCCCAAGCTGTGTCTGTGTTTTTTTTACCATTTTTGACATTAATATTCATACCAGACCCAAAGGACTGGGGGGAAATCCATGCCATTCTTTTCAATCACTTGTATCTGTATTGCTGGGACCCGACAATTTATTATAGCCGAGTAGTTTTAAATTACTTTTTTTCCTTTTAGCAATGTCATTTTGTGCAAGGACTGTTCTAAACACGGGGGAAATGTGCCACTTTACAGACATACTATAGACACCCCCCAGGTATGAAATTTAAAGGAATATTTCACTTTTATTGTTTCACTTTAAGTATTATTAAAATCACTGCTCCCAAAAAAACAGCCGTTTTAAAAAAAAAATTGCATTGATACATGTCCCCAAACACTTTTTACGACAATAACTTGCATATTAACCTTTAAAATTAGCACTTTTGATTTCTCCCATAGACTTTTAAAGGGTGTTCCGTGGCTTTCGAATTTGCCACGAACACCCCAAATTGTTCACTATTCGGCGAATAGGTGAACATCCGAGGAATGAGTCGAACTTACGTTCGTCTCGAACATCGGGCTCATCCCTAATTGCCAATGCCCATTCTCCAGCATACATGTGTTGCTAAAACATACAAAGTTGCCCTTTGTTTGCAGCACATCATTGCATACATGTACAGTATAGTGGTATGCACCAAAGCACCTAATTGTCCCTGCTGCCTAATTGTAGCTTCCATTCAATTTTAATAGAATTTAATTGGTTTAACTATTTAGGCCCGTGCATGTTCTGAACTTGAAATTAGTATCCCCTACTACCTTCAGGTTCAGAACATATGTCTCTGCAGGTTCTGCTTGCCTACTTCCAGCATTTGCCTGCTCTGGGTGTCTCCTTAGCAAGCTGGGTACTAAGGAGCCACTCGTGTGTGCACGGTCCTGAGTCTACATCCATAGACACACACAACACTAGTAAGCCATGCCCCTTCTTCCTCCTCACAGGAGTTTGAAAGCAGCAGAAAACATATAGCTCTGCTGCCCTCAGTTTCTCCTGTGAAAGCACAGGAAGTAAGGTCAATGGTGCTGGAGCCAGGGATAGTGCTGAAGCAGAAATAGGATCCAGGTAAATGTTTGAGGGGGGGGGGCTAGTACAGATGGTGGGGTGTTTTTACCTTAATGCAGAGATTGCATTAAGATAAAAAAACATTTATAATTCCCCCATACTGGGATCTACCAAATCTGTCCATTAAGAAACCAGTTTCCTCTGTGTCAGAAGAAAAGCATCTAATACACTCTGCACAGACATACTCAGGGCTTTTTTCGGGGGGGAACTTGTTGAACTCAGTTCCACCACCTCTGGCTCAGACCCTTTGGGGGGGGGGGGGCTGCTCACCACAATCACTTGTAAACACAGAAGTCTGGTTTCTGTGTTTACAAGTGACAGCTCTGCACTCTGTGTGTAACCCCCCCCCCTGAACTGGTATTTAATGCCCCTTTAAGACCCTTCTACTGTTTGTGAAATTTGACTGACCACACCTACTATTTGATGTGATTAGGAGGGTGTGTGTGGGTGGAGGGTTTTTGGGGGGCCGTAGTCGAGTTCCAGCACCTATTGTTTGAGAAAAAAAGCCCCGGATATAACACACAAGAGAATCAAATGCTTGGCACAGATGGGTGGACCACACGAACAGAAGAGTCCAAAAGCCTTGCCTGGAATTTTAGTTACATTTTTAGAATATTACGAATTGGGATTAAAAACATATTCTAGAAGAACTCTTGAACTCTTTAGTATAATTGTATTTATTCCTTTTTCAAATGTTTGCAGTATAAATGTAAAGTTTGTACTTCTGAAATTCTCACTTCTCTCTCAGTTCAAATGATTTATAATATTTTGCTTTACATTTCTTACAGACAGTCCACTGAAAAGTCTCATCACGCCTTGTCATTCCAAGTAATAATATAACATTCACAATATACAGTTATTTTTAATTTACTGCTCTGTCTGCTCAAACCTATTACCCGTGTCGGTCAAATAACAGAATACTGTTACTGTTTTTTGAGAAATTGCTAGAGGTACATTTGTTTCACATTTTTTCTTACTCTTGTGTGTTAAATCATTATTAGTGTCAGACTGGCTTAGAAGATCACTAAACTGTACTACATGTATTAAATACTATGTTACAAAAAATAATGCATGGGCATGCTTTCACCCTTTCATATAAACACTAGTTTAAAGCGCAAATGCCATTGAAAAAGCTGCAGTTGGTATTTAGTAAGCAATACCCTGCCTGAAAGTTCCCCAGAGCTTGATAAAATGTTAACAGAAATTAAATGTATGCTAAAACCTGTATATGTTTGGTTTGCTAAGGTCTTATTTATACTGGGAATATTTGATTTCTTAGTATCTTGATAGAAACCCCATTGATAACATCTTGCAGCTCGGTTTACAATGAGCTAACAATGAAAAATTGGCACTGTCATTTAGCGTTTAGTGCATTGCATACTAGCACATTATAAAAGACTTACCTGAAAATTAAGCCCTCCAGCTGCACACTATTATCGGGGAGTCACAGCCATGGCACGGCTCTCTCTATGCACAGCATCTTGGTACTGCTGAAGAAAATATCCTAAATGGTGCACGTTTAGGAGATATTTACTATACCCAGTGGCGTACCTATGGGGGGTAGGGGCGGTCCGCCCCAGGTGCCACACATTGGGGGGTGTCAGGCCGGCTATCAGAGCCAGGCCAAGGTAGTGACGGGTGCAAGAAGTGCTCTCTGCTCTGTAGCTGTGATGGCTCTCTGGGTTGGTGCGAGTCAGCAGTGCTGTCATTGTGCTCACATTGAGCTCTATACTGCCACCTCTGGCTGCTTAAAATATGTGCGCCCCTCATGTTACTGCCTGTACTGTATTTTCACAGGGACATGTGGAATCAAGACCTGGGGCAAGGAAGACCACCTTCCTGGGGGCTGTGAGTACACATGAAGGGAGGAGGCTGTATATAGGGGGGGCAGAGCTGTGTGTTTACAGATGTGTGTTTAGGGGGGGCAGAAAAATAATAATAGTGATTCAGCGCTGGAAAAATATAAAACTAAAAACTAAACTAAATTGCAAGCCAGCACTGCAGATATAATCCAAAAAATATCTCGAAGTGAATAAATAAATAAATAGTGCAGCGCAAGTAAATCTAAAAAATGCAAATAATCAAAAAACATAAAGTCCATAAAGTGCAAAGTGATAAAGGTGCTCCAAAAATACAGTGGTGATATAAAGTGCAGAAATCTTCATCAGATCTGTGACCCATAGGACAGGATAATCCTCCACCAAGGCTAATGGATGGCCTCTCACCTCAGCGATTCGACCTGTGGCTAGGTCAAAAAGCAATAATCATATCCTCCAAAATGGCAAGCAGCTTTCAGGGCTCAACTCCAAAAACGTCCACCAGATGGAACCAGCAAGCAATATACAAATAGTCTCCCATAGATCAATCAATGGACCGAGAAAAAGTAAAAGACACACTCTAAGTGTTCTCTGCTTAAAAGGTTAAATAATCAAAACACAAATAGTAAAAACCACTCACATTGTAGTGCACTCTGAACCGAGTGCAAGGATAACAGCTTGTACCGCAGCTCGGAGGCCCGGATCAGTGTAAACAGCGTGTGATGGTCTCAGTGAGGCAAACGTGGGTGACGTCGTCGTAGCTCCTCCCCCTCGTACGCGTTACGTCCTCAATGTGGGCGGGACTTCATCAGCGTGGGGCGGGGATCAACGCAGACGTCCCACAGCACTATATATACAATACGGTTGCCATAGCAGCACCAAAGGAGCCAATTAACTAGCGCCATCTAGTGTTTGCAAAGCAACACGCCAGGCAAAGGTAAAAATCAAAACAATATATTTAAAAGATGATAGCCTAAGAATAGCGCCATCTTGTGTATAAACACAAGACTGAGGATACTTAAATCCTAAGGGACAATATTCATTCTGGCAATCAGGTTAAAAACAACCCAACGGCTTTTATAAAAATTATAAAAATATAAAATTACAAAATTACAGACGTCATCCGCATCTACCTCACCTAAGACCAAAAATCTTACATTACAAGTTCACAATATATAACTGCATCAACATTTGTGATATAGGAGCAGTTCAAGCTAAAATACTGTAGCAAATAGAATATAAAATTGTAGAATATGTAATAAAAAATTATATAGTAGCACCCAAATATAATTCGGATAACTATAATGAAACATAACATACCACTATAACACAATCCCCAAAATACTTCTCAACGATTAGATATAAAGCAGTTATGATCGAACTCAACGTTCAATCCCAACAGCACAGAAACCTTCATCTCGTATATCCAGAACGATTCTCGTTTACTCAATTGCCGAATATAATGACCTCCTCTCCAATGTCTGGTGACTTTCTCTATACCCCAGAATTTGAGACATTTGGGGTCCCTCTGATGATGGTCTCTAAAGTGTCTGGATACGCTGTGGCTGTGGGCAGCTGAGTGTGTACAGATGTCAGGGGGCAGCTGAGTGTGTACAGGTGTGAGGGGGCAGCTGAGTGTGTACAGGTGTGAGGGGGCAGCTGAGTGTGTACAGGTGTGGGGGGGGCAGCTGAGTGTGTACAGGTGTGAGGGGGTCGGCTGAGTGTGTACAGGTGTGAGGGGGAAGCTAAGTGTCTACAGGTGTGAGAAGGGGCAGCTGAGTGTCTACAGGTGTGGGGGGTCTGAGTGCATTCAGATATGAGGGGGCTGAATGCATACAGGTATGAAGGGGGCTAAGTGCGTACAGGTATGAGTGGCTGAGTGCATACAGGTATGAAAGGAGCTGAGTGCATACAAGTATGCAGGGCTGAGTGCGTATAGGTATGAGGGGGCTGAGTGTGCAAAGGTATGAGGGGGCTGAGTGTGTACAGGTATGAGGGAGATGAGTGTGTACAGGTATGAGGGGGCTGAGTGTGTACAGGTATGAGGGAGATGAGTGTGTACAGGTATGAGGGAGATGAGTGCGTACAGGTATGAGGGGGCTGAGTGTGTACGGGTATGAGGGGGGTGAGTGCAAGTACAGGTATGAGGGGGCTGAGTGCATACAGGTGTGTGGGTGGGCTGAGTGCATACAGGTATGAAGGGGGCTGAGTGCATACAGATATAAGGGGGCTGAGTACATACAGGTATGAGGAGGCTGAGTGCATACAGGTATGAGGGGGCTGAGTGCGTACATTTATGCTGCTTACTGCGATTGCCAGTTATAGATGGGGGCAGTGGCGCTTTTTTTGTATCACTGTATATTGATCAGGCAACACACTGACACTGTGTTTAGGGGGGGGGGGCAGCTGAGTGTGTACAGATGTCAGGGGGCAGCTGAGTGTGTACAGGTGTGAGGGGGCAGCTGAGTGTGTACAGGTGTGAGGGGGAAGCTGAGTGTGTACAGGTGTGGGGGGGCAGCTGAGTGTGTACAGGTGTGAGGGGGTCAGCTGAGTGTGTACAGGTGTGAGGGGGAAGCTAAGTGTCTACAGGTGTGAGAAGGGGCAGCTGAGTGTCTACAGGTGTGGGGGGTCTGAGTGCATTCAGATATGAGGGGGCTGAATGCATACAGGTATGAAGGGGGCTAAGTGCGTACAGGTATGAGTGGCTGAGTGCATACAGGTATGAAAGGAGCTGAGTGCATACAAGTATGCAGGGCTGAGTGTGTATAGGTATGAGGGGGCTGAGTGTGCACAGGTATGAGGGGGCTGAGTGTGTACAGGTATGAGGGAGATGAGTGTGTACAGGTATGAGGGGGCTGAGTGTGTACAGGTATGAGGGAGATGAGTGTGTACAGGTATGAGGGAGATGAGTGTGTACAGGTATGAGGGGGCTGAGTGTGTACGGGTATGAGGGGGGTGAGTGCAAGTACAGGTATGAGGGGGCTGAGTGCATACAGGTGTGTGGGTGGGCTGAGTGCATACAGGTATGAAGGGGGCTGAGTGCATACAGATATAAGGGGGCTGAGTACATACAGGTATGAGGAGGCTGAGTGCATACAGGTATGAGGGGGCTGAGTGCGTACATTTATGCTGCTTACTGCGATTGCCAGTTATAGATGGGGGCAGTGGCACTTTTTTTGTATCACTGTATATTGATCAGGCAACGCACTGACACCTTCGCAGACATTGA
Organism: Rana temporaria; assembly: GCF_905171775.1. Classification (NCBI taxonomy): domain Eukaryota; kingdom Metazoa; phylum Chordata; class Amphibia; order Anura; family Ranidae; genus Rana; species Rana temporaria. The sequence continues at coordinate 82,793,346 of NC_053494.1, read as the reverse complement.
GCTACAAGCTGGGTGCTCAGTGTGCTCCTGTACCTTTAAGAATGGATGGGCTTCCCTTCAGTCCACCTGCCCTCCACCCTTCTGTCAGAATGCATGTGATTCCACTGTGGAGATACTTATAAGTTAGTGTTAGGGACCACATATACCAGGGTGTCGTGGAGAGGTTCTGTGGCTTATGCATGCATTTGCAAATGCATGCAGACTAAACCCCTGCTTTTAACGCATACTGTTAGATAGGTTAATTTGGTTGTCTGCGAGCTGGCCGGTAAGTAAGCTTGGTCTTTTTCCCTTGGATTTATCCTTGGCCCTGTTTATACACCCTTGACTATACCTACAGGTAAGCCTTATTATAGGCTTACTTGTAGGTATAAATAAAAAAATATATCTTTACTACCACAAGCTGAACTCCAAGCAGACACCTATATATAATGTATACAGTTAAAGTACATTTACAAAAGTTTATTTATCTGCCAACAATGTCATTTTGTTTAGCCCGTCATGTGGTCCAGGCAACTCTGTCAGATGACACAGTGAGGTTAGTGACCCCAGCACCTTTTCACCAATGCAGTTAAGAAATACAGCTTCATTAAAAAAAAACCTCAATTGGACAATAGAAGAAGAGCAGCACACTCTCTCTCAACAGCTATTGAGTGACATTACAAAGAATTACAAGAATATGATATTACAGAACCGATTTATGCATTAAAATGCATTAAATATTTTGATACAAAACCTGATTGAATTGTGCCTTTTTAATCTGTCTTGAGTTCAGTTTTAAATGTTGCATTCAGCACTACCAGATTACAGCAAAAGATCACGTAGAATGATTTGAGAAATCTTCTAGACTCATTCAGTGCTTTGTAAATGCTTTCTGAGCCTAAAACTTGTATAACTTTTTTCATAAGATAAGATTAACAAACTTCCTGTGTGTACAGAGTAGACCTGTTTATTTATGTCTTTAATTTATTTTCTAAATTGCAGAATACATATTGTTTTGTTTCCTAAATTTCCATATTTTTTTTAATTGTATGTGTAAATTGTATGATTTACTATTAAAAACAATAAAATATGCACACATCATTGATGTGTCTTTCTCAAAGCAAATTGTCATATGACTTAATGGTATGAACCATAAACAATAATTTTTTTTATAAGTACCCCCTGTTGTTGTTAAAGGAACAATAAATTGTTTGTCAGGCCGTGTCTACAACAAAGTATGTTTTGGTTTTTCTCAGTGGAAGCTGCAGCAGCGTATTCTGACAATATGACCAGCAACAAATATAAATTTGATCTGCTACCCCACCTTTTCTGTATGCTTACATCATTTTATTCCACAAGGGAAACCTAGAAAATAAAGGCTGTTTTATGACTCTTTTACAAGCAGATTTATATAGGATGTAGAGTTTCAGATCAGAAGCTGGTCTTGTGCCAAGGTTGAACAAAGACCTGACTTAGTGTAGTCTGAGGAGTCCTTCCCTGTGTGCTTCTGAGCAAGTCAAAATCTCTAAAATTCAACAGGCTCTGTGTTAAAGCAGAATGAAACCCATTGATTTAACTATTTCCCAACACGGTTAAATTGAAGGCATGTCGTGAATGATAACTGTCACAGTTGCTTGTGCGCTTAACTAAAGCGTCAAGCCATCAAATGTATGGTGTCATAACTGAGGATTTAATTGCACTTTTTAATTACTGATGGATGACTCTCAGAAAGCTTATAAGGGGGAGTCAATGCAGTAAAACTCCTGGCCAAGAGAGAGTGCCTTATCCTGGAACTGGCCTCAAAATTTTTATTTCCCTACATGCATATTAAAAGTGTAAAAATTGGCTGTGCTTAATATACAATATTAAAAACTTCCAGTGACGTAATAAATTATGTAAAAAACATATAATAAAATCTTCATATATACAGTAAATAACAAAAGTTCATATGTGTCCAATTATTCGTCTATGTTTATAATTGTTCAGGGCTGACAACGTGTGACAACATGAGTTGGGTGGAGTCGGGTGACCTAGCACTGTGAAGGATGAGTGGAGCGAATAGAACAGGAGCCACTGATCCACTGGAAAACTGTGTGGAAGACTGCTTTTTAAATGTAAGTTTACTATTGTGTGGAAAAAAACATCTTTACATCCTACACCATTGGGAGCAATTTGATTGAGGAATGGAGGAGTAAAGAGGATCCATTCAAAGCATAAAGAGCCCTAACAGCATAGCTGAACCCATAGAGGGGAGGAGGACAGAAGGGATTTGAGCAGCTGATAAGCTGGGATATGAACCCCAGCAGAAGAAGGTGTTTTTTTTAACCTGGAGACAGATCTAAATTTAAGGTGAGTGCAGTGGTGAATGGTGGTGGGACTTACTTTGTCATTTATAACTATTTAAGGATCACACTTTTGAACAATTATAAACATAGAAGAATAATTGGACACAAATGAACTTTTGTTATTTACTGTATATGAAGATTTTATTATATGGTTTTTACATAATTTATTACGTCACTGGAAATTTTGAATATTGTATATTTTTACACTTTTATTCATTGTCAGTTGCGGGAACACAATTTTTTGGATTTGTAGCCTGTTTGTTGTTTTGCACTTTATAGTTTAGGGAACGCTGGATAACACACCAGTTTTTGATATAATACACACATATTGCAGCTTCTACAGCACTGATTCACAAGCTGTTTACATGTCTGCTAAGCATATTACATGCTCTATATACGCCTGAAAATAGTTTTGACATATTAGACCAGAGACAGTTCCACTTTAAGGCACTAGTGATTACATTTGTAATAAGGGAAGAGCAATGATTATTTCACTGGTGAGCATATTAAGGGAATTAAAAAAAATACTGTGTCAGTGTCCAGATTAATGTTAAAATCATATATAAAAAATAATCTTGACACAACCATGTTAACAATCATCTTCGTTGTCTAGGCAGAAAATAGTGCCGGGGACTTGGATTCAATGCTGGAGATTACATTAAAGCCTTCTTCTCAACACTGTGATCTTGTTTTGTGACAGATGTGTTTTAATCACGATTAAATACATTTTAAACATTTGTCAGTTTGTCTACACTGTAACTTATACTGTAAATGTGTTCAGAATCAATACAGCAGCATACAGTCTTTATTCATCTTCATTTGAAAAAGAAGCACAAAACAGATCTGCAGAACACAGTGCCTCAGAACCTCAAACAGAGCTGTGTGTTTCGTTATTGGGGTTTGTCTGCCTGACTGTGGGGTGTCGGTAGCTGTCTTGGGTTCGGGAATGGAATATCTTAAACGGCTTTAACCCCTGTCCCATTTGGGGTTCCGTTACAATTGTTGGCAAGCAGTGGTATGATTCCACAGCCTTAAAGGACAGCTACAAGAGGACACAGGACAATGGAGGCACAGTATGAACGGCTGAAGCGCTCTACCCTCAAGGACTTACTGGAGAACCGGGACAGAGTGGCCAACACCCGTAAGAAGAGGGACATTATCACAGAACGATTTGAAGTGGATGTAGCTGAAAGACCCAACATAACGGAAAGGCCCAGCATAACAGACAGGACACCTGAGGAGGCAAGTTTTGATCGGGCTGTTAAACTAAGACTGGCACATTATGGTCCTAACCCTCCACTGGAGATCATAGACTGAGTTATAGTGGTTGTGGACGCAAATTGGCTACAGAAAAGAGGTTCTGCAGCAGCAGAAGTCATAGCAGCACCAACTGAAAGGAGAAAGATTTTGCTGCTGTTAAAAATGTAATTGAAACTGAAGGGGAGATTGATGGGTACCTTGCTGATTTTGAACGGCAATGTGCCCTACACTGGGTGCCCACAGAGGAATGGGTTACCATTTTGTCTGGGAAATTGTCCGGCTGGGCCAGTGAATCGTTCAGGGCCATCCCAGACGAGGCTATTATGAACTATGGACTGGTAAAAGAAGCACTTTTGGCCAGGTATGTTGTCACACTAGAGGCATACCGGAGGCGGTTTCGAGAGACGAGCAAGCAGACTGGAGACTCATATACTGAGTGGGCATGCCGCCTACACCGCACTGCATCCCACTGGGTCGATGGATGCCAAGCAGAATCCGGGGAAGAGGTGCTGCAGGTGTTCCTGCTGGAAGTCAGGGAGTGGGTCCGGGACCGAAAACCTTTCTCCTTGTCTGAAGCAGTTTGCCTGGTGGACGAATACACAGATGCCCGCAAACTGCATAACCCTGTGGTCAAGACAACAGCTCGGGTGGATTATCGATCAGCGGCACTCCCTCCGGCTATCGCCTACAAACCCCAGTCGTACTGCCCTACAGCACCACCTCCAGTGGCCACTTATTCTCAGCAGCCCAGGTTCAACTCCCAGGACTACTCACAACCCATCAGGTGTTTTGGGTGTAAACAGCTAGGGCACAAAAAGCTAGACTGTCCGTTGAATCCAGTCAGGCAGTCACAGTCATGGAGACAGCCAGCAAGGGGGAACCCCTGCACATCCATGCCTGCGGCCCACTGCGTTGAAGAGGAAGAACATTGGGGCGTCCTGCACGAGGCAGATCCAATACAAGCAGCTAACCAGGACAACAGGCAGCAACACAGGCAGACTGTCTGGGTCAATGGAAAGGTAGCCAATGGGCTACGTGATACTGGCACCACCATGACCCTACTACAGAAGGACCTCATCCCAGAGAGCCAACACACAGGAGACACTGTAGCTGTAAGAGTAGCGGGAGTCACCGTCTTCCGGCTACCCATTGCCCTTGTTCATCTGGATTGGGGGGTTGATTCAGGACACATGAATGTGGGGGTGATGAAGGATTTGCCAGTGGATGTACTACTGGGGAATGATTTGGCCCCCCTCGTTTCTGCTTACGCCCCGATGTGCCCCGATGAAGCCAACCCAGTGACTATCTGTGCCCAGACCCGTGCTGCTGGAACCAATCCGCTTGCTGCTGAGACCCGGGTAAGACTATCTTCCCCGACATGTACCTTAGATCAGGCACAATATCACAGTCTAAAATTGGAATGTGACAAGTTGGCCAGTGAGAAATCAGAGATGCAACGACACTATATCATGTATTATGAGATGTCCCGTGGCTTGAACATTGAAATGCACAAACAGGCTGAAATTGTCAAAAGGTTAAATGGGATTTGCATCCAGGTTGTGCCTTATCTCTCCCAAGAGCATCAGCAACAAGTTTTGGGTGCCATTGAGAGAGCAAAGCAAGTGACTGTTCCAAAACTGAATTCCATTATTCACCCTGCAACCATACAACTTCACCTTTGCTGGTAAGCAAAATGTCAATGGCCCGGATTCAGGTACAACTTGCGCATTATTTGCGGAGGCACAGGGCAACGATTTTGCCCTATGCCCCTGCAAATAATTTGCGCTGCCCTCGATTCACGGAGCAGTAGCTCCGTAAATTGCGAGGGCGCGCCGGCAAAATTGCCCGGCGTAAGCGCGCGCAATGTAAATGATCCCGCCGGGGGCGGGAATCATTTAAATTAGGCGCGCTACCGCGCCGAGCGTACAGCGCATGCTCCGTCGGGAAACTTTCCCGACGTGCATTGCGGCAAATGACGTCGCAAGGACGTCATTTGCTTCAAAGTGAACGTGAATGGCGTCCAGCGCCATTCACAATTCACTTACGCAAACGACGTAAAATTCGAACGTCGCGACACGGGAACGCCGGGTATCCTATAGCATTGGCTGCGCCTGCTATTAGGGGCCCAGATTCAGGTAGCAATTGCGCCTGCGTAACCATAGTTACGCAGCGCAATTGCTGACTTGCGCTGGCGTAACGAGTTCTCCTGATTCAGAGAACTCGTTACGCCGACTGCAGCCTAAAATCTGCGTGGCATAAGGCTCTTATGCCACGCAGATTTTAGGCTGCATTCTAGCGATGACCGCTAGGGGGCGCTCCCATTGTGATCTGTGTATAGTATGCAAATTGCATACTAACACCATTTGCATATATTTTGCATACTAACGTCATTTGCTTCAAAGTGAACGTTGAAGCAAATGACGTCCTTGCGACGTCATTTGCCGCAATGCACGTCGGGAAAGTTTCCCGACGGAGCATGCGCTGTACGCTCGGCGCGGGAGCGCGCCTAATTTAAATGATTCCCGCCCCCGGCGGGATCATTTACATTGCGCGCGCTTTCCCCCGGGCAATTTTGCCGGCGCGCCCTCGCAATTTACGCAGCTACTGCTCCGTGAATCGAGGGCAGCGCAAATTATTTGCGGGGGCGTAGGGCAAAATTGTTGCCCTGTGCCTCCGCAAATAATGCGCAAGTCTTACCTGAATCTGGGCCAGGATGTGTAACCTTACGCGAAACCCGACGTACGCAAACTACGTAATTTGCGTACGCAGGGCTCGCGCAACGTTGTGAATAGTATGCAATTTGCATACTATACACAGATCACAATGGGAGCGCCCCCTAGCGGTCATCGCTAGAATGCAGCCTAAAATCTGCGTGGCATAAGAGCCTTATGCCACGCAGATTTTAGGCTGCAGTCGGCGTAACAAGTTCTTTGAATCAGGAGAACTCGTTACGCTGGCGCAAGTCAGCAATTGCGCTGCGTAACTATGGTTACGCAGGCGCAATTGCTACCTGAATCTGGGCCAATGCTGATGGGTTGTCAAGGCATTAGAGCAATGGAACTTTGGACTAACTTCAGAGTCAGCCTGTCTGGGGTCTCCTCCTGTGTTAGTCTCCTGCCGAAAGGGGAGACATGCAACGGAATGGCCCGTGGGACACAGAAGCTCCCTGATGCCTCTTATGTGTAGATCACCCTGTGTCTCTAATAGGGGCACAGGGTAAATGAGAATCCCACTATGGTTTGAGCTAGTCAGATTTAATATTGTATATATTGTGTATATTGTATATATTGTATATATATTGTGTGTTGGATGTAGTGTACTATAAAGCTTGCTGTGATTGCATTCTATTGTCTATTGTGGTAATTAAGTCTGCTACTGTAAAATGTGTATTGAATCCAGACTAACTTCTGAGGATCTGTCATTGTGGCTTGTGCTAATTGACACTGTATTGTGTGAAGGCCTATTGATGATACATGTGTATTGTGAATTAACAGACAGACTAAAGGTCAGGTGTCTGAAATATCAGCTGTAGTTAATTAGCTCATGTTAATTATGTCAGAGCTGGAGCCAGAATGTCTACTGAAAGATGTGTATTGAGGCTCGTTAGGGACCATTGTCTGATGTTGTGGGTGGAGTTGGATCATTGTTCATTTTGGTTACTGCAGGATCCTAACTGTATATAGGAGCCTTATTTTCTCAATAAAGGGTCTATTCATGTGGAACCTCAAACAGAGCTGTGTGTCTTGTTTTTGGGGTTCGTCTGCCTGACTGTGGCGTGTCGGTAGCTGTCTTGGGTTCGGGAATGGAATATCTTAAACGGCTTTAACCCCTGTCCCATTTGGGGTTGCGTTACAAATACATTTGCTGGTGTTCTCATATTAATACCACAGGCAGAGATCTGCAAGTATTTTCACTTGGTGTACTGTGTCCTCTGCACAGTGTGCACCTAAAGCTACGTGAATACAATTGCTGGTGTTCTCATATTAATACCACAGGTAAGGATCTGCAAGTATTTTCACTTGGTGTACTGTGTCCTCTGCACAGTGTGCACCTAAAGCTACGTGAATACAATTGCTGGTGTTCTCATATTAATACCACAGGCAGGGATCTGCAGGTATTTTCACTTGGTGTACTGTGTCCTCATCCAGACAGTGATCCTGCTTGCCCGCCTATCACACAGGAAGAGGACGAGGAGAAGAAGGAGCAGGAGGATTGTGTCAGAATGGAAGTGGGGCCTAGCACTCAGCATCAGCAGCAGTCTTTAAGGGATCAATTACAGTCCCAAGAAACCCATGGACTTGTATGTGGCTGGGACGAGGTGGCTGCGGATCATGTCGTCCTCAGTGACCCAGAGGACTCCGCACCGAATGCTTCAGCAAACCTCCGCTGTATGGCCCCCCTGATCCTGCAAAGCCTGCGAAAGGATCCTCATATTTGTGCTATCAAGGAGAGGGATCATTACTGGCTGGCAACCCTTTTGATTCACGTTACAAGGGTAAGGTTGCGGACCTTATCTTGCCAGCGCAGAGGGAGCAGAAGTAAAACATCTTCGGGAGGCCTTGCAAAAAGGTCTGTGCAACGCGTTCCCAGAGACTGGGAGGTTACAAAATCCTGGTCCTGGACAACGTGTTGCTAAAGGCTTCGGTCAGTCAAAGAAGGAGCGGTGGAGAAGGTGGGCGTCTGACCGATGCGTTTAGACAATTTTTTAGTCCGCAGGCCCAATGTATGACCGGTTCCAGCAACCATCGCTAGCGTCGGTTTTACATGGTGCGGGAATACCTAGGGGCAAGTTCAGACTTGGACACCTTTCCCACTGAAAATTATCTGGCTTACTGGGTCTTGAGGATGGATCACTGGCCAGAGCTTGCACAGTATGCAATTGAGCTACTGGCCTGTCCTGCATCCAGCGTTCTTTCGGAACGCACATTCAGTGCTGCTGGAGGCTTTGTAACCAATCACAGGGTGTGCTTCTCCACCGACTCGGTCGATTGTTTGACCTTCATAAAAATAAATCAGGCTTGGATCACCACCAGCTACCAAGCACCCGATGCTGATGTAACTGACTAATTTTTTGGAAATGTCAGATCCCTTTAAGACTGCCTATGCTGATGCTGAGTGACTATCCTGTCATGCTGAGTGACTATCCTGTTATGCTGAGTGACTATCCTGTTATGCTGAGTGACTATCCTTTTCCTCCTCAATGATCATGCTGATAGCTTGTAAGAACATTTTTGGTTCTGGGCACCGCCACCAGTGGCTAAGGCCCAATTTTTCTGCCCCTGTTTAACGGGTGTATAATTACAATTTTTACAGGGCTCATTCCTGCGCTCCTACTAGAGTATCTGTGAGGGGTTGAAGTGTTGTGGCACCAGCACCAGTGCCTAAGGCCTATTTTTTTTGCACCTGTTTAACAGGGGGGTGTAATTGCAATTTTTGATGCAATACTTTGCAGCAGGGCTCATTCCTGTGCTCCAACTAGAGTATCTGTGAGGGGTTGCAGTGTTGTGGCACCAGCAACAGTGCCTAAGGCCCAATTTTTCTGCCCCTGTTTAACAGGGGCGTGTAATTACAATTTTTGATGCAATACTTTGCAGCAGGGCTCATTAGTGCGCTCCAACTAGAGTATCTGTGAGGGGTTATAAAAAACAATTCCGCGCCCAATTTTTTTTATATATATAATTAAACAATAATTTGGGTGCCCATGTAAAGGTCTCAAACACACAATGTGTGCTAAGCTGCTCCCCTAGAAAAAGATGACGTGTATGTGACTTCTAACTGATGCATGCTAAAAAGTGTACTGGGGGCGCTATAGAGTAATATGTAATTACACAACTTATCACATATTATAGGATAAGTTGTGTAATTACATATTACTCTATAGTGCATCTGTGAGGGGTTGCTGTGTTGTGGAACCAGTGCCCAAGGTCCAATTTTTCTGCCCCTATTCAACTGTTGAACAGGGGTATGTAATTACCACCAACAAAGGCCCAATTTTTCTGCCCCTGTTAAACAGGGGCATGTAATTACAATTCTTGATCTAATATTCCTGCACCCACCAAGAGTAACTGTGAGGCCTCGTACAAACGACCAAATTTCTCTGCAAAAACCAGCAAGAAACTTGCTGGGAGATATTTTTTTGCCGAGGAAACCGGTCGTGTGTACATTTTCGTCGAGGAAACTGTCAAGAAACTCGACAAGCCAAAAAGAGAGCATGTTCTCTATTTCCTTGACGGGAATGGAGAAAATTGGCTTGTCGAGTTCCTCGACAGCCTAACAAGGAACTCGACGAGGAAAACGATGTGTTTCGCCCGTCGAGTTCCTCGGTCGTGTGTACGAGGCCTGAGGACTTACAGTGTTAAGGCACCAGCGCCAGCACCAAAGGCCCAATTTTTCTACCACTGTTCAGTGCCAGTGCCCACCAAGATTAACTGTGAGGGCTTACAGTGTTGTGGCAACACCAACACCGAGGGCCCAAACAGATTCTACTTAACAACAAACCGTCTTGTTTGCACTGCCTGTATACTGCTGTTCAAAGTATATAGGGCCAAAGGGGCTGGTAATGACCTGAGGTGAGGGGGGGGGAACCCATGCTATTTTTCTTAATGATTTTTATCCATATTGCAGGGACCAGACATTACATTAAAGCCGCAAGCAGTTTTAAATGTTTTTTTTCCTATAGTAATGTCATTTTGTGTCATTTTGTGCAGGGACAGTTATAAACACGTGGCACTTCACAGGCATACTATAGACACCCAGCAGGTATGATATTTAAAGGAATTTTTCAAAGAAAATTTCACTTTAAGCTTCATTAAATACACTGCTCTGGGAAAAACTACAGTTTTTAAAACTTTTTTTTGCATTGATACATGTTCCCTGGGGCAAGACCCGGGTCCCCAAACCCATTTTAGGACAATAACTTTCAAATTAGCCTTTAAAATTAGAACTTTTCATTTCGAACGTTCGAAGGTTCTGATGCGAACCAAACCGGGGGGGGGGGGGGGGGGGTTTGGCTCATCCCTACTTACCAGTATTGTACTATGACAAAATATAGCATATTCTAGGATACTGTCTAAGGGTGTCAAGATTGTGTTCTGTCAGGCTCCCTCTTTGGGCACCTTCTTGTCTCCAAGTTGTTTTTCACAGAGAATTGTAAAGCAACGAGTCAGTTATGTTTTAAAGGATATTTTAGATGTGGTGACAGTAGGTGCCCTTTGTTGCCCACATATTGTTGTGGGTGACATTGTTAGATCCATTAGCAGTGGAGAACAACTTTAAAGTTCACACTTGTGTTAATTGCAAAACCAAATAAGTTACTGTATGTATATCATAGTATTTGCTCTGTGCCATATTCTAATACTGTATCTTCATTGTCAAGGCAGAGAATAGTGCCAGTGACATGGATTAATGCTGGAGATTACATTAAAGCCTTCTTCTCAACACTGTGATCTTGTTTTGTGACAGATGTGTTTTAATCATGATTATATAAATGTTTTAAATGTGTCAGTTTGTCTACACTGTGACTCATATATGTATATGTATTCAAAATTCATACAACAGCATACAAAGTCTTTATTAATCTTCATTTGAAAAATAAGCACTCAACAGATCTGCAGAACACAGTGATGCTCAGTCTTTTACTTAGATGTGGCTATGGGTATGTTTTTTCACAACCCACCCCAACTCCTCCAGCCACCGAAAGTAAAGCTTGCCATTAACAGACTTTTTGTAGCCCTTTGTTGCCCACATATTGTTGAGGGTGACACTGTTAGTGGATCTCTTTTTTTAATTGCAACACCAAATAAGTTACTGTATGTATATCATTACTTGTAGTATTTGCTCTGTGCCATATCAAGCCAGGACCGTAAGAAGACTGTGGGATCGCCTCCATGATCATTTGTGTGATACTGAAAAAAATAATTATGACGTGGATTGAATTCATGCACATTTCACACTGTTCTTTTTTAATAAAGCCTTTTGAAGTTTATACAATGTACTAAATCCATATTCCCATATACTTTTCTAAAAAAAAAATAGGGTATTTTTTATTTTTAGTGAAGAAAAAAATGGCAATTAACCGCTTCCTTACTGGGCACTTAAACCCCCTTCCTGCCCAGAGGACTTTTTGCGATTCGGCACTGCGTCGCTTTAACTGACAATTGCGCGGTCGTGCGACGTGGCTCCCAAACAAAATTGACGTCCTTTTTTTCACACAAATAGAGCTTTCTTTTGGTGGTATTTGATCACCTCTGCGTTTTTTTATTTTTTGCGCTATAAACAAAAATAGAGTGACAATTTTGAAAACAAAATAAATATTTTTTACTTGTTGCTATAATAAATAGCTCAATTTAAAAAAATTAAATAAATGTATCCTCAGTCTAGGCAGATACGTATTCTACATATTTTTAGTAAAACCAGTCGCAATAAGCGACTGGTTTGCGCAAAAGTTATAGCGCCTACAAAATAAGGGACAGAATTTTTTATTTTTTTTACTAGTAATGGCGGCGATCTGCGATTTTTATTGCGACTGCGACATTATGGCGGACACATCGGACACTTTTGACACATTTTTGGCACCATTCACATTTATACTGCGATCAGTGCTATAAATATGCACTAATTACTGTATAAATGTGACTGGCAGGGAAGGGGTTAAGACTAGGGGGTGAGGAAGGGGTTAAATGTATTCCCTATATAGTGTTCTAACTGTGGGGGAAGGGGGCGACTGGGGGAGGTGACCGATCTGTATCCCTATGTACAAGAGACACAGATCGGTCTCCTCTCTCCCTGACAGCACGCTGTCTGTGTGAGCCGGCAATGAGAAATGATCTCATATGTAAACATATGAGATCATCTCTCATTGGGCGCATAGATCGCATAGCAAACGGCCACTTCGATTGGCCGGCACAGAAGTTCCCCGCTGCGCGCTCGGGAACGCGCGCGGGGAACGCAGAAAGGGGCGGCCATAAAAACACGGCGCCCCAGAGAAGTAGAGACCACCCTGCGGCCGTATATAGTCGTACGGCCGTCGGGAAGTGGTTAACTACAAAATATAGAAAAATGTTAATAATGTTTGGAAAATCTCAACACTATACATATACAGCTAGCACACACACACATACTCATAAAAAGTTATGCCCTGTACACACGATCGGTTCGTCTGATGAAAATGGACAGATGGATTTTTTCATCAGATATCCGATGAAGCTGACTTTCATCAGTCTTGCCTACACACCATTGGTTAAAAATCTGATCGTGTCCAACGCGGTAACGTAAAACACAACGACGTGCTGAGAAAAATGAAGTTCAATGCTTCCGAGCATGCATCGACTGGATTCTGAGAATGCGTGGATTTTTGACCGATGGATTTCCCCACAGACAATAGTTTTTTTTAGGGCTGTGCAAATTAACTTTTAATTAATCGATTAATCTTAAATTTTTTTGATCGATCAAAATCTTTTTGATCGATTAAAATTCTTTTGATTGGTACTCACCTCTCCGCCCGCTTCTGGGCCTTCAGGGAGTTCCGTCGGAGATCCAGTAACGTCACAGAAATCCGCGGGGCTTGCCGTGTCCATCTGAAGGGCTCCTCTGCTGTGCCTTCATATCTGCATGCCGGCGGGACCTTACTATCTGCCACATGCAAGGGCTGTTACACTTCCCTCTATCACTTCCCTCTATCAACCTGGTATTCTACAACCATCCACTGGGAGTTGTGATAGTTCCCTTCATGGGACATCTACATGCCGACGGACTGATGTTAGACCCTCCTCATCTGGATTCAGCAGTGGTATCGTTGTACACATTTTTATACCAGTATCATACTTAGCTACAAGTTTTTATGACTGCTTTTGGTACCGTTTGGTATTACTTGCACCAATTTTACAGCGATACAGCTACATCGATTTTATCTCCAGTGCAATATTTATTTGGTTACCTACTTGAAGACTATAAAAGTTTTAATGCTATTCCCATCGAGCGCTGCCTTTGTGTGTTTTTTGTATCCTGCTATCCATTTTTCCAGGGGTTGATAGCTGCACTGGGAATCAGCCTGCAAGGAGATCAGCTAAAAGTAGTTGGATCTGTATGTGTTAATTAATCGAAATTAGTCGATTAATCGATTAAAAAAAAAAATGATTAATCGAACAGAAAAATTTTGATCAGTAACAGCCCTAGTTTTTTTCTATCGTTTTTTTTTAACCATAAGAACATTTTAAAACAGGTTCTATTTTTTTTTCACCGATGGGGGAAAAAAACTATGGGGCCCACACACGATCGGTTCGTCCAATGAAAACAGTCCATCGGTCCGTTTTGATCAGACAAACCGATCGTGTGTACAGGGCATTAGTGTATTTAGAAAATATATAGTTCACTATATATAGTATATAAATTGTGTTTTTAAGCTGTGGAGGATGTATTTTTGCTTATACAGTACATTTTTATTGCACAGACTCTGCCCTGCGTTTTGCTGCAATAAATTCCTGGAAGGATTTGCACATTGAATCACTGTTTGGCATAGAAAATTGTTAATGCAGTTTTCAGGGGCAAACTAGGTCAACCACAATATCTATGCATAGGCCATATATTCCTACTATAAATGATATGCAGTATCTAGGAAGCAATAAGGGACATGCTGTAATTTGTCAGGCTGACAGTCCATGATAGACAGTATGGTGAAACATTTTTTTACTGTTTATAGAGATATTAAAAGAAATGTATTTTTATTTCGAACATAAATCACACAATAGTTCCCACTGTGCCTAGTTGTTACTCTCGTGGGTGGATGGTTTACTCAGCTTGTGGATTTACAGTATACTATGATGCATCTATTTAATATACTCAGTGCAGGGAGGTTATTATCTGATTCTTACAGTGGTATAATATAGGAGAAAAAATATGAAAGTTAAAGCGGGAGTTCACCCATTTAAAAAAAAAAAAAAATCTCCCCTTAGCTTCCTGCTCGTTCGGTCTAGGGGAATCGGCTATTTATATTAAAATAGGTGCAGTACTTACCCGTTTTCGAGCTGTATCTTCTTCCGTCGCTTCCGGGTATGGGTCTTCGGGAGCGGGCGTTCCTTCTTGATTGACATTCTTCCGAGAGGCTTCCGACGGTCGCATCCATCGCGTCACTCGTAGCCGAAAGAAGCCGAACGTCGGTGCGGCTCTATACTGCGCCTGCGCACCGACGTTCGGCTTCTTTCGGAAAATCGTGACGCGATGGATGCGACCGTCGGAAGCCTCTCGGAAACCTGTCAATCAAGAAGGACCGCCCATTCCCGAAGCCCATACCCGGAAGCGACGGAGAGGATGCGTCTCGTAAACGGGTAAGTACTGCACATATTTTAAAATAAATTGCCGATTCCCCTAGTAATAACGAGCAGGAAGCGAAGGGGGAAAAGTGCCCTCTAAGGGTGAACCCCCGCTTTAAGGATTAAAAAGTCATCAAATGAGCTAGTGGAAAACATTAGAAGCCTGCCTTTTTCAATAGGATTGATTTGCTAAGGGTAAATAGGCTGTTTACTTTGCAGGGAATTTCTCCCTTAACTTGGTGAGTATCATGACATTTCACATTGCAAAGAATACCCATACACGTACAAGGAAAATGGCTCGAGGAGGAAGAGTTTCCAAAAGTATCTTTAATAACTTGCAAAAACATGTGTATTAATGAAGATATAAAAACCGAATTTTAAGTTCTCCTAATCCCAAATGCAACTAATTATAAAATAAAGTTACTGCAGTTAAGATATGCAGCTGCAACATATGTTTGTTTAGACAATGTGATCTTGCAGATTAACAACTTCTTGGTAATGATGACCATATGAAATTCATATTCTGAATATCAGGTATACTATATACCAGTGATGGCGAACGCGTGGCACGCGCGCCGCTCCCGGCACGGCAAGCTGTTTCGGTGGGAGCGCCACACGCCATGAAAAATTGAAAATCGAGGCCACGCCCCCTGGAGCTCCTAAGATGGCAGCTTAGGAACGGAGCTCTGCTCACCGCTAGCCGTTTGGCGACGATAACCGGAGATTTGGACCCTATACACCCGCAAAAACGTCATCCGTGGATAGCGGAATCTTTGGTGATTCGAACCGTACCAGACATCTCAATTGATACTGACAGGATACAAGTTTAAGAGCCTGATAGGAGACAGGCCATAGGAGCGGTGACTCTCCTCATAGACGGCCATTATACGGTAATTACCAGGCTATTAGACCTGCTGAGGGAGTTGGATTGACACCAGCGGGTGGATAGTACAGTAGAAAACCGGTCCATGACAGGCAAATATCACAGGAAAGGCAGGAATATTAATAAAGGATCTGTTATGAAAAAGACTCTCATCAAAATGGCCGCCGTACCTCAGATACACACACTGGAAACAACAGAGGCCTCCACATCTGACAGGCAAGTTTTATCTCCTTTGCTGGCTGCATCTTTACCTCAGGCATCTTGTTCTGACACATCTCCTATTCTGTATTCCACTGCACTGAAGGAAGGAGTGATTCCTAGTAATGTTGGACATATAATTCCTGCAGAGATTCCCTCACAGAACCCTGTTAATGTGCATACTAATGCTGAACAGGCTCTTGATGTTTCCTTCAATGTCACTGATTTGTTTAACAGAATATCTGAAATGCTGGACAGGGGACTGGCACAGAATGCTGAGAGAATCACTAGAGACATTAGGGCTGACTTTCAATGTCTTGGAAACAGGATTGAAACTATTGAACACAAACTGGATATCAATATTGCCAGAATTGATCAGAATGCTGACCATTTGTTATTTCTGCAAGAACAGCTGGAAGCTGCTCAGGCTAGGATCGAAAATCTTGAGAACAGATCAAGGAGGCACAATTTCCGGGTCAGGGGATTGCCTGAATCCATTGTTGATGTTCATACGGCAATACAGGACATTATTAAAGTTCTGATTCCATCTATTCCAACTCACAAATTGGAATTGGACCGTGCACATAGGTCCCTAGGACCATTGAGAAAGGATGGCTTACCGAGGGATGTGGTAGTCAAACCTCATTATTATTCTGTCAAGGAAGAAATAATGAAAAAATCTCGACAACATGAACAATTACAATACCAGGGCGCAACCATCCAAATATTTTCTGATATTTCCCCGTACACAATACAGAGGAGAAGAGAGATGAAACCTTTATTGTCTGCCCTCTTGAAAAAAGGACATCAGGTATAAATGGGCCTTTCCGTCCGCACTGAAATTTTCATATAATGGCAGACATTATGTAGTTCACAATTTTCAGGAGGGTGAAAGACTATTATTGAGTCTGAAGATTATTTTTGTCGAACCGGACATGGATACTACGCCTACCCAGCAAAATTCTGCCAAAAGACAACCCCCTATTAGCCCAAATTCTTCTACCTGGAACAGAGTCAAGCACAGGAAGGTTAAGAATGACTTTGCTACCTGAAGTTGAGATACATTTCTTTGCATTCTTTTTTTTTCCTTCGTGTGGTCGTCAATTTTTTTTTATTTTTTTCTCTCTTACGATTGGTAGAAATGGTTCCATCAAAACATTTTTTGTCTACATTTTCCCAGGGAACATGGATTTTTTGATATTTTTTTAAATATATATAAACTTAGATTTATTGATTAATATATAATTTTCCATTTTTTTTTAAGCATATGATTATATATTTTGAAGGGTTAAGGGAGGGGTTGGAATGTGTGTGTTTTTTAATTTTTTTATTTGTGCCAATCTGGGAAAATTCATTTTAATATTTGTTATATTTACTATGCCTTTTTGGGTCGATTTCTTCTTACACAAGAATTTAATTTATGATTATTTAACCGTCGTCGGCGGCCGGCGGTGAGGCATTGGGCCTCAGCTTGCTTCTTGGGTCGACATTTGGTCGTCCTAGGGAGTAGGTACCTATCCCTTTATATGGGCTGTTCTAAAGTCATGTGTTTGAATGAGGGGAGGGAGGATATACTCTCCCTTCATTCTGGGTCATGGTTTGACCTTCTGTTATCCTACAGTTTACTATATTGTTTATGTTTTTGTTTTTATTTCTTCATCTTCTACTTCTATACCTTTTCTTTCTCTCCTAACTTATTTACCATGTCAGCCTACCTGCCAATTAGTGGTTTTACTGGATTGTGGACACAGCCATCGTTATGCAACCCGTCTATGGTACTGATCACGACTCATGGCTGGTTCAAATAACCCTTCTACACCCCTTTGTGTTGTTTCACACAACACTCAGGGGTTGAATTCTCAGATTAAAAGGCGAAAGGCCCTACAAGCCTACAAGTCCCTTCATGTCGATGTGGTTTTCCTACAAGAGACACACTTCCCAAATGGTACACCTCCTCTTTTTTGCATGCACATTTTCCGGTGTTTTACCTGTCTAAAGCAGAAAGTAAGACTAAAGGGGTAGCCGTCTTATTTTCTAAATTCTGCAAT
Organism: Rana temporaria; assembly: GCF_905171775.1. Lineage (NCBI taxonomy): Eukaryota > Metazoa > Chordata > Amphibia > Anura > Ranidae > Rana > Rana temporaria. Next base: position 82,775,327 of record NC_053494.1, on the reverse strand, counting down.
TTTGACTTGATTAAGGAATACGCGGACCCGGAGGGTAGATTTGTCTTTGTAAAGGGAACCCTGGAAGGAAATCTGTATACTTTTGTCTCGTATTATGCACCTAATAGGGGACAAAAGGGATTCTTTTATCAAACGTTTGATGTTCTCCAACCTTTTATGGAGGGTATCATCATTATGGGTGGAGATTCCAACTTAGCCTTTGATTCGGGATTAGATAAATCTAAACAACATAATGCTAAAATGATTAGACCAACTAAAGCTAGTACACAGGTGGCGCGTATGCTTCACCAATCTAGTTTGACTGATATATGGAGGGAATTGAATCCTAAAACTAAAGATTTCCCCACCAATCATATTCACGAATAGACCATATATTGCTTTCCAATCGTCACGTCCCTTCAGCTATAAAATCTACTATTGTGGATGTCTCTTGGTCGGACCATTCTATGGTTCTGTTATCTTTAAGAAAAGAGAATTCTACCCAAAGAGTGTCTCATTGGACACTTAACCAGTCAATTTTAAAGAATCCTGTTTTAGTAGCAGAAATCGAACAAGCTATAAAAGAATATTTTGATTTTAATGATACAGAAGAAATGTCCCCAGAAACTTTATGGGCTGCTCATAAGGTGACTGTTAGGGGCAAAATTATACAGATTGCAGCTAGAGTAAAAACAATGAGGAAGTTAGAGGTGGAAACTTGAAGAGACATATGTGGATATGTAGAAAACATAAATTAGATCCTTCTGAATTTCCTACTTCCAAACTTGATTCAGCTAGAACTGCATTGAATCTAGCGCTTACAGTAAGGGCAGATGAGGCTATGAAATGGACTGGTGCTAGATTTTACCGGTTAAAAGATAGGATAGGCCCGATGCTGGCGAATAAATTGTCCCCTAGATTTAGATCAAGGATTCTACCCAAAATTAGACAAGCAGATGGTTTATTTACTCTGAACCCTTGGCGGATAATGACAGCCTTTCAAAACTTTTATTCCAAACTTTACGCTTTTGATGGCGACTATGCATCTGATAAAGTGGAGAAGTTTCTTGATGGCTCAGATCTTCCTAAATTGACAGAGGTACATAGAGAGGTATTGGAGGCTCCCATATCGGCCGAGGAAGTTCAGACGGTGATCAATAATTTGAAAACGGATAAGGCTCCCGGTCCGGATGTTTTTTTTTCTCCTTACTACAAAACATTTTCAGTTGTCCTGTCGCCCTATCTCGCACAGTTTTATAATTACTTAACGGATGGTAACCCTATAGGTAAACAACTCAATATGGCATATATTTCGGTAATCCCGAAACCTGACAAGGACCACAGTCAAGTTGAGAATTATAGACCAATATCCCTTATAAACAATGACCTTAAAATTTTGACTAAAATAATGGCCAATAGATTGTCATCTTTCATAGGTCAATATATTCATAAGGATCAAGTGGGTTTTATTCCCGGGAGGCAAGGTCCTGACCAGATAAGGAGGGCTGTCGATCTAATTTCTATAATGCAATCTAGATGGACTGGGGAACATAAGCAAGAGGGTATGCTTCTTTCATTAGACCTTCAGAAGGCCTTTGACTCAGTTTCTTGGCCATATATGTTTGCAGTACTGAGGAGATGGGGATTTGGTTCCAGAATTATGGGAATTTTATCTGCACTTTATTCTTCTCCTGATGCTAAAATACGATTACAAGGTATATTTTCGTAATCTATTAAAATAAAAAGGGGTACGAGGCAGGGATGTCCCTTGTCTCCCCTGATATTCGCGATCGTGATAGAATCTTTGGCAATAGCTATTCGAAGTAACTCGAATATCAGGGGGGTTAACTGTACGCAAAAAGATCATAAATGTGCGTTATTTGCAGATGACCTGTTACTATTCATAACCTCACCAACCTCCTCTTTACCTGCAATCTACTCTTTGCTGGACAATTTCTCAGAAGTTTCAGGGCTTAAAGTCAATATGGCCAAATCTAGAGCCCTTAATGTATCGCTGCCTGAAACTATGGTATCCTTACTGAAAAATGAATATAAATTCAGCTGGAACAATTCATCTATTAAATATTTGGGTATTAATCTGACTCCAAATTTCGAGTCTTTATATTTAGCTAATTACCCTCCTATGTATAAGAAACTTGAAAAGGATTTGTGCGACTGGGGTACTCAGAACATAGGCTGGATAGGCAGGATTAATTCGGTTAAGATGAACCTTCTCCCCAGACTTCTATATATTTTTCGCTCACTACCTATACCGATAAAAAAAAAAAAAATTGAAGTCCTTTCAGGGTAAAATTACCAAATTTATCTGGAACAAAAAGGGCCCGCGTGTTTCTTCACGTTGTCTTTTTAATCTCCCTGAACAGGGGGGTCTGGGAGTTCCAAATTTGTGGTGGTATTACCAAGCTGCTAGATTGGCCCAACTATCAGACGTATACATCAAAAAGGATCGTCCTGAATGGGTTAAAATAGAAGAACAGGCATCCCCAGCGTATTCGCTAGAAAGTTTATTGTGGTGTATCCCCAAACGTAGACCTTCTATTCTGTCCCCAGCTCTTTCACAGGCTTTAGTTCTCTGGGATTCACTTAGGAATAATCCTTCCATAATCTCGAAGGGTCAACCTTTGGCTGATATTTTTCAAGATCCGATCTTTACCTCTAATGTTGATATCAAATCATTTAAATGGTGGCATGACAAGGGGGTGTACCATATTGGGCGTTTTTTTCACATTTAGGTCCCCTTTCTGAACAATATTTTGTGGATAATTGTAATCTTCCTTCCTCTGAGAAATTTAGATTTTCTCAAATATGACACCAATAATGATTATGCTCAGAAACTTTGGACAGACAAAATTGTATCTGGAAGTCTATCTCCATATGAGCATAAATGTGATCAAGCTTCGGAGAGAAGGGGAGTTATTTCGGTTATATATAAATCACTTGCGACAAATGATAATAAATTACCTCATATGCTAGCTTGGGAGAGGGAACTTCATGATGAATGGGACTTGAAAGATTGGTGTGGAAACTTTATTAGATCTATTAAAGGCTTTATGAGTGTGCCTCTTATGGAGGCAAATGTGAAAATATTTACCAGGTGGTATCTTGTTCCTCTAAAATTGGCATCTATTTATCCCTCCTCCTCACCTCTGTGCTTTAGAGGATGCCATGGGGTGGGCTCTATGATACACACATGGTGGGAATGTCCAAGGATACGTGGATACTGGAACAAGGTATTCCATATTATTAGACGGGTCACGGGTTGTAATTTACATCAGTCCCCGGCGATTGCTTTGCTGAATGGATTCATACCTCAGGTTCAAAAGGTTACCAGAAAACTGATATTATTTATCCTGACGGGTGCTAGAATTACTATAGCAGCTGCCTGGAAGAAACCATCGGTTTCTATACTAAGTATGAAAAGAAAAGTCACATGGATAATGGAACAAGAAAAAAGAATTGGCTCCATGATGGATAAATCTACCCAGTTCAATGAAATATGGGAGCCTTGGTTGAAATTTATGGGAATCTCATATACCTTGCAGATTTAGTATTAGCTTTTGCTTTGGACTGATGTGCACTTTTGACAGGTAGGCTCTTTGTCCTTCGTTTATCTCTTCTCCAACTCCTTTCTCTTTCTCTATCTTTCTTTCTTTTATTATGCTGTCTTTTTTTTTCTCTATCATTATTTCTCTTTCTCTCTTATTATTTTGTTTATGTTTCTATTTTTCTTTATTATATGAATAAGGAACAAGTTTTGCATACATATATTGTTCTTTACCTTTATTTTGACAAGAATAATATATATTCTTTATTATTTTTCCCATATGTTACATTTTATTTTAAAATGGTTTGATTGAACCTAATTGTAATGGTTTCTTAAACCCTCCTAGGTATGTTATATAGAGGATGGTTTTGAAGTTGTCCTCTTGTTATCGGGTTATTCTTATTATCTATTAAAAGAGAGGGGGATGATAGGGGTTATTCTGCCTCTTAGGGCACAGGGTGATCCCATTAGGGGTGTCGGGGGGTGGAGTTTACCCTAGGCATCTATCCTCCTTATAGATCTAAACAAACAATCTATTATATTTTTTAAAATGTCATGGGTCTGGATTGGATTATACGGATTATAGTATCTCTGGAGGTTGGGGAGGACAATTGGGTTGGATTTTGTTTTCTTCAATATATTTATTCTTTTTTGTTATTCACAATTTCTTTTACGTTTTAATGGTACTTTGTTTCAATGTGGAATGGAAGGGCAGGAAATGAACTAAATGTACCTTGTTGTTTTTGACTGTATGCCACACTGTAATAATTTGAATTGATGTTCATTACATTGTACTGATTTATTTTTTCTGAAAATAAACTTAAACTTGAATGAAAAAAAAAGAAAAATTGAAAAGCACACACTATAATCCATTCGTCCCCACCGCACCGCAAACTACAACTCCCACAGTTCTCTAGGACTATTGATGACGTGTCCGAGTGGGAGTGACAAAGAAGAAACTCCCGGGGGTGACGTGCGTGCACGCTGATCCAATCAAAGAAGCTGTCTCATCCATACCGCATCCACCATCAAACAAATCAGCGGTGACGTGACTGGGAGCACACGTGGCTGGAATCAGAGGAGCCTTTCGGCAGGAATGAGCTGCTGGAGCAAGGTCAGACACTGGGAGACAGGTATTAATGTGGAGTGTACAGTACAGTTATCTTGTTAGTCCTAAGCCTGCCCCACTCTCAGATATCAGGTGCTAGCTCTGCAAACAATCAATTGTGCAAAAAGAACAGCCTCATTAGTGTCATTGGGAAACATTGTGCCCCATCATTGGTGTTATTCAGCCTCATTATTGGTGTCATTGGGAAACATTGTGTGTCATCATTGGTGTCATTGTGCCTCATTATTGGTTTCATTAGGAAACATTGCGCCCCATCATTGTTGTCATCATTGGTGTCATTGTGCCTCATTATTGGTGTCCTTAGGGAACATTGTGCCTCATTATTGGTGTCATTGTGCCTCATTATTGGTGTCATTGGGAAACATTGTGCTCCCCCATTTTTTGTCATCATTGGTGTCATTGGGCCTCATTATTGGTGTCATTAGGAAACATTGTGCCCCATCATTGGTGTCATTGTGCCTCATTATTGGTGTCATTAGGGAACATTGTGCCTCAATATTGGTGTCATTGTGCCTCATTATTGGCGTCATTGGAAAACATTGTGCTCCCCCATTTTTTTGTCATCATTGATGTCATTGTGCCTCATTATTGGTGTCATTAGGGAACATTGTGCCTCATTATTGGTGTCATTGTGCCTCATTATTGGTGTCATTGTAAAACGTTGTACCTCATTATTGGTGTCATTGTGCCTCATTATTGGTGTCATTGGAAAACATTGTGCCTCATTGTTGGTGTCATTGCATGTGTCAGGTAGGTGAGTGCAATGGTCAGGTAAGTGAGTGTAATGGTCAGGTAGGTGAGTTTAATGGTCAGGTAGGTGAGTGTAATGGTCAGGTAAGTGAGTGTAATGGTCAGTGTATGTTGCACAGTGCATTCTGAACACAATGCATTTCTGATCCCTGCAGTCTGAGCGAATCTGGCAGAATCATACATTTCTAGTCCCTTAGGGCTCATTTAGAGAGGGATGATCAGTCCCATCCTCTGTACAGAGCCGCTGATAGGTTTAATTCTGTGGTGGCACTTTGCAAGAAATAAATTGCTCTTGTGTCGCGGTTTGGGCACTCGGGCTCAAAAAGGTTTGCCATCACCGTTATATATTGTATATAAAATTGATATTATTACTACTCCTTGTTTACTAAAGCTAGCCATTACTAGGCTGAAGAAAACTTAAAACAAATATCAACCTGATATTCCTATTTCCATGATAATATAAAGGAGAATAGTCCTGATTTATAAATTAACATCCTCTAGAGATAAATTGAATAATTCATGTATTCACATAGGATATATTACATTCCACACATGTTAACAAACTGGGGAAGAGCAGGCCCATGTGTCTTAGGCCCCGTACACACCATAGAATCTATCCGCAGATAAATCCCATCGAATGGGTTTCAGCGGATAGATTCTATGGTGTGTACACTCCGGCGGATATTTATCCGCAGATAAATCTCCCCTGGGATGGATTTCCAGCAGATGAATATTTGCTGACATGCTCAACAAATCCATCTGCTGAAGTCCATCCCAACGGATGGATCCGCTCGTCTGTACAGACTCACCGGATCCATCCGTCCAAAGGGATTCCCCGCACGCGTCGTAATGATTTGACGCATGCGTGGAATTCCTTATATGACAGCGTCGCACCCGTCGCCGCGTCATAATCGCGGCGACGGCGCGACACGTCATCGCCAGAGGATTTCGGCGCGGATTTCAATGCGATGGTGTGTACGGTCTGGACCGTATCCGCGGATAAATCCTCTCGTGTGTATGGGGCCTTAGATGTAAGGCAGAATTGGGTGACTTTATCCATATGGTATTGGAGTAGCCAGAAATTAGATCTTTATGACCAAGGTCATTGAATTTCTTTTTGAAAATCTCTCTATATCTACCAAAGTATCTATCTATCTAGCTTGGAGAACGCTAACCCAAGCCAGCTAAAAGAACCAACTTCCCTAAACTATGAACCTTGCTAGAATATATAAATTGGGATAAAATCTTAGAAACAAAGAGCACGGAGAAGAGATGAGCTCACTTTAAGAGCATATCAAATAAGGGCATTAGCCAGTGAATCCCATTAGGTAATAAATTTAAAAGAGTGAACAAAAGTCCTGGATGGCTTAACGCCAATGTAAAAATGCATATAAAAGCAAAAGAGAAGGCCTTCAAAAAATACAAGGTTGAGAGATCATCATCAGCATTCAAACTTTATAAAGAATGCAAAATATACAAAACAAAGGTGCAATCAGCGCAAATATATAGATCAAAATTAAATAATGAGTTAGGTGAAAAAGACCCACAGGGTTCGGATCACTAGTAATGCCAGCTGAACACTACGGAATAATCGCAAAGATCCAGGGAGATACAATAATAAGTGAAATTAGTGCAGCGCAAAACTTAGACAAAAATGATGCTGGTATATAGCCAGCAAGCTTATGTGTGTGTGTATATAATAAAACAATCCAAATAAAGGGAAAAAAATAAAATAAAACTCAGAATAACAATCCAAAGTCCATAAGTGTCGAATAAATGAAGTAGATAAAAATTAATCTCCACCGCGTGATAAACCACCACACTTAAAGTGATCCCTCCACCGTTAGAGATGGCTACTCTCACCTTCATGCGTAGACCACTGAATTAACAAATGGTCAATTAGGCAGGTATCACAATAAACAGGAACCAGGCTGATGTATCAGATCCTTATTAGGCAACCATACTGCATAAGACAGGTGCATGAAAAAAGATAATCACAGACTAAGTGCTCTCTGTTGCAATAGGTAGATTTAATCACAAAGCCTGAATTTTACATTTTTTGTGATTAAATCTACCTATTGCAACAGAGAGCACTTAGTCTGTGATTATCTTTTTTCATGCACCTGTCTTATGCAGTATGGTTGCCTAATGAGGATCTGATACATCAGCCTGGTTCCTGTTTATTGTGATACCTGCCTAATTGACCATTTATTAATTCAGTGGTCTACGCATGAAGGTGAGAGTAGCCATCTCTAACGGTGGAGGGATCACTTTAGGTGTGGTGGTTTATCACGCGGTGGAGATTTATTTCATCTACTTCATTTATTCGACACTTATGGACTTTGGATTGTTATTCTGAGTTTTATTTTATTTATTTTTCCTTTATTTGGACTGTTTTCTTATATACACACACATATAAGCTTGCTATATACCAGCATCATATTTGTCTAAGTTTTGCTCTGCACTAATTTCACTTATTATTTTATAAAGAATGCAACAAAAATTGTAAGGGTGCAATTAGGGTGGCTAATATAGAAAAGATAGAACACTAAAGACACATAGCGGAGGAGAGCACAAAACAAATCCCAATAAATTCTTTAAGTATGTAAACAGTAAAAATGGGAGGACAGACCATATTGGCCCCATAAAGAATGAGGAAGGACATCAGGTTACAAAGGATGGGGAGATGGCGAAGGTATTGAATTTATTCTTCTCCTGAGTCTTCACAAGGGGGCTTTAGTGACCAAATCTGCAGTGTTTATCCTTGTGACACATCACAGAAAGCACCCTCATGGCTAACAGAGGACAGAATTAGAATTAGACTTGGGAAACTTAACATTAATAAATCACCGGGACCGGATAACTTGCACCTGAGGGTACTTAGGGAACTCAAGTAATTGCCAGACCATTGTTTCTGATTTTTACTGATAGTCTACTGGCTGGAATGGTACCAGCGGATTGAAAAAAAGCCAATATAGCACCAATATTTAAAATGGGCCCACAATACATCCCTGGGAATTACAGACCAGTTAGCCTAACATCAATAGTATGCAAGCTCGTGGAGGGGATGATAAGGGACTATATACAAGATTTTAGTAATGAAAACTGTATCATTAGCAGTAATCAGCATGGATTCATGAAGATTTGTTCTTGCCAAACCAATCTATTAACCTTCTATAAGGAGGTGAGTTGCCATCTAGATAAAGGAAGTCCCGTAGATGTGGTGTATCTGGATTTTGCAAAAGCATTTGACACAGTTCCCCATAAACATTTACTGTACAAAACAAGGTCCGTTGGCATGGACCATAGGGTAAGTACATGGATTGAAAACTGGCTACAAGGGCGAGTTCAGAGGGTGGTAATAAATAGGGAATACTCAGAATGGTCAGGGTGGGTAGTGGGGTCCCACAGGGTTCTGTGCTGGGACCAATTCTATTTAATTTGTTCATAAACAACCTGGAGGATGGGGTAAACAGTTCAATCTCTGTATTTGTGGAAGATAAGCAGGGCAATAACTTTTTTGCAGGATGTGGAAACCTTGCAAGAAGATCTGAACAAATTAATGGGGTAGGCAATTACATGGCAAATGAGGTTTAACCACTTCCCGCCCAGCGTATTGTTAGCTATTGACGGCCGTAGGAACCCTTCGTCCCTCCGGGCGACAGTCATATGACGTCCTGTGTTTCCCACAGTGTGGAGCGCGAGTTCAGAGGGTGGTAATAAATGGGGAATACTCAAAATGGTCAGGGGTGGGTAGTGGGGTCCCACAGGGTTCTGTGCTGGGACCAATCCTATTTAATTTGTTCATAAACAACCTGGAGGATAAGGTAAACAGTTCAATCTCTGTATTTGTAAACAATACTAAGATAAGCAGAGCAATAACTTTTCTGCAGGATGTGGAAACCTTGCAAGAAGATCTGAAAAAAAATTAATGGGGTAGGCAATTACATGGCAAATTAGGTTTAACCACTTCATATGGCGTCCTGTGATTCCCGCAGTGTGGAGCGTGCACTCTCCGCATCACTGGGGACCCGATGCGCGTGCCCGGCAGGCCGCGATGTCTGTAATTGCTCATCACAGAGCCTGGGACGTGGATCTCTGTGTGTAAAGGAGACCAATGGTGTGTCCCTTGTACATAGGGACACTGATTAGTCACCTCCCCTAGTCAGTTACCTCCCCTACAGTTAGAATCACTCCCTAGGGAACACATTTAACCCCTTGATCGCCCCCTTGTGTTAACCCCTTCCCTGCCAGTCACATTTATACAGTTATCGGTGCATATTTATAGCACTGTTTGCTGTATAAATGTGAATGTCTCAAAATAGTGTCAAAAATATCCGATCTGTCCGCCACAATATCGCAGTCCTGACAAAAAACGCAGATAACCGCCATTTACTGTCATAAATGTATCCCCTATTTTGTAGGCGCTATAACTTTTGCGCAAACCAATCAATATACGCTTATTGGGATTTTTTTACCAAAAATATGTAGAAGAATACGTATCGGCCTAAACTAAGAAAAAAATAATATAAAAAAATGGGATATTTATTATAGCAAAAAGTAATAAATAATGTATTTTTTTCAAAATTGTCAGGCTTTTTTGTTTATAGTGCAAAAAATAAAAACCGCAGAGATGATAAAATACCACCAAAAGAAAGCTCTATTTGTGGGAGAAAAAGGACATACATTTTGTTTGGGAGCCTCGTCGCATGACCGCGCAATTGTCATTCAAAGCGTGACAGTGCTGAAAGCTGAAAATTGGCCTGGGCAGGAAGGGGGTGAAAATGCCTGGTATTGAAGTGGTTAATGTAGAAACATTTTAAATAATGCATTTTAGTAGCAAAAATATATGACTGCAATCTATACACTAGGGGGAGAACCTCTGGGGGAATCTAGGATGGAAAAGGACCAGGGGGTCCTAGTAGATGATAGGCTCAGCAATGGCATGCAATGTCAAGCTGCTGCTAACAAAGCAAACAGAATATTGGAATGCATTAAAAAGGGATTAACTCCAGGGATAAAGCGATAATCCTTCCAGTCTACAAAACTCTGGTCCGGCAGCACCTGGAGTATGCTGTCCAGTTTTGAGCACCAGTTCTCAGGAAGCATGTACTGGTAATGGAGCGAGTACAAAGAAGGGCAACAAAACTAATAAAGAGTCTGGAGGATATAAGTTATGAAGAAAGGTTGTGAGCACTGAACATATTCTCTCTGTAGAAGAGACGCTTGAGAGGGGATATGATTTTATGATTTCAATTTACAAATACCATACTGGTGACGCCACAATCGTGATAAAACTTTTTTGTGGAAGGGAGTTTAACAAGACATGTGACCACTCATTAAAATTAGAAGAAAAGAGGTTTAACCTTAACCTCTTGACCACTTGGCACTTAAACCCCCTTCCTAACCAGACCAATTTTCAGCTTTCGGTGCTCTCACAATTTGAATGACAATTACTCAGTCATAAAAGACTGTACCCATATGAATTTGTTTTCCTTTTTTTGACACAAATAGAGCTTTCTTTTGGTGATATTTATTCACCATTGGGTTTTTTATTTTTTGCGCTATAAAAGAAAAAAGACTAAAAATTCTGTAAAAAAAAAAAAAAATCTCGTTTCTGTTATAACATTTAGAAAATTAGTAATTTTTCTTCATAAATTTTGGCCAAAATTTACACTGCTACATATCTTTGGTATAAAATAAGTACAAATTGGTGTATATTATTTGATCTTTGTGAAAGTTATAGAGTCCACAAGCTATGATGCCAATATCTGAAAATTTATCACACCTGAAGTACTGACGGCCTATCTTATTTCTTGAGACCCTAACATGCCAGAAAAGTACAAATACCCCCCAAATGACCCCTTTTTGGAAAGAAGACATTCCAAGGTATTTAGAAAGAGGCATGGTGAGTTTTTTGAAGTTGTAATTTTTCCCCACAATTCTTTGCAAAATCAAGATTTTTTTTTCTTTTTTTTTTTACAACATTTTCATATTAGCAGGTTATTTCTCACACACAGCATATGCATACCACAAATGACACCCCAAAACACATCCTGCTATTACTCCTGAGTATGGCAATACCACATGTGTGAGACCTTTACACAGCGTGGCCACATACAGAGGCCCAACATTCAGGGAGCATCTTCAGGCGTTCTGGAGCACCCAGGCCAATTCTGACATTTCTCTCCTACATGTAAAAATCATCATTTATTTGCTAGAAAATTACATAGAACCCCAAAACATTATATATTCTTTTTGAGCAAAGACCCTAGAGAATACAATGGCGGCCATTACAACTTTTTATCTCGCACAGTATTTGTGCAGCAATTTTTCTAACGCGTTTTAAAAAAAATGTTTTGTGCTTAAAAAAAAAACAGTAAAGTTAGCCGAATGTTTTTGCATAATGTGAGAGATGAAATTACGCCGAGTCACCCTTCAAAATTGCACACGCTCGTGGAATGACACCAGACTTCGCTACTTCAAAATGCCCATAGGCATTAATTTTTTTTTTGGTTACATGTTTTTAGTTACAGAGGAGGTCTAGGGCCAAAATTATTGCTCTTGCTCTAACGTTCGCAGCGATACTTCACATGTGTAGCTTGAACACCATTTTCATATGTCGGTGGGAATTATGTATGCGTTCGCTTCTGCATGCGAGCACACAGGGATAGGGGCATTTAAAATAATAATAATAATAATAATAATAATAATAATAATAATAATGTATTGTTCATTTTACTTTATTTATTTTAGTTTGACACTTTTTTCCACAAAAATAAATGTTTTAATCACTTTTATTTCTATTATAAGGAATGTAAAAATCCCTTGTAATAGGAATATGGCAAGACATGTCCTCTTTACAGTGAGATGTGGGGTCGATAAGACCCCACATCTCACCTCTAGGCTGGGAAGCCTGAAATAAAATAAAAAAATCCTGACTTCGATCGTAGCGGTGAGTCGGTAAAAGCACCGGAGGGTGGCGGGAGGGGGGACGTATTGCGGAGTATTGCAGGGTATTTGAGTATTGCAGGGTATTTGAGTATTGCAGGGTATTTGAGTATTGCAGAGTATTGCGGAGTATTGCAGAGTATTGCGGAGTATTGCAGAGTATTGCGGAGTATTGGAGTATTGCGGAGTATTGGAGTATTGCGGAGTATTGGAGTATTGCAGAGTATTGCAGGGTATTGCAGAGTATTGCAGAGTATTGCAGGGTATTGCAGAGTATTGCAGGGTATTGCAGAGTATTGCAGGGTATTTCAGAGTATTGCAGGGTATCGCAGAGTATTGCAGGGTATCGCAGAGTATTGCAGGGTATCGCAGAGTATTGCAGGGTATTGCAGGGTATTGCAGAGTATTGCAGGGTATTGCAGAGTACTGCAGGGTATTGCAGAGTACTGCAGGGTATTGCACAGGGTATTGCAGAGTATTGCACAGGGTATTGCAGAGTATTGCACAGGGTATTGCAGATTATTGCACGGGGTATTACAGGGTATTGCAGAGCATTGCACAGAGTATTACAGGGTATTGCAGAGTATTGGGCAGGGATGGATGGCTGTATCTGTGACTGCAATTGTCACAGATCCAGCCCACAGTGCTGCTCCTGCCTCTGACCTCTCCCCCGTCTCCCCGCATGACGCCGGTTTGTTTACAAGTGATCGCTCCGTCATTTGCAATTTACCACGATCCGTGATGCGCTGGGTCTTCTAGACCCGGCGGTCATGGATTATTCCGGGAGCGCGCCCAGGGGACGTGCGGGAGCAAGATTCTCGACCGCGCTGTAGACGTCTTTTGTCTATAGCGCGGTCGGCAAGTGGTTAAACTACGTAGGGGATTCTTTACTGTAAGAGCGAGGATGTGGAATTCCCTTCCACAGGCGGTGGTCTCATTGGGGGAGAAAAAAACTATTAGATACGCACCTGAACGACCACCAGGGCCGGCGCTACCACTAGGCGGATTAGGCAGCCGCCTAGAGCGCACTGCCGCCTAGGGCACCCGGCCGCTGGTTATACTACAACTGCACTGTCAGTCCACAGAGCTTAGAACTAACACCAGGCAGGCATCCATGACATGTGTGAAGCAGCGCCACGGCCCCCCTGCCCCCATCTCCGCTCTAAACAGACATGTGTAGTAGATACAGTCCAGCACTCCCCCCCAGGCCCCGCCGCTCTGACTCTGTAACCCATCCCACCCCCCCTGCCAGCCCGCTCTGTAACATGTGACAGTATGCAGGTCCAGCCCACCCCCTGGGGCGCTCTCCGATGTTTGAGTACAGTGCCGTCAGCGCACGCTCTTGGCTCTCCGGTCTCCACACGCAGCCCCAACCCCCCCCCCCCCGACGGTGCCGTGCCATACACTAACATCGCTGGAGCGGAGTAAATGATGGGTCAACACAGTGCCTGGCGGCGGCTTGGGGACTGGTGGAGGCGGAGCCTGGAAGAGGCACCCGACACAGAGGCAGGTACATTGTAAAGCAGCATTTTAGACCAGACAGCAAACAGCACAGGGTCACCTCAATACAATTTTGCTGAGCCCAAGACCATCAATTCACCTCACAATCACATGGTAAAAACTGTGTCTTGGATAATGAGATGGTATACTATATAATGACAATGACAATTTGCAAATGTGTGTGTATGTTCACTGCTCTGCCAAATGCCATGTATCAAGCCCCCCCCCCATGAGGCCGCATTTGATGGGGCGCTGGTGAGGCCGCATTTGTGGGGCGCTGGTGATGCCGCCTTTGATGGGCGCTGGTGAGGCCGCATTTGATGGGGCGCTGGTGAGGCCGCATTTTATGGGGCACTGGTGAGGCCGCATTTGATGGGCGTTGGTGAGGCCGCATTTGATGGGCGCTGGTGAGGCCGCATTTGATTGGGCGCTGGTGAGGCAGCATTTGATTGGGCGCTGGTGAGGCAGCATTTGATTGGGCGCTGGTGAGGCCGCATTTGATGGGAGCTGGTGAGGCAGCATTTGATTGGGTGCTGGTGAGGCAGCATTTGATTGGGCGCTGCTCAGGCCGCATTTGATGGGTGCTGGTGAGGCAGCATTTGATTGGGCGCTGGTGAGGCCGCATTTGATGGACGCTTCATTAAAAAGGTAGGGTATACAAATATTATACATAAGCAGGGCAAAGGGGGTGGAGTCCGGGGTGGAGCCAGGGGGGGCGGCAAAATTAGGTTTCGCCTAGGGTGTCAAAAATCCTTGCACCAGCCCTGAAGACCACAACATACAGGGATATACAATGTAATACTGACATATAATCACACACATAGGCTGGACTTGATGGACTTGTGTCTTTTTTCAACCTCATCTACTATGAAACGCAATCCATCCACGCCCCCAGAAAATACTGATGTATTACGTTTCCCTACACGCATTGGAAACCTGAACATTAGAATTCTGAACTTACACTTGAAAGACTATAGTTATGGTGTCATTGGGTTGAGGAGCTTCTTACTGATGGTAGGCTACTGTAGATGCCCTGTAGATGTCCTAAATAGGTTATGCATAACTTGTACAGCCTATTTCACATTACTTCGCATCAGACACTTTTTAGTGTCCTCTTCACTACCCAAGGTATGCCTTCATCCTAAAGTGTGGCACAAGGGCCTCCAAAAAAGTATATTGCTAATTTATAATCCATAACACAATAAATCTGAATTTATTAAGAGCAATTCCATGCTCAAATTATATTCAGACTTTTATACGTCCAACATCCAGTGGCAATATGCAATATATTGCACATATAACATCACCTGCTGTGTGAACCATTGGGAATTGGCTTTGAAAATCAACACAAGATGGTAATTTGTTTCAAATACTATGGTCCTGTAGGAGTATTTGCAAAATCTTCCAAATTCTTTCCGATATTTAATACTATCTTACTGCCAGAAAAACCTGGTTTGGCTATTTTCAACTTGGGAATTGATAGTTTCCCTTCCCCCTATCACAAGATTATAGCTTATCTCTTTTTATCAGCCAAATTAGCCATCACAAGAAACTGGAAAAATAGTAATCGGTTAGAGGCCCTTCAGGTCTGGTATGCATATTAAGAGGAACCCTGCGCCAAATAAAAAAATGGCGTGGGGTTCCCCCAAAAAAATCCATACCAGACCCTTATCTGAGCACTCAACCTGGCAGGCTGCAGGAAAAGAGGGGGGACGTGAGAGCACCCCCCTAAACCGTACCAGGCCACATGGCCTCAACATGGGGAGGATGTTTTGGGGATTTAAGACCCCAAAGCACCTTGTCCCCATGTTGATGGGGACAATGGCCTCATCCCCACAACCCTTGCCGGTGGTTGTGGTGGTCAGCAGGTGGGGGGCTTATCGGTTCCGCCTCCATTGGAGGTGCCTGCCGAATGATGCTACACCCACCGTGACAACTCTTAAATAGCGGAGGGCGGGCCCATCTGTCACATGCGTGGGTGGCCCCACACTCTTCTGGCGCAACTGAGTTTTCGGCGGTTTCCCGTGGCATCACGGGTGACCCTACCCCCTCTGATGCCACAGTACAGTTTAGGAAGGGGGCGCTCTCTTGTCCCCCCTCTTTTGCTGTGGCATGGGGTTCCCCTTAAAATCCAGAAGGGTCCTGCATGGATTTTGAGGTGGACCCCTATGCTATTTTTTTGAAGGGCCTGATATGGAATTTGGGGGATCCCATGCCATTTTCTTCAATGATTTTTCATCTGTATTGCCGGGACCCACCCGACAATTTATTATAGCCACGAGTAGTTTTACATTACTTTTTTTCCTTTAAAAATGTCACTTTGCACAGGGACTGTTTTATTATTTTTTTGTTTACAAAAGCTTTATTTGGAAGACAATAACAAGACAGAGTTACTTTGCATACAACATGGATCATACAGTGAGGTTTGTTGATAAAGTATTATACAGGTAAAAGGGTACAGTTATAGGATAAACAATATAGTGCAAGATTGGCATTAAATACAGGTATGATATCTGGGAATGAAGTGTAAAAAACTCAAGTAGAGGTACAGGCATAGGAATACAAGGCACCTTGAGCCATGGTTAGAGTGAAGTAGTGTGTAGGGGGAACAGAGATGTCCATTGTTACATAATTGAACATTACTGTTGGGGTAGGGACAAGAAGTTCCATTCACTGTGAAATATTTGCATACTATCTGAAAGTGTGTGATGGATTCTCTCGGATAATCTGAGTGTGTCCATTCTGGATAATACTTGGGACCATGGTAGGTTATGTGTTTTCCAGTTGAAGGCTATCATCCATTGAATGGAGCCTATTAGTGAGTGCAGTAATCTGTTGCATGGTTGAGGGATGTTGGGAGCATCAGCAAAAAGTATACAGACCAGTGGCGAGAGAATGATATTGCATCTAGAAGAAGATTCCAGTCTGTTTATGGCAGCCTGCCATATGGGTTTCAGAAGTTTGCAACTCCAGAAAACATGGAGATATGTACCTTCGTCAGGGCTACTCTAAAACAGGCTGGGGAGGTGGAAGGATAAAATGTGTGAATTCTAGAGGGTGTTATGTTCCATCTGGTGAGAAGTTTCCATGGGGATTCTCTGAAATTGGTGGCTATATTGCTTTTACGTAAGTTATCTATCAGTTTGTTCCAAGATTCAATAGGGAGGGTACAGACTAAGGGGCAGATCCACAAAAGTATTACGCCGGCGTATCTCTTGATTTAAATTTAAAATTTTGCGCATCGTATCTTTGTTTTGTATCTTCAAAACAAGATACGACGGCATCTCGGCTAGATCCGACAGGCGTACGTCTTAGTACGCCGTCGGATCTAAGCTGCAATTCTTCAGTGGCCGCCAGGTGGCGTTTCCGTCGAATTCCGCGTTGAGTATGCAAATTAGCTAATTACGGCGATCCACGAACATACGTACGGCCGGCGCATTTTTTTACGTCGTTTGCGTTCGGCTTTTTCCGGCGTATAGTTAAAGCTACTGTTATGAGGCGTACTCAATGTTTAGTATGGCCATCCTTCCCGGATAGAAATTTGAAATTTTTACGTTGTTTGCGTAAGTCGTTCGCGAATAGGGATTTGCGTAGAATGACGTCACCGTCGGAAGCATTGGCTTGTTCCAGGTTAATTTCGAGCATGCGCACTGGGATACCCCCACGGACGGCGCATGCGCAGTTAAAAAAAAACGTTGTTTACGTCAGGTCACAAAATATTTACATTAAACACGCCCCCATCACAGCCATTTGAATTACGCGCCATTACACCGCCAAAGATACACTACGCCGCCGTAACTTACGGCGCGGATTCTTTGTGGATTAAAAAAAAAAGTAAGTTACGGCGGTGTAGTGTATCTTAGATACGCTATGCCTGGCGCATAAATGCGCCGCTGTACGAGGATCTGCCCCTAAGTCTGATTCCCAGCGAAGCATGGGAGCAGTTTTTTCAGGTTGGTGTAAGTTGTTCAGAAGTGTATATAAACAAGAAATAAGTCCCTTTTCTCTAGGGGCGGTGAGGCAAATGTCTTCGAGGGGAGGTGATGGAGAGGGAGTAATGTTCAGCATAGAAGTTCCGAATCGAATAGTGATTGAGTTCAGAGAGGGGAAGATTAAACCTAGTTTGTAGCAAAGAAAAAGTGGATAATTTTTTGTCTAGAAGCAAGGAGTTAAGGTTTGTCAATTTTCTCAGTATCCAATTGTGGAACAAGGAGCAGTCCGAGTATGCGGGAAGGAATCTAGGGTCACCCAGATATGAAGCCATTGGTGGGATTACCGAGGATAGATCACAAGGCTTATTAATTTTATTCCACAACTGCACAGAGTGGGCTACGATTAGATTCCTCTTAGAAATGGTGAGATGATGTTTAGAATTGGACCATAATAGGCCCCTCAGAGATAGTGGAGAGAGGGCTAAGGATTCAAACCTAAGACCGAAAGCCTGCATATGCACAATCCTATACCCATAGTTGATCCAGAGGAAGGAAAAAAAACAAAGTATAAATAATAATAAAGCATAATCCCCTCCAGTGGGGGGAAAAGTCTTTCCCGATCCCCCAAAAGGCAATCGGATATTCCCTGGATCAACTTTATCTATAAATATTAGTATCCAGTTATATTTTGTGCATTTAGGAAAAATCTACTGAGCTGGCCAGAAACAGCTCTTTAAGGAGTCTATTCAACATTTTCACAGCTCTTACTGTGAAGATGCTTTTCTGTAGTTGGAGGTAAATCTTTTTTCCTCCAGACATTAAGAGTTCCCCCCTTGTCCTCTGTGATTTTAGGTTCCACGATATTTGCGCACATGTTTATCAAAACAATATATTTGCTAAAAATACACTAAAATCATTATGAGTGGACTCAACTAAATCTAAAAGTTAAAACTGTATTGAGGTAATAAATAACAAATATTTTTACATTTTAAATTGCAAACACAACATAACTTACTACATTTCTGCTAAATTGCTACTAAAGCATTGTTCACATGTGGCATACTAAAGTGTATGCCCTTGGAGGGCCATGTTTACCTGCACAGGGATGCACAGGTGTTCTGTGCATCACCATGCAGGCAGTCTCATATATGACAATTGGGATGCAACGGCTGCACAGGCATAGCTGATGCTTTCAATCTGACATCTGTGTGGGTGTGAGTGCATGACTCCAAATGCAAACAGTGTCAGCTCAGTGACATGCACCCAGACCTACATGGATGTCAAATTGGGAGCAATGGCTCTGTTCATGCAGTTACTACATTCCAAATTACATCAATGGGACGGCCTGCACAGGGATTCACAGAACACCTGTGCATCCCTGTACAGGTAAACACGGGGGTTCATGGACAAGGGTGTAGGCTGTGTATGCCCTGTGTATGCTTTTTCACATGAGCGGACCGTTTTTTAGGTGGAGCCGATCGGACCACCCATTGTTCTCTATTATGAGGTGGATGTACATGGACATGTGTCTGTTTCCACCCCCATGCATCTGATCCAGTCCGCCAAAACCAGATGGATAGGGATCTGTTACCCAATAATCTAGCAGATCGGATTGGATGACAATCAGATGGAAATGGGCTGGCAGTCCATTTCTATCTGACCACCCCATAGAGAACAGCGGGTTGTGTCCATGTCCACTTTGTATTAGCTAATTACCTTTAGCTTTAGCACATAAAGATTACCATTATACAGCTATGAATTTTGCTAAGGATTACTTATTTTATATTGTGGCCATTGCTGTGTATGCACACAGAATAAAAAGTAGAGGTGATTCATTGAAGGAGTTTCAATACACAGCAACTGCATTTTCAGGTAAGGTTTATATACTGTATATATAATATATATTGCAGTTGTGTATCCACTTTCTTATATACCTTTACATGTTTGATATACAGCACATCTGTAGCCTACTAGATGTGCATAAAATAGTACATTGTATTTATAGTATATTTAGATGTTATCAGTAGGTAATTTTATTGCATACTATGGCCCAGATTCTCGTACATCGGCGCATCCTTATGCGGTCGTAGCGCATCCAAGATGCGCTACGCCTTCCTAACTTAGAGAGGTAAGCTCCGTATTCCCGAAGCACCGGCGTTCAAATTTGCGCCGGCGTAGTGCAAAATCGTGGGCGTATGTGGGCGTAAGTGAAAGTAGGAAGGAAGTGGGCGTGATACATTTAAATGAACCGTGACCTTAAGCAAATGATGGTCTGAACGGACGGCGCATGCGCCGTCACGTGACCGGGTGTCCCCCGCCCCTATGCGCATGCGCACAACGCGATTGGCGAGTTGCTCCAAACAAGTGCATAAATACGCCCAGACATGCGCCCATCATGTGCAAAAGTACACCTGTTAGTTTACTGTTGGTGGTGAGCTTACTTTTGCAGTGCTTTGCCATGTCTGCTGAGCGTACAAGGAGAAGGAAAAAGAATTTCTCTCATGATGAGAGGGCCATCATTCTCGCAGGCATGGAGAGGCACTATGACCGCCTCCATGGGTCCAGGAGTAAAACCACAAGCAAGGGGCGAAGGGATGAGATCCTGCAGAGGATAACGGATCAAGTGAATGCTGTGGGCAATGAGGCGAGGAGGCCCCATCATATAGGCAAAAAAATTAATGATCTTAGGAGGAGGGTCAAGGACAAGATGGCCCTCATGGCGAGGCATGCCAGGGGCACTGGTGGGGGACCTGCCTCAAGGATCCGTCTGACACCAGATGAGGAGGTAGTTGCCCGGTGCCTTACCAGGGTTCAAGTTGAGGGAATGCCGGGCTATGATTCTGTTCATCCGCCCTTGAGGACAGGTAAGTGTTTATTTCAACTATCTGGTGTGTAGCATGTGTGTGGGGGGAGGTAGGGAATATGTGACAAGTTTGTGGGTCCACCAACATGTGAATGTTTTGTGTCATCCACAGGTGTCCAGGATGAAGCTGGCCCGTCTCGTGCCCCTGCCCGTCCCACACCATCCCCTGATGCTGATGCCCCTGCCCGTCCCACACCATCCCCTGATGCTGATGTCCCTGCCCGTCCCACACCATCTTCATCTGATGAAGATGCCCCTGACCCCCAGGGAAGGCAAGCGGCATTGGTGGAGGAGAGTGGTGGCCACGCCTCCATTGAGGAGGTTCTGCAGGATGTGGAGCATTTGGGGGAGGAGGTGTCACTGTCCCTTTTCATGGAGGATTTGGGAAGCTTGGCTGGTCCATCCCGGACCTCAAGCCCACGATCCTCCATATCCTTGGACTCCATCTCCAACCCAGCCACTCCCTCTGTCTCCATCCCCAACCCACCCCCTCCATCTAATCCCTCACCCTATGCCAGGCCTGAAGCCTCTCGTGGACCAAGGAGGTCAACGCCGAGAACCAGGGGGGTACCCGAGTTGCTGTCTGTGACCCTGACCACTGCGCAGGAAGACCAGACCCGCCTTATGGGTGCGATGGGCCAGGACTTCACTCGAGTGGCTGACAGCCTAGAGGAGAGGGGACATGTCACCGATGTGATTCAGGACATTGCAGGCAACACCACTGCAATTATCACATGTTTGCGGGATCTCGAAACCACCACAGCAAGCCTGGTGAAAGAGGTGCAGACCCTAAATGAGTCCGTCCAGGGGCACACAGCTGCCATTGTTGGTGTTCAAACCGAGACCAATAACCTCCTGAGGAGGATAGCGGTGGCATTAGAGGGCAGGCCTCCAGCCCCAGTGGATGCTCCTCTGCCTGATGCAACCCCCCCCCCCCTCAACCAGGCAGTTGAGGAGCCGGGGCCGGGGCCGTGGCCGAAGGCAGGCCAATTAGTTTTTCGTGATGATTATTGCTCGGGTAAAGATTTTTTTTATTTATTTTTCTAAGTATTGCTCTGGTAAAGAGTTTTTTAAGTTAGTGTTGACAAATGCACACGGTGAGGCGTGCAGAATAGTGTGACTGGTGTGAGAATGGGGGGGGGGGTTGACACTCCTGCCAGCAAAGGGGTGTCACCCTCTGCCGTGTGAAAGGTGTATGAATGTACAGTAACATAATTGGAGCCTTGGCGCGGCGTTACTGCTCCCTAAAACAATGTGGTTTGATTGGGTCTAATCCAATTCGATGTGCATGTGGGGGGGTGTGCTAGGGACCACAGTGGTGTGCACGTGTGCATTCACATTGTGCCATTTTTCATGTGTGTGTTTAACGTTCAAAGAGACGTTCAACGAGGCATCTCCTGATTGCTGATCCCTCATCAGACGGGGTACCCTCAGGCAGGGGGGGATTGTCGGGTTGGGGGCTCAGGTCATCACGTAGTTCAACCTCCAGGCCCTTTCTCACTGCGAAGTTGTGCAGAATGCAACATGCCCCGATGATCTGGCACACAAAGTCTGGGGAATACAACAGGGTACCCCCAGACTTATCCAGGCATCTGAAACGGGACTTCATTTGGCCAAAGGTTCGTTCCACCACTGCACGGGTACTTATGTGTGCAGCATTGTAGTTTTCCTCTCCTGGGGTTTGTGGGTTCCGGAATGGGGTCATTAGATGAGGTCCAAGTGCATATGCCGAGTCACCTGGAAGGGAAAAGACAGGAGGATGTTAGTCATGCATGTGTCCCTCGTAATGTCTGCGTCATGGGGGGACAGTCATACCTGACACCCATGTCACTCACCAACCAGCCAGCTGTCCCCATACACGTTCTGGTCAAACTCCATTGGGATGTCGCTTTGGCGGTAGATGAAGCTGTCATGACAGGATCCGGGGTGTTTGGCACGGACGTGCCATATGAGGCCATGGGCATCCACGATAACCTGGACATTGATAGAATGCCAGTGCTTCCGATTGCGGAATAGGTGCTCTGTGTCATGGGGGGGCTGTAGTGCCACATGGGTGCAATCAATGGCCCCGATGGTGCGTGGGAATCCTGCAATTCTGACAAAATCTGCCTGTCATGAATATGCATCATGTCTGTCTGCCTACCTGATCTCCATGTGTTCATTATAGGCAGATCCTGTTCTGGTTTCCCTTCTTATCACTTCCTCTTCCTGTATGGCTCCACCCTAGTCCATCCCAGGAAGCCTATATTAACCTTTGCTCTACAGGTCTGCAGTGCTGTTCACCAGTGTTCCAATGCTCAGTTCCTGTCTGCAGTGTATTGCTAGTTCCTGGTTGCAGAGTGCTACGATCATCTTCCGTGTACCGTTTTGGCTTGTCCCCGACTTCCCTGTCTGCCTGTGCCCCTGACTATTTGCATGTTCCACGGTTATCCTTGTCTGCCTGTTGCCCTGACCTCGGCCTGTCCATCACCACTGTTTGTTCTGCTGGCTGCTTCCTCCTTCTCCCTGCGGAGTGTGACCTGAGGAATCCCGGGAACGCGACCTGGACCCAGTTGCGGCCAAGACCATCCCTACCACCAAGGGCTCTGGTGAATACAAAACTGGGTCTTAGACTCCGCGCCCTGGGTGATCTTGGGTCACGCTTCCTCCCTGCCAGCAGTAGTCGGCTATAGGGTTCACTTCCCTGCGGTGCATCCCTGACCCCTACAGGGTGCACTTGTCACCTGGCCACAGGTGACCTGACACTGCCCTTGCCTTATTCCGCTGGACCTCCTGGGTGGGTCTGACGATTTGGTTGGACATGTGTCTCAGGATTGCGGGTACAACCTGGTGCACACATCTGCTCATGCTGGTTTGTGACATCCCAGCCACACCTCCACTTGTGCGCTGAAAAGATACAGTGGCCAGGAAGTGGAGTGTTGCCAGGACCTTGATCAGTGGCTGCACTGCATGTGAGCGGTGTGTTGGGCTGGTAAGGTCATCCTGCAGGATTGTGGTTATTTCCTGGATGGCTTGAGTATTAAATCTGAAGAGGCGATACACCTCTGCTTCCCCGATGGCCAAGACGTCTAATGGCGTTCGGTAAAAACGCTGCCGTGCCCTCCTCCTTCTCCTTCTCATTCGAAGCGCCTGGGCGCACACTAGTTGTGCTATGACCATGCCTGCCCCTGGCATGTTGGCATACAGAAGTCTTGTCCTGCAAGTGTGGTTGCTGAGCTCGTCCGTAAGGGTGCTGCTAAAGCTGCTCTCCAGCTGACCTGCACACGTCTGGTGCAAAGTTGCCCCTGCTTTTATGAGGGGCAAGTTTACACCGGACGAACAGCTTACGCGCACCGCTCGTAGCCTGCGTCGGGCGGTCGTACGTTCGGGAATCTCGGTATATCCCTCATTTGCATATTTGATTATGAAATCAATGGGAGCGCTGGGCGTTCTCGGCGTAAATGTGCGCCTACGCTACGCCGGCGCACAAACGTTGCGCCGATCGAAACAAGACTAATTTCTGGCGTACCTGGTTCTGTGGGTACGGCGCACCGATACGACGGCGCATCTGTTCAATTGCGCCGCGCATTTCAAGGTGCCCCGGCGTAACGCCTTTGAGAATCTGGGCCTATAAGGACAATTCACACAGAAAGATGTAGTAGGAATCAGTTAGCAAAACTGTGATTTTTAACTTTTTCTATTTACATCCGTGCGCCTTGTATCTGTATGCCTGGAAAAAAATCTTCAAACAGATGCACATCTTAGACCTGCTCAGAGTCTTTTACTCTGTAAGCTGACATGTTGACATATTTGTAAGACTTACAAAAGAAGCTTGTTAAGAGTAGCAACAATTGAACAGACAAAAAATTATACTATTCTAGAAGAATGTATCAGCTATATAAGAAGGACATAACAATTAGCTCTACTTTAATGTTTTTTTATATTTTTCCCCTAACAAAAGAACATCCAAAAATTATGTTACAGTTTGATTATGCTTTTATACCTTTAAGAATGATTAAACAATGCAGTCTTTAAAATTTTTATTTTTTACTCAAGCAGGTATGTGCACCACCATATATTCTAAAGTAAGTAGCCAAATCACCAAGTCTGAACAGTCCAAAATGTAAACAAAATGGCAACTATTAGGCCCCATACTCACGAGCAAACATGTCTGCTGAAACTGGCCCGCAGGCCAGTTTCAGCAGACATGTTTGCTCGTGTGTGGGCGCGAGCGGGCCGAATTCCAGCAAACATTTGCCCGCCGGGCCTTTTCCCAGCGGGCAAATATTCCTGGACTTGTTTTAAAACAGCCCGCTGGAATTCAGCCCGCTCGGACATGTACGGTCGTCAGTACAGACCTACCGTACATGTCCAGGCGCCCGCCGTCCCTCGCATGCGTCGAATGACTTCGACGCATGCGTGGAAGCATTTTAAAGGCGGGCCGCCCACGTCGCCGCGTCATTGTCGCGGCGACACCGCGTCATCGACGCGGCGACACCGCGGACACGCCCCGCGTATTGTTTACGCGCGGACTTCTGTACGATGGTGTGTACAACCATCGTACAGAAGCCCTCTGGCAGACATGTATGGTGAAAACGGTCCGACGGACCGCTTTCACCATACATGTTTGTCCGTGTGTACCCGGCCTTAACCGTGTAAAAAAAAAAAAGACTCAAAGAATAATTTGCTTCAATTTAGTTTAATAATTATAACACAGTGAATAAATAGCTAGTTAGTGAGAGACCCTAATAACTGATACAGAAAATACTGCCAAATACAGTCACCCATATATGTCCCAATAAATAAAAAAATTGCTTTATTCATGAGGTATGTTTAGAAAGATTCGAGTTAAAGGAACAGTAACTGCCCAATGTGTATTGGGGAAAAAACTTTTCTTTAGGAGCTGCAAATTATTGTGTAAGTGAGCACTAATTAAATAAAAGTTAGTCAGATAAAATCAGGTAAGTTCTTTAGTTTAAAACAAACAGTAAAGAAAGAAAAATGAAACTTGAAATAGTCCCAAAGTCCAGTATGATACTGTAGCAGCGCTACTTCCAAACCACCACTTGAAAGACTTCTATATGTCACAAATAGGAAAACAATGATGGTGCAGATGGACAGAATGGACAGAATGTCAGAAGAAATTCTTATATAGTGCTCCTTTCACCAAGGGGGGTGATCACCACGTGGGGGGATTTTACTCCCCTTTTGGGGATGCACTCACCAAAATGTAAGAAAAAAGTAGCCTGGAATAATTATCCACATATGTCCTGATAATTGCACTCTCCACCGGCTGGTTAACTTGCTTGGTCAAACCGCAATCACATATAATGAAAATAAACTCATATAGTGTAATACCATTTAAACAAGTTTATTGAGCCCCATAGGTACCCCTTATAAAATGTGCGTACCACAATGTTAACAATCTCAAGCATAAAGTATGTTTACTGTGCCTGTGTATCTCCACTCGTCATGACAGCAAAGCCGCTCGTGCTTCCTTTCCTGTTTCTGGTCCTGGAGCTTGTACAGCGTCTCTGGTCAAACGATAGGAGTAATGCTCTGACGCGTTTCGTCATTGGCTGACTTCGTCTGAGGGCGTGACTCAACCTATCGTCGACCAATTATATATGCACGCCTGTAAATATAAGGACCACAATGTGTCCTGGCACTTTAAATTGAAGCACAATCAGGATCCCTCGGGTCTGCAGTTCTGGGGCGTAGAACACCTCGAACCTAACTGGAGAGGCTCTCATAGGGTCCGTGAACTGTCAAAACGTGAAACACGCTGGATTTTTTTAACAGATGTTTTAGCCCCGAAAGGTCTTAATATTGAGTTAGACATAAACTGTTTTATTAGCGACACTTAGTCTTATTTTGAATTTGTTGGCGCCTTAATTATATATAATTTTGCTTAATTTTAACTTTATATATAGTTATAATTGTTGAATCCTCTTTTTATTCTCCCATTAATGTATATAGATTTTATATATATATATATATATATACTGTATATATTTACGTTCCTATATTTATTCACATAGTTAGATACACCCCGATATGTACTATATGCATTATAAGAATATATTTACAAATATGCATAATGATTTTTAAAGTCAGGTTCTCGAAGACAGGTCCTCTTATTGAGATGTATAATGTTGGTTAAAGACATATAAGGGATCATATATCTTATATTTGGTTGACTCATTATTTTGATGATCATATATAGTTTTATATTAAGATGGGTGCAATAAATCACCATTAAGGATTAAATATTAAGATTACTAAGGGAGAATAAGTGGATGAATAATATCTGTAAAAACGTACAGTGAAACTGTGTATCTGCAGAAAGACATCCCTCGGAATGCATTGAGGAATGTATGCACAGTGGTTACCGTGCACGCATTGCTTATCAGACAGCGCAGCGGTGCTGTTCAGAAATAACCAATGGGTCATATAATGTATTTTCTATATATTATATATTTAAATTTCTATCTTCATTCATTTATAAATTGTTGTGTTAACCTTTTAACAGGTTTTATTGTTATTTAAACATGATTTTAATGTATTGCAATATAAATATCACTGCCCAAGTCCAAGTGTACAGTGGGTGCTCACCCGATCTTATTAAGATGTGGACGCGCACTGCTGACATTGAAAGGACCATAGAGGTAGTGGAGCAGTTCCGCCCTCAGTCTGGCAGCGGCTTCAGAGCGGCTGTTGCGACTGTGCGGTGGATGGCGGCTCCACTGACTTCCGCCCACAGCCTGGTTTAGGTATCAATGGTGCGAGTGAGCCTGTGTAGGAATGGGGCACACGTGACCGGCGATAAGCCAATGAGCATACAAGGGGCGTTTTACAGGCGTGCATATATAATTGGTCGACGATATGTTGAGTCACGCCCTCAGACGAAGTCAGCCAATG
Organism: Rana temporaria; assembly: GCF_905171775.1. Taxonomy (NCBI): domain Eukaryota; kingdom Metazoa; phylum Chordata; class Amphibia; order Anura; family Ranidae; genus Rana; species Rana temporaria. Next base: position 82,747,758 of record NC_053494.1, on the reverse strand, counting down.
ACGAAATGCGTCAGGGCATGACTCCTATCGATTGACCAGAGACACTGTGCAAGCTCCAGGACCAGGAACAGGAAAGGAAGCACGAGCGGCTTTGCTGTCATGGTGAGTGGAGATACACAGGCACAGTAAACATACTTTATGCTTGAGATTGTTAACGTTGTGGTATGCACATTTTATAAGGGGTACCTATGGGGCTCAATAAACTTGTTTAAATGGTATTACACTATATGAGTTTATTTTCATTATATGTGATTGCGGTTTGACCAAGCAAGTTAACCAGCCGGTGGAGAGTGCAATTATCAGGACATATGTGGATAATTATTCAAGGCTACTTTTTTCTTACATTTTGGTAAGTGCATCCCCAAAAGGGGAGTAAAATCCCCCAACTTGGTGATCGCCCCCCTTGGTGAAAGGAGCACTATATAAAGATTACTTCTGACATTCTGTCCATCTGCACCATTATTGTTTTCCTATATGTGACATATACAGTAGAAGTCTTTCAAGCGGTGGTTTGGAAGTAGCGCTGCTACAGTATAATACAGTACTGGACTTTGGGACTATTTCAAGTTTCATTTTTCTTTCTTTACTGTTTGTTTTAGGTATTTTGTATTTTAAGCAGCTGCTGAATTTTTACATTTATATCTTGCAGTCTGTGGTCAATTATCTTAAGTGCTTATTCCTGAGCGCTGAGCAGTGCTGACATTGAAGGTTGGGCGACATCAGCACTTTATTTAAGTTCTCTAGTTTGGTTCTACTAGCTAAAAACAAGGTCATGGAATGGAGTTGTTTGTAGAATAGCTGAGGAAGATGATGCCTGAGGATCATTTGGGATTTAAAGGATCTTTAACAAAGGTTTGAAATAGTAGCTTTGGAGGTTTGAAGAACTCATGATTAAGCTTGGCAACATAAATGTGGGCTGATTATCTTTGCCATAAAACCACAGGGTATATATATATATATATATATATATTTATATATATATATATATATATATATATATATATGACGGTATACAAGGTGAGATACACGATAATAGGTACATTTCACCTTGCATTCGCTCTGTTGTAAGGGAATGAACCAGAATCCAGCCCGGGTTTTTCCAGCCTCTGTGGCAGGCTGGGTTCCGGTCCTGATGTTCTGGTCCACTTGAGTCCCCACTCATTAGCTGTTTACGGCGATCCACGAAGGTACGGGCATTCATCGCATTCTCTTACATCGTCGCTAGTCGGTTTTTCCCGTCGCAATCTTAAGCCTGCTATTTCATGGCTTAGATTTAGACCAGCCATGTTAAAGTATGGCCGTCGTTCCCGCGTCGAATTTCAATTTTTTTTTTTTTGCATAAGACGTCCGGGAATACGAAAGTACGTTACGCACGTCGCCGTTCAAAAAACATTTGAATTAGGCGGGCTTGCGCCGGGCGGCTTTACGCTACGCCGCCGAAAGTTTACACGCAAGTGCTTTGTGAATCAAGCACTTACGCTGGAAACTTGCGGCGGCATAACGTAAATGAGTTACGTTACGCCGGAGCGCAGCTATGTGAATCTGGCCCACTGGACCTAATTTTCTCATATGAGTTGTATATGAACAACTGGAAAGGGTTGCACACACAGCATGCACAGTAAATGTATGCTCACATATTGAATGTGATCCCTGAACTTAGCTGGCTATTTGAACACTGATGCTCTGTCTATAAAGATGCAGACCCAGATTTCACTATTCGTTGAACACTAAAACAATACATAAGCACCAAGACTGTTTGCTAAGTAACAATATGCACATACAGCAAGTTCAAGTCAAGTAGAAGTCAAGAAGAAGTCGGGAAGACTTTTGGTCAGATGTGTGTGTGAGATATTTAAAATTGGAACCCCCGTTCTAAGCAGTACCATATAAAATTGTGTTTGTATATTTGCCAAAACGATTGAATATATGTACATATGTAACAATTGCAATCACCTTTAATAATATCAATAAACATGTTATGCAATGTTGTACATACATGCCAAGCACATGTACAATTGTAATTTTGGGTCAGCTACCAGCTGTTGTACAGTTAGATGCACACTGCATAGCAAAACACAGGTTTTAGTAAATGTGTGCTTCCACCTTCATCTCCACAATGTTAGACTGGTCAGTTTATATTTTCGTTATTTTTGTCACTTACTGTTAATCTAGGAAACTGTTAATCTATGGGAGGACATATGAGGACAAGTGAGGAAGATAAATGAGGACAAATTTAAAAGGGGTGAGGAGGATAAAAGATAAGGGTGGTAAAAAAATCAGGGGCCAGGATTCAGTAACAATTGCGCTTTTTTTACGGAGGCGCAGGGCAACGTTTTTGCCCTGCGCCCCGCAATTTTTTTGCGCTGCCCTCGATTCACGGAGCAGAAGCTCCGTAAATAGCGCGGGTGCGCCGGCAAAATGCCCGGCGTAAGCGCGCGCAATTTAAATGATCCCGTAGGGGGCGGGAATCATTTAAATTAGGCGCGTTCCCGCGCCGATCGTAGAGCGCATGCTCCGTCGGGAAACTTTCCCGACGTGCATTGCGGCAAATGACGTCGCAAGGACGTCATTTGCTTCAAAGTGAACGTGAATGGCGTCCAGCGCCATTCACGATTCACTTACGCAAACTACGTAAATTTAAAATTTCGCGACGCGGGAACGACGGGTATACGTAACATTGGCTGCCCCTGCTAATAGCAGGGGCAGCCTTACACAAAAACCGCCGTACGGAAATGACGTAAATTGCGTACGCAGGGCTCGCGCAACGTTGTGAATCGGTGTTAGTATGCAATTTGCATACTATACGCTGAGCACAACGGGAACGCCACCTAGCGGCCATCGCAAGAATGCAGCCTAAGATATGCGGGCATAAGAGCCTTATGCCGCACATATCTTAGGCTGCAGTCGAGGTTCCTGAATCAGGAGCATTCGTTACGCCAGGGCAAGTAATCAATTGTGCTGTGTAACCTATGGTTACACAGGCGCAATTGCTTCTTGAATCCAGGCCAAGGTTTATAAAGATGCATGGCCAAGGTTTGGAGGATATGTTATAGTGGTTTGGAGATGACTGATTATCAATAACTGTAAAATGTTCAATATCAAAAGGGAACTTTGGATTAGTGGTAAATCTAGTGATTTTTGTATCCTAGAACAATAGACCGGGAAAAAATAAAGTAATCTTTAATTAGTACTAAAAGCTGATGATTCTTGTTCCACAAAAGAGAAGAAATAGGTCTAATCAGTTGGTAACAACACAGCTTTTGAGTCGAGATCAGAGGTTTAGATGTTATTTTCATATTTTTGTTGCCTCTGTTGTCATGCATTTCCTTCATTACTATCTGCAGTATACATGAATTTTCAATTATTAAGTATATTTACTTACTAAGTATATTTACTTAATATGTATACAGTATTTATCCTATACATTGGTGTGTAATTATTACTGAAGATTAGTTTGAGCTGCTTCTCTTATGCCGCGTACACATGATCGGAATTTCCGACAACAAAACCGTGGATTTTTTTTCGCCTGAATGTTGGCTCAAACTTGTGTTGCATACACACGGTACCACAAATGTTGTCTGAAATTACGAACCTCAAGAATGCTGTGTGGTACAACACTACGACGAGCCGAGAAAAATAAAGGTCAATGATTCCGAACATGCAAGGATTTTTGTGCGTCGAAATTGCATACAGATGATCATAATTTCCGACAAGAACTTTTTTTCCAGTTCTCAAACATTTGTTGTCGTAAATTCTGACAGAAAATGTTCGATGGAGCATACACACGGTCTGAATATCCGACCAAAAGCTCACATCGAACATTTGTTGTCAAAAATTTCGATCGTGTGTACGCGGTATAAGGCTTTTGCATAAGAACTAGTGGTTTCATTGTAATAACGTAAAAAATGTAATTAGTATATACATCATCAAAAACATTATCACTTACATTCACTGGTATGTTAGGCAGTTTCTTCTTCATAATATAGCAGTACTGAATACTCATGGATAAAGAGAAACTCTACCAGATATTTTGTGCCACTGGGAGAATCTTATCTGGGTTTTCCTTTACAATTAAATACATTCTTGTAGGTTTATCAATGTTTGATCAAACTGTCTCTAACTGGCTCTAATTTGAAAACTATATATTAAAATGTTAGAATGGTAGCTAGTTTCAGGCCCGGACTGGCCATAGGGCATACCGGGCATATGCCCGGTGGGCCGCGGCGACCCGCAAACGGCCCTCGGCGGCCCGCATGTCACTTCTACCCAGAGGTGTACCAAGTCCCTTGGGGCGGAATGGGCTGGGTTGCAAGAATGCATTTGCCCCCTGGGCTGCTCTAATGTCCTGCAAAAAGGCCACTGAGCTGGCTGAGTGCAGCAGCTCTGGTGGCGGGCACAGCCGGATTCAGTACTGCAGCGATGAGTTCTGTGATTCTGTTAGTGCTGACAGTCTGAGTTAGATATGCCCAGCCCCTCCCTCCTCCACACAAAGCTCTATCAGAGGCTGGGTGGAGCTGCTCTTTCTTTCCCGCCCACACTCCTGGCAGCCCTGTGTTGTCTGTGAAGAAGATTTGTGGGCGGGAAAGTTAAAACAAAGCAGTCAGCTCGGCATCCACAGCCTTAGAAAAAAAAACAAGTGAGCCCCTCCTGGGACTGTCCATTATGTCCCATCCAAGTAAGTGACAACAAGTAAGCTTCTCCTCCCTCCCTTTCTGCTCTCTCTATTAAGTGTTATATTACAGCAGCCTGTGACAGTTTCTTGCCCTCCTAGATGTTATGATGTGGGTTCACACTGGCAAGCTGCAGTTTAGCTGCAGTGCTGGTGTTCTGGCATGTTACCCTCCAGTCCCATAGACTTCTGTTAGGTTGTACATTTTTGCTGCATGTCCTGAAAGTGCACAAAAAGTCCCGCATGCCGCATCTGTGGTGCAATTCCAAAAAATGCAGCAAAAACGCACAATTTCTAATTAGAAGTCTGAGGGACTGGGGCTATGGAAAACCGCCGCAGTGGCGGCCTGTCCATTAAGGGCACACGGGCACTGCCCCCTCCATTATGCCACCCCCATATGTAAAATGGATAGATTCATGCCTGACCGGCCACTAAGATGGGGTAAGTGTCGGTCAGACAGCGAGTGGGTGGAGGGTGTGTCACAGTGGCTGCATTTGATGGGACAAAGTGGCTGCATTTGATGGGACAAAGTGACTGCATTTGATGGGGCACAGTGGCTGCATTTGATGGGACAAAGTGACTGCATTTGATGGGGCACAGTGGCTGCGTTTGATGGGGCACAGTGGCTGCATTTGATGGGACATAGTGGCTGCATTTGATGGGACATAGTGGCTGCATTTGATGGGGCACAGTGGCTGCATTTAATGTGACACAATGGCTGCATTTGATGGGGCACAGTGGCTGCATTTGATGGGGCACAGTGGCTGCATTTGATGGGGCACAGTGGCTGCATTTGATGGGGCACAGTGGCTGCATTTGATGTTTTTGTTCAGTTTGATTGCTTCCCCCCCAAAAAATGTTGAGCACCAGTGTGAGCCAAAAGGCTTGCACTCACAGATACTCCACTGAAAAGTTATCAATTCTCAGGTCACTTTTCAGAGGCATTTGACAGACAGTAAGGAGGTGATACCTAATTTCCTCCCTGCCTGTTTTAACCTCAGTCAGTCCCTCCAGATATTTCACTTTGTACTCCACCTTATTTTCATTACTCTTTATAGGTATTAGATGTTCTCTCACCTTATTCTTTGCACATCTAATACATAATGAGAGTTCTGGAAATAAGGTGAAGTGAATTTCTAAACCTAAGTTGAGAACCCCTTTCAGAAGATTTGAGGATATTATTAAACTCAGAGACTGGTGGACTTAGGCCATCATAAATAGATTGAAATGCTGCCAGTTCAGCAGAAATTTCAATCTATCAATGTGCAGACTGGTTATACAGACTCCGATCTATCAACTGACTTCAGTACAACAATGAGAAATGTCGAACGATTTCTCTCTGTTCCAGCAATGTGGAGTGATTTCTCTCTCTGTGCCACAAATGTGGAGCAGTCTCTCTCTCTGTGCGGGCATCCCATCATTAACCCCCGCCGCATAAACCCCCCCCCCCCCCCCCCGGGCTGCTCAGTCTAAAATGCCCGGGCCTATTTTTTGTCCCAGTCCGGGCCTGGCTAGTTTGGAATGGCTTCAATGTTCTCTGCAATGACTAAACTAAACAAATGTGCAAAATCCATATTTTATCAAATATTACATTTGCTCACTTCAGTTTTCTTTATACTATAAAAGTTGTGTAGTAAATCAATGTATTCAGAAAAAACAAAACTGTGCCATTAAAATACATTTTGTTAATTTAGTTTCAAAATGTGCAAAATATAATTCAGTAAAATTCAACAGGACTACAGTCACATGATGTGTCAGTGCAAAATACTCTTAATAAAGCAGAGATAATAAGCTCTACTAAAAGCTAGAAATAGCAAGCCTAAGAAATGTAGATGCATATTAGGAATGTATAACTCTAGAAATTGTTTAATTGGATGTTTTATGCATTGAAGTTTGTGAAAACAATGGATTTTATTTTTTTGCTAAACGTTAAAAACTGATGATCGGACATTGAATTAATGTTATTTCCTCCAGCAGAATTATGTTGTATTTTTTGGCAATAGAAATCTTGAAAAAAAAAAGTTTAGGCACATGTAAACATGTATGTACTCCATACTTGTATATTTAATGAACATATTGACATTTTATTACTTTAAATTATGAATACAAAAATAAAATAGAGAATGGAAAAAATTCAAAAAAAATCCTGGGGAAAACTACCTGGCTTAATGCACAACACTGCCACACATTGTTAATGTAAGTTACACATCACCCAAACATGCTCACTTATGGGAATAATACTTGTTATACCATAGACATTATCAGCCTGATTCACTAAATTGTAGTTTAAGCTACCAGGGATGTTGAGCAATGCCAGTATTCACTGGAAAAATATAGCAAACCTTTTGCTTATTAAGTCTCTGGAATGAAGATTATACCAGATACTAATATATATTTTTCTTTTATCTTCTTTTAATAACAAAATCAAAAACAAATTTACAAAATTTAAGATCCCAGACTGTATATTGCAATTATCTTTAGGAAATTACTGGCAACTCTGCCGTAGCACCTGAGGCCCCGTACACACGACCAGTTTCCTCTGCAGAATTCAGCTTCCGACCGAGTTTCTGGCTGAATTCTGCCGAGAAACCCGGCCGTGTGTACACTTTCGGCCGAGGAAGCCGACGAGGACCTCGGCGAGGAAATAGAGAACATGTTCTCTATTTCCTCGTTGTTCTATGGGAGCTCTCGCCCCGCCGAGGTCCTCGGCGGCTTCAGGGCTGAACTGGCCGAGGAACTCGATGTGTTTGGCACGTCGAGTTCCTCGGCCGTGTGTATGGGGCCTGAGATCAACAGTCAACAAGCAAGCCTATTGCAAGCCTATGCCATTGGTAAAACAAGGCAATTATGTCAGAACAAACACACAGTATGAGGTTAATCTGAAGGGATTATTTGCACTCTTGGTGAAAGGAACTGTATTCACTAACATACTCTAAAACACTTATTTTATTAATGCTTGTGTAATCACCCATAACTCTTCTAGGCATTAAATTACCATCACTCTCTACCACACATACCCGTTTTAAATCATAAAACCAGTGAGGTGGTTGAAATGACTGCTGAAAAATAAATAAAGTGTAGGTCAATAGTTAATTATCCATGTTTTCTGTGCAGCACCTATAGAAATTAGGGAGGGAGATATGTGTTTAAAAAGCTTTAGGCAGTTCAGGCTTATGTTTAGGAGGAATTGAAATCTCACTTTTAATATTTAATGCAGATCTTTATTTTTTCTAAAACAGCTGGTCCCATGAATATGTAAACGTTGTTTGTTTCCTAACTCTCTAACTTTACTAGGAGTAGTTTCATAAAGTTATTGCTCATAATAAACAAAACTGCTGGTAATACAGTTAAAGCATACTTTACACAAAAAAAAACCTCCCCCAATTGCTCTGTGTAATAGATACACAGTGCCTTAAAGTGATTGTAAAGTCTTGTTTTGTTTTCTTTAAAAATAACAAACATGTTATACTTACCTGCTCTGTTGCAGTGGATTTGCACAGAGCAGCCCAGATCCTCCTCTTCTCAGACCCCCCTTATGTAGAGCCTGGCCCCTCCCTCCTGTTGAGTGCCCCTACAGCAAGCAGCTGGCTATGAGGGAACCCAAGCAGAGTCACAGGTCCCTGTGTCCATTCAGACACGGAGCTATGGCTCGGCCCCACCCTCTCTCTCTCCTGATTGGTTGACTGACTTTGATTAACAACAGTGGAATCAATGGAACTGCTGCTGTGTCTCAGCCAATCAGGAGGGAGAGTCTCAGATGGCCGAGACACTCATGAACATCGCTGGACAGAGATGGGGCTCAGGTAAGTATTAGGGGGTGCTGGGGTGGCTGATGCACACAGAAGGCTTTTTATCCTAATGCATAACACCTTTAATTTACCTTTACTACGCCTGCATGCTACCCCAATTTATTTCAGGTATAATGCGCATTTCCCTGTCCTCCAGTGATCTGTAGGGATAAGCCGAACACCCCCCGGTTTGGTTCGCACCAGAACTTGCGAACAGGCAAAAAATGTGTGCGAACACGCAAACAACGTTAAAGTCTATGGGACACAAACATGAAAAAAACAAAAGTGCTCATTTTAAAGGCTTACAGTATATGCATGTTATTGCCATAAAAAGTGTTTGGGGACCCGGATCCTGCCCCAGGGGACATGTATCAATGCAATTTTTTTTTTTTAAATGGCAGTTTTTCAGGAGCAGTGATTTTATTAATGTTTAAAGTGAAACAATAAAAATAACATTTTCTTTTAAATATCATGTCTGGGGGGTGTCCTTAGTCTGCCTGTAAAGTTGCACATATTTCACATGTTTATAACAGCACCACAGCAAAATTAAATTTCTAAAGAAAAAATTTAAATTTAAAACTGCTCACAGCTGTAATCTATTGTCGGATCCCGGCAATATAGATAAAAATCATTGAAAAAACGGCATGGGTCCCCCCATCTGTTACCAGGACCTTTGGGCCTGGTATGAATATTAAGGGAAACCCTGCACCAAAATAACAAAATAAAATTGCATGGGGGACCCCCAAAATCTATACCAGGCTCTTCAGGTTTAGTATGGATATTAAGGGGAACCCTGTGCTGCCATTTTTTTTAAATGCTGTGGGGGTCCCCCCTCAAAATCCACAGCAAGCTCTTCAGGTCTGGTATAGATTTTAAGGGGAACCGTTATAATAAAATAATAATCTATACCAGACCCTTATCCGAGCATGCAACCTGGCAGGCCACAGAAAAAGGGGGGGGGCGAGAGATCCCCCCCCCCTCCTGAGCCATACCAGGCCATATGCCTGGGGATGTTGTTTTGGGATCCCCATGTTGATGGGGACAAGGGCCTCTTCCCCACAACCCTGGCCCAGTGGTGGGGTCTGCAGGTGGGGGGCCTATCAGAATATGGAAGCCCCTTCAAAAATGGGACCCCCAGATCCTGACCCCCCTGTGTGAATGGATATCGGGTACATTGTGTCAAAAAAGTAAAAATGACAGTAGACAGTTTGGGAACATTCCTTTATTAGAAAAAAAATGTCCAGCGATGTCCATTCAACTATGATCACAGCACTGATGACCCGAGAAAAAAAGAAAAAAACTCTGCCTCGATGGGAGGCTCCCGTGACTTCAGACTCACCCATTTATGCACCAGGTGGCCCTGCCCTCAGCTATATAATAGCTGTCATCACAAAAAGGCTGCAGTCGGTGGGCGCCACCCATCAAGGCAGAGTTTTTCCGTTTTTTTTGTTGAGTCACCGGCGCTGTGATCGAAGATGAATGGACATAGCGGGACTTTTTTTAAATAAAGGAATTGTCCCAAGCTGTCTACTGTCATTTTTACTTTTTTACACTTTTTTGGGTACAATGTACCCGATATCCATTCACATAGGGGGGCAGGATCTGGGGGACCCCTTGTTAAAGGGGGATTTCAGATTCTGATAAGCCCCCCGCCCACAGACCCCCACAACCACCGGGCAAGGGTTGTGGGGAAGAGACCCTTGACCTCATCAACATGGGGACAAGGTGTTTTGGGGAAGAACACAAAACACCTTCCCCATGTTGAGGGCATGTGGCCTGGTATGGTTCAGGAGGGGGGGTGTTCTCTCGCTCCCCCTTTTTTCCTGCGGTCTGCCAGGTTGCATCTTGGATAATGGTCTGGTATGGATTTTGGGGGGGTCCCCAAGCCCTTTTTTTTTTAATTTACATTTTGGCATGGGGTTCCCCTTAAAATCCATACCAGACCTGAAGGGCCTGTTATGGATTTTAGGGGGGACCCCAAGCCATTTTTTTTATTTTGGTGCAGGATTCCCTTTAATATCCATACCAGACCCAAAGGGCCTGGTAATAGACTGGGGGAAACCCATGCCATTTTTTCAATGATTTTTATCTATTATTCGCCAGGATCTGGCAATACATTACAGCCACGAGCAGTTTTAAATTACATTTTTTCCTTTAGAAATGTAATTTTGCTGCTCTCATTCATAAAACTATGTGCGGCCGAGTAAGCAGCCTTACACATGGCCTGAGGAAGGCCTGTGATTGGCTGATACACGTCTAGAGGGAAGTAGCTGATAACGTGACGTCTAGCCAGGCACTGTGAGTGTATAAGACGACGGCACTACTGTGGATTTCTTGCATGTAGTTTTAAAGTTTTTATCCTGTAAGTGTGATTTGTTTTTGGGGGCTTTAAATACATTTTGTATACAGAGAACACTATGGTCTCTCTATTTATCATTTACATGCCCTGAAATCCCTGGAATCTTGAGCAAAAGCTGAGAGGTTGTTTGTTTCCCTGGAAGCAAGTGTGCTGAGTTGCCAATAAGAAATAGCTGGATTACCTGCCATTGGTTGTTTAAAGGAGGAGATCGTGTGAACTCAAGGGGAGATCTGTTCATAAGTTTTAACTGATCTGGGAGTTGAGCGTGCAATTTTATCGGTGGCGGTGTGCACTCCTTTTGAGGACGACTGATCACAGTGGTGGATTAGTGTTGAAACACTGATCATAAGAAGAGCCTTTATTTATTCAATTTAATTTATGGACTATTTATCACTCATGTTATGATTCATGATTATATGCACTTTTATTTTATTAGATATTAATAGGTTTATACACAAAGCACTACATTTATTTACTTTGACTTTTGCAACCAGTGTGGTGTATCACTTAGAATGTTTAGCAGCTATGCATGTTTATTATAGATTACTAACACTAGGATTTAGTAGCACGATATTTATAGCAATTGTTGGCGCTGATTGTTTTAATTTATGTTTATTTTATTGCAGAGTTGCATGTCTTTTGCAATGGAAAGCCTGTCTGTTAGCTATTATTATATATTTAGTTCCACTTTAATGCACATGCATTTAAATCAAAAATAAAACCAGCATAGTGTAGGTCTGATTTATATAAAAAGCAAAAACAATTACAAAAAACAGCTCTAGCATGTCTGACATGTTTCAGATTCTGACTTCATCAGGTGCCTCTGATGAAGTTGATGGACGAAACCTGTAAAGATGATTTTTTTTGCATTGTAGAAATTAGATTTTAGGTTTGGTTTTCACCTGTAAACTGTATAAGGGTTTTTTCAGCCAGGTGCAGCCAGGGGGTGGTAAAAGCAAGAGGTAGAACCATGCTCCCCCCTCCCCCACTGCAATGCAGTTGTTCAAAGCTGTACAAGTGCCACAACACTTTGGGTTGAGTTTAAAGTAAAACTAAAATAGCATGCCGCTTTCTGCTGCCAAATGTGACCCTAGTAAGGGAATTGAGCACACTATTTTAGGACTAAAACAGGTGGTGAGAAGATGATATGTTAAATGGCCTCTGAAAAGCAATCCTCCATGGGTGCGGCAATAATACTTGTGAAAAGCCCTAAGGCCTCGTACAGACGGGCAAACTTGTACGATGAAAACGGTCCGCCGGACCATTTTCAGCGTACATGTCCGCCCGGAGATCTCTGTATGTTGGCTGTACACACCATCATACAGAAATCCGCGCGTACACGATACGCGGCGACGAGGCCGCGCCGATGACACGGCGACGTGCGCAGCCCTGGCAGTTCAATGCTTCCACGCATGCGTCAAAGTCATTCGACGCATTCGAGGGATGGCGGCCGCTCAGACATGTACGGTAAGTCTGTACAGACGACCGAACATGTCCGACGAACAGGATTCCAGCGGGCATGTTTATAAACAAGTTTAGAAACATTTGCCCGCTCGAAAAAGGCCCGGCGGGCAAATGTACGCTGGAATCCTGTCCGCTCGGCTGTACAGACGACCGAACATGTCTGCTGAAACTGGTCCGCGGACCAGTTTCAGCAAACATGTTCGGTCGTGTGTACGGTGCCTAATACTCTCTATGCATGTAAGTTCTCCCTTTATTTGTTTGTGTTGGTAATTTAAATGGCTTCTGGCTGAGTTTATATTATAGTAGAAAATGTGTGCCCATTCTGAGCAAAGAAGGAGCCATGCTGATGAAAACATACAGAGAAAATTATGTTGCAACCCAGATTATGTAATGTACAGCAATTTATCTTTCAATAGGCCCCCTGCGTAACAGCATTGCAGTACCTTGCCCCACCCTGTGATACTGTTACACACATGTGAGGAGTCTGCATGAACTAGACTTGAGTTATACAGGTTCTCAGTGGTGCAGCGCTTGAGACATAGAAAGATATGCTGTATGTAGAAGGCTGTCTATTCTGAGTGCTGGGCAGGGCAATTGCTTTGTGAGCATGGTTTAAATTTAACTTACTGTTTTAATAAAGTTACAGTGTTTTGCTGTGAGACTTTACTTAATGGATCTATGAGGGAATATAAAAAAAAAACAAAAAAAAACAGAAAGCCATTTATCTTCCATGTTTGCCAAGCATCATTACACAACACTGTTTGGCCACCATGCAATGAAAGATCAAACAAATCTGGTTAGTGATATTGAGCCTCTGGGGATGTACTTTATAAGAGTGTATTTTTTCACACTGCTGCATCAAATTGGCAAATGTTGTTTATGTGATTTATACAAATTTTGGTAAGCACCAGCACTTTAAGGGAGGCCATGCACATATTTTGCACCATTTTGAGTAATTGTCACCAAAATCATTTTTGATTTTACCACTTTGATATATGGATTTGTATTGAGTGTGTGCAATGTCATGTCCAAATTTACCCAAGGTTTGTTAAACCTGGTTATTGCACAGAATTAAAACTACACTGTAATTACACTGTAACTAGATTAAATCCTTATTTCCATTTCTGCACAAAAAGAATGCATATTAAGACACGTGATATATACAGCCTGTTCCCATTTCGTTGTAATGGGTTCATTAGTATAAAACTTTACCATCAAAGAGATAAAGTAATAAAAGAAAAAGAAAACGTGCAGGAGGGCTTACATTACAATATTCATTTCTGACTATTTTCCTTAGGTGGCAGTTTATAAAAGTTTGCTGCAAGGGGAGAGCATGCACGGAGTCGGCTGAGGCAGACATGTCCCACTGAAGCTCCGCTATTCCTGGGACTCCACGGCTATTTTATACACCCGAATGGAAGGGTAAATAATATGAAAAGCCTACCTACACCTTCCTCAGTGCCTGGAGATTATCCTAGTATGGTTTTGGGAACCTCCCACGGGAGAACCAGAGCAAAATCCCTCAAAGATAATCTCCTCAGAGACGCCTGTAAGATGGCAGTCTAACACAGGCACACCTCAAGGTGACAGGAAGCATCAGCAGTTACCTCATGAAATACATAACACAGACTCTGAATATGGAGCTACTTCTCAGCAAACAACATTCAGACTCACTACAGACTCACCCAAATGTTATTAACCACTTAAGGACCGCCGCATGACGATATTCGTCGACAGAATGGCACGGCTGGGCACATGGACGTACAGGTACGTCCCCTTTAAGAGCCCAGCCATGGGTCGCGAGCGCGCCGCCGGCGGCACGCTTGCGACACGGTTCGAAGCTCTGTGAAAGCGTTAGCAGGACCCGCGGACCCGATCGCCGCCGGTGTCCCGCGATCTGGTCACAGGAGCTGAAGAATGGGGAGAGGTGAGTGTAAACAAACCTTCCCCGTTCTTCTCTGTGGCTTGTCACTGATCGTCTGTTCCCTGTCATAGGGAACGACGATCAGTGATGTCACACGTCCAGCCATGCCCCCCTACAGTTAAAAAAAACACAGTAGGACACACTTAACCCTTTAGCGCCCCCTAGTGGTTAACCCCTTTACTGCCATTGTCATTTTCACAGTATTCAGTGCATTTTGATAGCACTTTTCGCTGTGAAAATGACAATGGTCCCAAAAATGTGTCAAAAGTGTCTGATGTGTCCGCCATAATGTCGCAGTCATGAAAAAAATCGCTGATCGACACCACTACTAGTAAAAAAATAAATATTAATAAAAATGCCATAAACTATCCCCTATTTTGTAAACGCTATAAATTTTGCGCAAACCAATCAATAAACGCTTATTGCGATTTTTTTTACCAAAAATATGTCGAAAAATACGTATGGGACTAAACTGAAAGAATTTTTTTTTTATATATATATATTTGGGGGATATTTATTATAGCAAAAAGTAAAAAATACAGTATTGCATTTTTTTTCTAAATGTTCGCTCTATTTTTGTTTATAGCGCAAATAAAAAATGCAGATGTGATCAAATACCACCAAAAGAAAGCTCTATTTGTGGGGAAAAAAAGGACGCCAATTTTGTTTGGGAGCCACGTCGCACGACCGCACAATTGTCCGTTAAAGCGACGCAGTGCCGAATCGCAAAAAGGGGCCAGGTCCTTAACCTGCATATTGGTCCGGGTCTTAACCGGTTAAACAGTTTGAGAAGATGCTGCATAAAGCTTTAAAGCAGACCTCTGACCATATTACTGAAAAATTTACCAAAGAAATCTGTGACTTAGGTCAGCGAACTGCTGACTTAGAAGACAAAATGGATGACTTAGAGAATAATGTATTTACTCATGAAAATGAATTAGAATCTCTCAAGGAAGAAAATCCTTTGCTGCAAACACATTTGGAAGATTTTGAGAATAGGACAAGACGCTCAAACCTCCACATACAATGTTGGTTTTGGGATATACTCGCCATATAAGACTACCCCCTTCCTACTAGTCATGCCTCGCCTCACGGTGCCACCATTACATGCCAGACTGTGCCACTACATGCCTAATTGTGCCCCATTACATGCCAGACTCACTGTGCCCCATTACATGCCAGACTCACTGTGCCCCATTACATGCCAGATTCGCTGTTCCCTTATGACATGCCTGACTGTGTATTGAGCTTTAGCTCATTTAGATGTGGGGGGAGTGCACGATTTTAGCCTTGCCTAGAGCAGCAAGAAACCAAAATACACCACTGATTGTACAATACTAACTTATGTTTTATTTCTAAACCTTGTTGTTGCTTTAATTAATAGTAGTTCTAATAATAACCTTGCTCAAATCCTGATAAAGTTATAATTATCACCCTCATCTTCAGCATAAATAAGCAGCTAAATGTATTGTAAATCATGTCATCTTCTGGAGAGTATATACTAAGACTGGAGAGCTTCTTGGGAGTAGGTCAGTGAAAAAAATAACATAGTAAACGGAGGTGAAATGGTATTTATAGAGCACCTAGTGTTATCTCTATCTAATAAACTCCATAAAATCCCTTACCTTATCCTAAGACATGCAGAATCGCGGCCGTCCATTTTTCAAAGCCACGCCTCCTACTTCCTCTGTTCCGTGATAGGCGGAACACTCAGCTTCCCAGGAGGCACTGTGTTCAGTGTTCGCCTATCACGGAGGCCCTCTCGTCCGAGGACGAGAGGGCCTCGGTGATAGGCGGACACTAAACACAGTAGGCCAGATTCAGATACATTGGCGCATATTTACGCCGGCGTAGCGCATCTTATTTCCGCTACGCTGGACCAGCACGGAGAGGCATGTACTGTATTCAGAAAGATATTACTCACCAAGATGCAGCAGCGGAACGTATTTTTGACGGCGTAAGGCGGCGTAAGTGTAAGTGGGCGTCACCCCATGCAAATGATGGTCTGACCGTGTCGCAGAGAGATACGTCGGACGTATCTTAAACAGCGCATGCGCAGTGATGACAACTGCGCCCGGCGTAACCCCTAAGATACCCCGGCCCACTGCCTACGCCCAGTGCATAAATACGCCCAGACATGCGCCTGTCAAGTGCAAAAGTACACAAGCATTTTTGGGTGCTAGTACTTTTGTATCTTTGGATTTTTTGGAATTATGTCTGCACCAGGGACTTCCAGTGACCGGCGGATGACAAACTTTAGTCCTGAGGAGAAGGCGATTATTATTGATGGCCTCTCCCAACACGGCGCCCGCCTCTATGGGCCACAGAGTGGCACCACTGGGAAGGATGACAAAATCCGCATCTATGCTGAGATCACCACCCAGGTGAATGCTCTCATTGTGGCGGCTGGGGAGCCAAAACACATAAGAAAAAAAATTAACGACCTGCAGAGACTGGTGAAGGAGAAACTGGTGGTGATGAGGAGGCATGCCACTGGCACAGGTGGAGGACCAGCCGCAAACATCTACCTGACGGCAGAGGAGATGGTCGTTGCCAGGTTCCTGGATAGGCAGCTGGTGGAGGGCCTGGAGGGCTTTGATTCTGGGGAACAGCCCTTGAGGACAGGTAAGTGTGTTTTATCTTCTTTCTGGTGTGTAGCATGTGTGGGGGGGGCAAGGAAACATGTGACAAGTGTGTGGGTCCACCAACATGTGAATGTTTTGTGTCATCCACAGATGTGCAGGAGGGAGCTGGGCCGTCATCGGCTGATGGGCGACCCACACCATCCATGGTGGAGAGTGCCCCTACCTCACCTGTTGAGGAAGTGGAGGAGGAGCACGTCAGGATAGAGGAGGATGCGGTCTATCTCATGGAGGAGACCCCCATACCTGGTGCCTCCCAAACCTCCTCCCCCATGAGAGATACCCCCTCAAGGGACACCATCCCCATCAGGGATACCCCCTCAAGGGACACCATCCCCTCCAGGGATACCCCCTCAAGGGACACCATCCCCTCCAGGGATACCCCCTCAAGGGACACCATCCCCTCCAGGGATACCCCCTCAAGGGACACCATCCCCTCCAGCCTGCCCCAAGCCTCTCCGGCCCCTAGGAAGGCTACCCAGAAAACCAGAGGAGTCCCTGAGGAATTTGAAAATAATGTGTCGAGGGACCAGACGAGGCAGACCCGCCATATGGGTTCTCTGCGGGTGATCTGCACAGAGTTGCAGATAGCCTGGCCTCCTCGGCCGAGAGCCAGGCTGCCTGCACTGTGGCTGTGCAGGAGGCGCTCACCCAGCAGGCTGGCCAGAATCGTACGATCAATGAGAGCCTGCAGGATGTGGTTGGCAACAGCGCAGCCATTGTGAACTGTGTGGTGGACCTGCAGGCCACCACATCTGGCCTTGTCTCTAAGGTCTGGAGACTGGCAGCTGCTGTCCGTGAGGAGGGGAGGCAGACAAGGCGCCAACAGTGCAGTAACACCACCCGCCGGCTGCGGATGCAGGCTGCCACCAATCTATACCTCCACCGTATAGCCGTGGCATTGGAGGGCAGCCAGGCAGCGAAGGAGAGACCGGGGGAGGTTCCACCACCAGCCCCCCCCACCTGAGGCTCCCCACCTATATGTGCTCTGTGGCACGGGGGGCCGTAGTGCCACATGGGTGCAATCAATGGCCCCCACGGTGCGTGGGAATCCTGCAATTCTGTAGAAATCTGCCATTGCCCTCTGCCGCAGATGCTCATGGGTGGGTTTGATGAAGTGGTGGGACATGCGCCTGAGGATTGCGGGGACAACCTGGTGCACACATCTGCTCATGGTGGATTGTGACAAACCAGCCACGACTCCACTTGTTCTTTGAAAAGATCCACTTGCAGGAAAATGCAGTGTTGCCAGTACATTGACCAGTGGCTGCACTGCATGTACGTGGTGTGTCTTGCTGGTGATGTCATCTTGCAGGGTTCTGGCTAATTCCAGGATGGCATCAGGGCTGAATCTGAAGATGCGATACACCTCCAATTCACCCATGCCAAAGACGTCTATGCGCGTGCGGAATATCCTCTCCCGTGCCCTCCTAGGTGCCCGTCGATGCAGTAGTGCTATGACCACGGCTGCCCCTGGCATGTTGGCATACAGATGTGTTGTCCTGCAAGTGTGGTTGCTCAGGTCGTCTGTAACGGTGCTGCTGTAGCTGCTCTCCAGCTGACCTGTGCAAGTCTGGTGCAAAGTTACCCCTGCTTTATGAGGGGTAACTTTCCGCTGGACTTTCCACTTACGCGCACCGCGCGTAGCCTGCGCCGGCCAAGCGTACGTTTCTGAATCGGTAGGATCTCACTCATTAGCATATTTGAATACAAAATCCATGGGAGCGGAAGATCCGTCCAGCGTAAATATGCGCCTACGCCGCGCCGGTGTAGAAAAGTTACGCCGGTAGGAAGAAGCCTATTTTGAGGCATATCTGGTTCTGTGGGTACGGCGAATAGATACGACGGCGCACACTTACACCGCGCATCTCGAGATATGCCGGCGTAAGTGCTATCTGAATCCAGGCCAGTGTCTCCTGGGAAGCTGAGTGTTCCGCGTATCACGGAACAGAAGAAGTAGGAGGCGCGGCTTTGAAAAATGGACGGCCGCGATTCTGCATGTCTTAGGATAAGGTAAGGGATGTTAGGTTACCGGCGTATAAGACGACCCCCGACTTTTAAGAAGATTTTAAGGGGTTAAAAAGTCGTCTTATACACCGGAAAATACGGTACTCTTATGCCTAGTACACACGAGAGGATTTTGATCTGATGGTTGTACTAACCATCAGATCAAAATCTGTGCGGAATTCCTTTCGCGGTGACGTGTCGCGCCGGCTGAAATATAAGGACTTCCACGCATGCGTCGAATCATTACGACGCATGCGAGGGAGGGAATCGGACGGATTGATCCGCTGAGTCTGTACAGACCAGCGGATCAATCCGCTGGACTGGATTCCAGCGGATAGATTTCTTAGCATGCTAAGAAATTTTGATCCGCTGGAAATCCATCGCCCAGAAAAATATCCGCTGAAACCGGTCCGCGGATAAATTCCAGCGGATCGATCCTCTCGTGTGTACGAGGCCTTACAGGCCTTATTCAAGCATTAACATCGTCAATTACAATTGAGAGATTGGAAATGGACAGCATACATAGAGCCCTTGCACCCTGGAAACCAGATGGTCCTCCTCGCGACATAATTGCGAAATTTCACTTTTTTTGCACCAAAGAACAAATTATGATTGCTGCAAAGGGTAAGGGAAATCTCAGTTTCCAAGGTCACTCATACCAGATCTTTGCTTATCCATCCCCAATAACTGTTACTAAAAGACGCGCAATGAAACCTTTATTACAGAAATTACAACTACATCAGATTCCTTATCAATGGGGTTTCCCGTTTTCTATTCAGTTCACATATCAAGGTAACAAGCATACATGCAGATCCTCTGATGAACTACTGAATACTCTGCAAAGACTCCATCTATGCGATGGGCCACCACCTAGTCCTTGGTGACGAACAGCAGCTCAGTTCTCCACAAAATACCTCCAAAGTAGGAAATTACAGAAACAAGCAAAACTCAACCAAGAGGAGTCGCTTCAATTCCCCAGACCTGGATCCCCCAGACTCAATGGACTGAAGACTATTTTTCATTCTTCTTTTTACATTACTGTTTTTTCTACATTCTCCATTCTCTAGTTATTAAATAACTATTCTCATTTCATATCCTAGATTCTTCACCAATACAATTCAAAGATCTAATTTTTTCTTCCCTTTTTCCCCTCCTATATATATATATATATATATATATATATATATATATATATATATATATATATACACTGGGGTAGATTCAGAGAGAAGATACGACGGCGTATCTCCAGATACGCCGTCGTATCTCTGAGTGTGCGGGGTCATATCTATGCGCCTGATTCATAGAATCAGTTACGCATAGATTTCCCTAAGATCCGACCGACGTAAGTGTTTTACACCGTCGTATCTTAGGCTGCATATTTATGCTGGCCGCTAGGTGGCGCTTCCGTATATTTACGCGAGGAATATGCAAATGAGCTAGATACACCGATTCAGAAACGTACGTCCAGCTGGCGCATTTTTTTACATTGTTTACGTTAGGCTTTTTTCGGCGTATAGTTACCCCTGCTATATGAGGCGTATCCTATGTTAAGTATGGCCGTCGTTCCCGCGACGAGTTTTGAACATTTTACGTTGTTTGCGTAAGTCGTTCACGAATAGGGTTGGACGTAATTTACGTTCACGTCGAAAGCAATGACGATTTGCGGCGGAATTTCGAGCATGCGCACTGGGATTTTTTCACGAACGACGCAAATACGCGGGGTCACAGTTAATATACATAAAACACGCCCACATCATCCACATTTGAATTAGGCGGGCTTACACCGACACAGATACGTTACGCCGCCGTAACTAAGGGCGGAAAATGTTTCTGAATACAGAACTTGCGCCCTAAATTACGGCGGCGTAACGTATCTGAGATACGTTACGCCGGGCGGATAGATAGACCATTCTATCTGAATCCAGCCCACTGTATATATGTTCTTACTTTTCATTCTTATTTTTTCATTTTTGACCCTCTCTAGACTTCGATAATTGAAACCTTCAATTATTCAATTACCTTTAAACCCCTTTCCATCCCCCCCACGTCCCTTGCCCTTGTCTCACATCCCCATTTCCCTCCCTCCCATTCATTTCAATACTTCAATACTAGAACTGAGGGTCTTATATTATAATACTAGCTGAATACCCGGCGTTGCCCGGTCTTCCTATCTTAACCTTTTGGGGAGGAAAATCATAGTAATATAAATATACCCATCTTTTATATAAGGGTGTAGGTAAGGGTTAATTTAACTGTCATATATTTTTATTTGGCATATAAGTAATATGTGTACCAGGTATTATTGAAATATCTCCAGGCGTACAGAAGTTATGTGGGAACATACATTTCCCATTGATTTGCATGGGACTTTAAACAAAAACCCCGACCCTCACAAATGGGGGTAGTTAAGGGATAAATTAACTATCCTATAGTTTAAGTGGACATATAAGTAACATGTGACCAAGTGTTATCGAAATATGTACAGCCGTTTGGAAGTTATGAAGTAACATGTATTTCCCATAGAGTTGAATGGGACTTTAAAGGAAAACCCTGACCATGGCAAATGGGGGTGGGTAAGGGTTAAACCACCTATCCTATGTTTGTTGCTGACATATATAAGTAACATGTGTGCCAAGTTTCATGTTAATATCTTTAGCCGTTTGACGTGATGCTGGAACATGAAGTAACATGTATTTCCCATAGAGTTGAATGGGACTTTAAGGAAAATCCCTGACCATGGCAAATGGGGGTGGGTAAGGGTTAAACCACCTATCCTATGTTTGTTGCTGACATATAAGTAACATGTGTGTTAAGTTTCATGTTAATATCTTTAGCCGTTTGGACGTGATGCTGGAACATACATACATACACACACACACACGTTGAATTTTATATATATAGATAGATATTAGGGTTGTCCAGATACCGATACCAGTATCGGTATCGGGACCGATACCGAGTATTTGCGCTAGTACTCGTACTCGCGCAAATACTCCCGATACCAAAATAGAATACTTTTTTTTTATTTATTTTTTGTGACATCGAACACAAATTGGATGGCACCATTGGATGGCACTGATAGGTGGCACTGGCATTGATTGGGTGGCACTGATGAGATGCACTAATAAGCTGCCTCCCTGCATTGATGCACTAATGGGCACTGATCTGCACTGATAGGTGGCACTGGCTAGCTGCACTTTTGGGCACTGGCACCGATGAGCTGCACTGACAGTGATCACTCCTTCAATGATATGTAGTTTTCCAGTACCGTATGCTAAAAAACAGCCCCACACCATGATGTACCAGTTCTTCATAATTCTAAAGAAAATATCTTTGGTCTGTATTGTGGTTTGAAAACGGTCACATGACATTAAAAAAAAGTATCGGTATTCGGTATCGGCGACTACTTGAAAAAAAGTATCGGTACTTGTACTCGGTCCTAAAAAAGTGGTATCGGGACAACCCTAATAGATATTATACTATATTATTATATTAGTCTGTTTAAATGCATATTTAGTGAAAAGTTGTACATTTTGTTTTTGTGTAAGTGTTAATCATTTTTGTATATACTTATATCATCCTAACTATTAGAGACATTACTGTCTTACCCACAACTGACAACCCAGAGGTAACCAGTATAATCCAACAAAATGTTTAAATTAAATTCATAGTGTAAATATTACAACTTATATCTGTGTGATATCCCGATCACAGTGGTATCCTACTATGCGCCTAATAGAAATCCATCGTCTTTTCTCTCTCACTTGTTTCAAGTTATTGATTCGCATAAAATAGGCACACTTTTGATCTGTGGAGATTCGAACCGAGTTATTTACACCTACTCCTCTCGCATCTAACCCTCAATCTCGAATGTTTCAAAGACTCTTACAGAGACACTCCCTACTAATGTCATAGCGAAAAATCAACCCCACCAAACGTCAATACTCCTTCTATTCCCATCCACACAAATCCTTTTCCCTTTCGACCACATTCTAATTTCAATAAGTATGTCCCTGGAATTGCTTACATCATCTATCTTACCCTTACATGGACTGACCATTCTGCAATATTTTTTTCCTTCGCCTCCCTCCTACCCAAAAAACATGACCCCACATCGTATATCAATGACTCAACCTTATCTCAATCATCACACTCTATTGATTTAGAAATCGCCATAAAAGAATATCTGAAAAACAATAAAACTCCTGACATATCTCCATTAACTTTATGGAAAGCTCACAAACCCGTTCTACGTGGAGCATGTTTATGCCAAGCATCATATCTTAAAAGAGAAAAGCAGAAACTACAACTAAAATTAGAAACAAACTTTAATACATGTCACGCAAACTTTCAAACTAATCCAACCCCTGCAACTGAGGCCCCATACACACGAGAGGATTTATCCGCAGATACGGTCCAGCGGACCGTACCCGCGGATAAATCCTCTCGAGGATTTCAGAAGATTTCTATGCGATGGCGTGTACACACCATCGCATTGAAATCCGCTCTGAAATCCTCTGCCGATGACGTGTCGCGCCGTCGCCGCTATTTTGACGCGGCGACGGGCGCGACGCTGTCATATAAGGAATTCCACGCATGCGTCAAATCATTACGACGCGTGCGGGGAATCCCTTTGGACGGATGGATCCGGTAAGTCTGTACAGACGAGCGGATCCATCCGTTGGAATGGATTCCAGCAGATGGATTTGTTGAGCATGTCAGCAAATATCCATCTGCTGGAAATCCATCCCAGGGGAGATTTCTCCGCGGATAAATATCCGACGGAGTGTACACACCATAGAATCTATCCGCAGAAACCCATTTGATGGGATTTATCTGCGGATAGATTCTATGGTGTGTATGGGGCCTGAATCTCATTTAGACGAAGCTAGACTAAATCTTGACCTTTTTCTATCTGACAAACATAATTTCTATATGAAAGCTAATAAGCCTGGCACTTATTTGGCTTGAGCTCTTAAAAAATTAAACAGCCCATTAAAACCGATCGGACTAAAAATTACCCATAACACTTATACTAGCAATCCAGAAAAGATCCTGTAAACCTTTCACAAACATCTCAAATCTATGTACAATACAGAAGAATCATTTGACCAACCCTCTGCAGAAACATTTTTCTCACAAATTAAACTCCCAAACATTATAAAAAACCTTGGGGACTTCTTTTTCCTTCTATTTTTCTTATCTTTATTTTTCTTACCTTTATTTCTCTTTCTATTCTATTCTCTTCTCCTAACCTGTTTTTTCTTTTGCTATCGATTGATGTTTATAAATTTAGTAGCAAAGCTCTTCAATTCACACTCCTTATTTTTTGTTTGTTATACAATAAGTTATTGAGTTCCATAGAATTAATATGTACTTATCAGATACTGTATGTAGTAAATATCTGTTTTTGCGCTTCTTTTCTTTTTTTTTCCTCTCCAGCTCCTGGGTGGGTCTGACAATGTGGTGGGCCATGCGTGTGAGGATTGCGGGGACAACCTGGTGCACACATCTGCTAATGGAGGATTGTGCCATCCCGGCCACAACTCCACATGTACGCTGGAACGAGCCACTGGCAAGGAAATGGAGTGTTGCCAGTACCTTGACCAGTAGCTCCACTGCATGTGAGCGGTGTGTCTGGCTGGTGATGTCATCTTTCATGGTTGTGGTTAATTCCAGGATGGCAGCAGGGCTGAATCTGAAGATGCGATACACCTCCGAATCCCCCATGCCAAAGACGTTTAGGCGCGGTCGGTATATCCGCTCCCGTGCCCTCCTCCTACGCGCCTGTGAAGCCAGTAGTATAGCAATGACCCCTGGCATGTTGGCATACAGATTGTTGTCCTGCAAGTGTGGGTGCTCAGCTCGTCCCTAACGGTGCTGCTGAAGCTGCTATCCAGCTGACCTGTGCATGTCTGCTGCTGACTTACCCCTGCTTTATGAGGGGTAACTTTAGGTCAGAAGTACAACTTATGCGCGGCGCGCATAGCCCGTGTCGGGCGCACGTACATTCGTGGATCGCTGTATCTCCCTCATTTGCATATTTGAATAGCAAATCAATGGTGCGTCCAGCGTATATATGCGCCCACGATGCGCAGGCGCAGAAAACGTCGGTTGGAAATAGCCGATTTTCAGGCGTATCTAGTTTTGTGGATACGGCGCATAGTTACACCGGCGTATATATACACTTACGCCGCGCATCTCGAGATACGCCGGCGTAAGTGCTTTGTGGATCTGGCCCTAATTCTCTGTATTCTATACATGCTACTATTTATTGTAACTATGACTGTCAAATATGGATATATCTGTAACAACTCTTAAAACTTAATAAACAAAATTGACAAGAAAAGTTTCCTGCAAAAGTAGGTCTTATGTAAAAGAAAAAGAAAAGATGTTTGATATGTGATGAAAACCATTTTAGTGTGTATGGAAAACCCCTATTTAAATATCCACATTGCTTTTTTTCATGTTGTCACGGACCGCAAAAATATATTTTCTAGTCATCAAATCATTGTATTCTTCATACAAATCTATGGAAAATATATTTGTCTTTTTCAGAAATATGGATCACCCCTTAAATTCAAGCAATTCGAAATTAGTACTGTCCGGTCTCAAGAGCATGATATACATTTTAATAATATTGAAAATTAAACTTTACAATAATGAAAAGAAAAATAGGCTAAATTGAATATATATTTTTAAACTAAGCCCAGTCTGTGCACATATAAAATTATGCTAATTTCTGTTACATATTTTATTAAAGCGGAGTTCCAACCACAATTAGCATTTTTTAAATGTATGTCCTTTCATCCTGCATTTTTATAATATAAATCTGGTCACTTACTATTTTACAATCCGCCGCCGATCCGCATAGATATTAAAAAAAGATAGTTTATAAAACTATATCTACACCGTTGTCATTTTGCTTGTGGGCAATGTGAAGCCTACAGGCACTTACTTCCTGGAAGTCTTGGATGGGGAGTGATAATTGGACAGCACACTGCATCCTGGGAAATGATGACACACATTTCCCAGGAGCATTAGAGGAAGATGATGTCAGAATCCTAGGTGGATTCAAAGGCAGATTTCGTGGGACCGCATAGCAACAGACATTTCCAGATGAGTAAAAAAAAAATGTTCTTTTTTTCTTTTCTTTTTTAGTCGTAAGCTAGAGTTTAAAGCAAAATTGTTTTTTTGATGGAACCTCCACTTTAAGTATGATAATCAGGATATATAGATTTTATGCTAATATTGAGTTATTTTTGCATTTTTACTAAATACAGTTTTAGAATAGACTGTTTTGTGTTCAAATGTGCTTTTGGATGTGGATGACTATTCTTCCAGTACTTTGGAATCAATGATTTTGCTATTTTTAATATTAAGATGTTAATATTGGTTTCTTGAAAGTTATATTTATTTCCTATGTACAGCAAAAGATCTGTTAGCAGAATATTGCAGATTTGATGAAATGCTCTCTGAAAAACAATATGCTACCTAGGTAGGTTATCCTGCATTGACTTTCTGTCATTGACTTTCTGACAATCAGAGGCGTCTCTAGGGGGGGGCCAGAGGGGGCCCTGACCCCCCCAACATTATGCTGTGCCCCACCATGTGCCCCCCCAAAAAAAAAAAAAAAAAAAAATTTTTTTTTTTTTTTTTTTGCTTTTTTTTTTTTTTTTCGGGCCGCCGCTGGAGTAACAGTCTCTCCTGAGAGGGAGAGCGTCCCCAGTCAGCTCTGCGGGGCATTCCTCCCCCCTCCCTCTGCTCGCTGACACTGCATAATGCAAGCGTTCACACAACCACAGCCGCCCGATCTGCTCCTTCCCCTGCATCCTCATTGGCACGGAGAAGAGCGAGTTGCAGAAAGGACTCCATGAGCACTGTGGGGGAGGGGGGCCCAAGCCTTCATCTCAGTTACTGAAAAAACAGACTGATTTCTCCCGTCCTTAGGACAGGAGAACCAGCCTGTAAATTCCGAGAGTGGTGACTGCAAGCTGAGCCAAGTGTCAGTCTATGACACTCTTTTACAGCCCAGCGAGTCTAGCCACCCCCCCCCCACTCTCCTCACATACGAGCAGGGAGGAATAAAGCTCCTCCTCCTTCTCCTTTCAGTCCCGCCCACACTATCTCGGTGTGCTGTATCTGAAGAGAAGGGATGTGTGTTCAGGAAATATGAAAATCAGCAGCATGTGTGTGAATGATGCCTGAGATTCTAGCCTGGACCGTGGGTATGTGTGTGCACTGCAGACTGCAGTACACTGTAATCACTGAACTGCATTATCTCCATCCCTTCTGTCCCCCCATCTGTCTCCCTCCCCCTCTCCTGTTCTTTCAAGACATTCACAATTTACTTTCTGTAACGGTCACCACCGTTTACGATATTCCAATCCATCGCCCCACGACAGGTTATCCGACAGTCCGACAGACATCAGACACGACCCATTTCATTTCCCAGAATAAACGAGACAAAACAAGCTCTGGTACTGGCTCCAAAATGAATGAATGAATCCTTTAATGGTAACTTAGCTTTGTTATATACAGTACAAGCATGTTACAGTTAATCACAGGGACAAAGACACACTCCACCCACACATCACACAATGGGGGGCTTCATACACATTCTTTTAGATAATAACATTCCGATGAGTTAATTACTACTTATTACCCAGACGGTCTGGCTCCGCATTTAGAGGGGTTAATTACTACAGCTTGACAAGTCACATTCCACATCTTAACAGTGTCATTAGCATACACAATGAACAGGTCTTAGGAGAAGACCTAATTAGCACAATGGACACAAAACAGTATTAGCATCACACAAAGGAATGTCTAGGAGCAGACTCAATTAACACCTCAAAAGCATGTGTCCCCCCCATTGAATGAAAACACTCTATTGACCTGTCGGAGTCAGACTTTAACAACTTGTAATATTTCAAGATATCCTGCAATACATGAATTATCAGTAATGTCCCATCTCATGTAATTTATAATTATCATTTCTCAGTCACCCTATGCCCAAAAGGGCATAGTGACGCTGGCACAGGAGTAAACCCCATCCTTCAAAAGTCTCTGGGTGTCACGGGCCATTCTGTTACACTTTCACTTTCAGTTAGGCAGGTAATATACAATGCAAATTTTTTTCCTACATCCACAAATTGCAGGAAAAAAACTTGCATGATTCCCCCATCAACACAAACAGTGCTGACGGGAATATCCCTCCTGCCCAGCAATTGTATTCTATACAGCAACCACTGGTGATAATCATAAGAGAATCTGCTCATTAATGGTTCAAATCTCAGCCAGTTCCTGCTGAACCAGCTGAGATTTAAACTGTCTATGGCTGGTCTTAGCTCTTAGGCAGCCCATACATTGATCACTTTTTTTCATTCAACTATTAGGTTGAATTAAAAAAAAAAAGAAATGATCCAATTCCCCCATCTACACATTATAGGTGGATGGGGGAATCGTCCCAGTGTGGACCAGTGCTGGAACAACCAGAGTTACTGTCCTGTCCCGGCTATTCACAGCGCTGGTCTCTGTCTCCATGGCAGCGGCGGCAGGACATTGGAACCCAGAGCTGGTTACTTTATGGGGCTGATGTACAGGAGGGCCAGCACAATTTGTTGTTAGAGATGGGCTGGGCATGTTCAAAATTCCACATGCCAGAGCCTGCCAGGAAGCCCACACTGCACAGCGCTAATCACAGGCAGTGAGACATTTCCCGGTCCGCAGCTGCACAGATCAGGAAAGGTCTCACTGCCTGTGATTAGCACTGTGGAGTGTCGGCTTCCTGGCGGGATCGGGCATGTGGGATTTCAAACACACCCGAGCCCATCTCTATTGGTTGTAGACAGTTGAGCTCCCTGCAGGTTGCTTAGCAGCAGTGGACCCTTCTCTGACATGCTGATCGGGATGCAATCCAGGTGATGCTCTTAGTCAAATCCTAGTCATAAATATCAGAGATTTTATTGATCAAAGCCCACACTTTACACGCATAGAGCCCACATGGCTGCTGAACATACGGTTGATTATATATATATATATATATGTGGTTGTACTCTTGATGCTAATAAATATTGTGTTTATTAGATCTGACTGGGAGCATCACCTGGATCACATCCCGATCAGCATGTCAACAGAGAAGGTTATACAGCATTACTGCTGCTAGGTGACCAGCTAGGGGCTCAGCTCTCTATAACCAATAGTGCCAGCCTTCCCCTGCATGCACCCATAATGTCACCAGCACTAGGTCCTAATAGACTGCCGCCCCTGCCAAGGAGACAGACGGCAGACCAGCGCTGTCAATAGCAGGGACAGGACAGCTGGGGAACCCCACGGTGGCAGAACACCAGGCCCCGGTGGCAAGACAACCTTTGCAACCCTGAAAGTTCTCCCACTGCTTTGGACCCTTATATTTTCTTAGTGTGCTGGTGACATATATCTCTTGTTTTCTGCCACCCTGGGGGGCCCCAGTATAGTAGGAAGGGAGCTCACGACAGAACATGTAAAAGGGCCCGTTGTGGGATCGTAGTAAAGGGCCCCAGGTGATTTTATATATATATATACTGTATATATATAAAATTGCATTTTATAGTTGGCCCCCCTACTTTTTTCCCTGTCCCCCCATGTGCCCCCCCTAAATATGAAAGCTGGAGACGCCACTGCTGACAATAAACTTTATTATAATCATAAACAGTCTGGTTTCTGTTTCCTAAGTACAGCTACACTGATTCAGTCACCCCTGCTACTGCTAGATGCCTGCATTCAGTAACTGACTCATGATCTCTCTCATCAGACATTCAGCGGATGATGTTGCCACTGCCCAGACAACCACTAGAAGGAGCAATTATCAGTCTAGTTATGCAATATCATCACAAATATATGGCATTGATACATAAAGCCAAACAAAATATATTTATTTCTAGTTTAAGATTATGACCTTAGAGTGACAATAAAAATATCAATTCTCATGCTTCTACAAAATCCTGAACATTCTATTTAACCACTTACCGACCACCCACTGTATATGTACGTCCTCTTTTTAAAGATGGATATCTCGGTAACGGCAGCAGCTGCTGCCACAACCGAGGTATCCATCTTTTCAGTGGACGGTCCAGTAAACGATAACGGCGGTCTCCGCGGTGGATTCGCCGCGAGATCGCCGTTATTGGTGGCGGGAGGTCGGGTGCTGCTGCCTAGTGTGTGAGGACTCGAGTGAGGGCAAGATGGCCCCCACCCGTCTTCATAGCTTTGCTGGGCGGAAGTGACGTCAAAACGTCAGTCCCGCCCAGCGTCTTAAAGAGACAATTTTTTTGTTGTCATTTTTTTAAATGACAAATTTTCCTCTTTTTTTTTTCTTGCATTTAAGTCTAAATATGAGATCTGAGGTCTTATTGACCCCAGATCTCATATTTAAGAGGACCTGTCATGCTTTTTTCTATTACAAGGGATGTTTACATTTCTTGTAATAGGAATAAAAGTGATATTTTTTTATTTTTTTATTATTTCAGTGTAAAAAATTATAAAATCAATAATAATAAAATTATTTTAAAGTGCCCCGTCCCGACGAGCTTGCGCGCAGAAGCGAACGCATACGCGAGTAGCGCCCGCATATGAAAATGGTGTTCAAACCACACAAATGTTTTTAAACACAGAATTTTTTAAACGTCGCCTATCGAGATTTTTATGGGTAAAAGTTTGACGCCATGCCACAAGCGTGCGCAATTTTTAAGCGCGACATGTTGGGTATCATTTTACTCGGCGTAACATTATCTTTCACAATATATAAAAAAATTGGGCCAAATTTATTGTTGTCTTATTTTTTAATTAAAAAAAAGTGCATTTTTTCCAAAAAAAAGTGCGTTTGTAAGACCGCTGCGCAAATACGGTGTGACAAAAAGTATTGCGATGGCTGGGCTGGGTGTTAGAAAAAAATATATATCATTTTTTGGGGTTTTAAGTAATTTTCTAGCAAAAAAAACTGTTTTAGTCTTGTAAACGCCGAATCTGAAAAACACCTTCTGTTCTTAAGTGGTTAACGTAGATCACATTAAGGGGAAAATACAGTGCACTTTCAGTAAGCAAATATTTAGAGGTGACCTGGGAAAAGTGTGCGGGTCGCTCAGGCTCGATAAGGAGGGGGTATGTGGACAATGCATCTGCAGCTGCGGCTAGAGTGGATGGAGCCCGTCCTGGCTCCTGCAAGGGTTCAAGCAAGGAAGGGTAATCCCTGAAAGTCGCACATCTATGGTGTCCTACTGTAATGAATGGAGTGGCAACCTCAGCCTGGACTCTGACCTGGCCATGTCCCCAACGTGTTTTACTCCACCCCCGGACCTTAGTCATGTAGGACACCATAGATGTGCAACTTCCAGGGGTTACCCTTCCTTTCTTAAATATTTTGAGGTATTATTGTAGTGTTTACTGTAATTTTTTAAAGATGAATTTCATATTATTACCTTTTTTTATCAACTTTTTTGCTACTGTATTATGTATAGAAATGTGTATATTGGCCACATGAGGGAACTCTTAGCGACCCAGTGGACATATTTTCCTCTCTTTGGAATTATTGTTGTGTGTCTTGAGACCAATTCTATTCAATTCATTCATAAATGGGATATGGGATAATTAGCTCAATCTCAGTTTTTGCGGATGACACAAAATTAAGCAGGGCAAAAACTTCACATTGAGATATAGAAATTTTACAGAAAGGCCTGAACAAAATAATGGAGTGGGCAACTACATGGCAAATGTGGAGAAATGTGAAGTAATGCACTTGGGGGCAAAAAAAACTACTCACTAGGGGAGAACTGATGGGAGAATCAAGGATGGTGAAAGATCTGGTGGTCCTAGTAGATGACAGATTGGGCAATAGCATTAAATGTCAAGCTGCAGCTACCAAGGCAGGCAGAATATTAGCATGCATGAAAAAGGGATATACTAAAGAAATACAGCAATAATCCTGCCACTTTATAAAACATTGGTTAGACCACATCTGGAGTATTCTGTCCAGTTATGGTCACCAGTCCTCAGAAGGGATGTGCTGGAACTGGAGAGAGTGAAAAGAAGGGCAACAAAACTAATAAGAGGACTGGAGGACCTCAATTTCGAGGAAAGACTGCAAACACTAAATTTATTCTCGCTGGAAAAGACGCTTGAGAGGAGATATGATAGCGATTCACAAATACCTCAATGGCAATCCCAGCATAGGAAAAAAACTATTCAGTTTTAAGGAGTTTAAGAGGACAAGGGGCCACACATTGAGATTGGAAAAGAAGCGGTTTAATCTTAAACTGCGAAGGGGGTTTTTCACTGTCAGGGCAATACGGATGTATTTAGGGTGGCTGCAGGGATTAATGATAGTTTTAAGAGAATCTTATGCCGCGTACGCACGATCGGTTAAACCGATGAGAATGGTCTGATGGACCGTTTTCATCGGTCAAAACCGATCGTGTGTGGGCGCCATTGGTTATTTAAACATCGGTTAAAAAAAAGCAAACTTGTTTTAAATTTAACCAATGGATTTCTAACTGATGGGAAAAAAACGATCGTTAGTAGGCACAACCATCGGTTAAAAATCCACGCATTCTCAGAATCAAGTCGACGCATGCTTGGAAGCATTGAACTTAGTTTTCTTTCAGCACGTCGTTGTGTTTTACGTCACCGCGTTCTGACACAATCGGACCATCAGTCAGCTTCATCGGTTGGCACGACTGGGCACATACACGTACAGGTCCGAAGCTCCGGGACCACGGGACTCGCGGACCAGATCGCCGCTGGAGTCCCACAATCGGTCCCCGGAGATGAAGAATGGGGAGAGCCATGTGTAAACACGGCTTCCCCGTTCTTCACTGTGGTGGTAGCATCGGTTGTGTCATCCCTTTTATAGGGGGACGCACACCTACAGCCACACCCCCCTACAGTTCTAAACACACTTCAGGTCACACATAACCCCATCAGCGCCCCCTGTGGTTAACTCCCAAACTGCAACTGTCATTTTCACAATAAACAATGCATTTTAAATGCATTTTTTGCTGTGAAAATGACAATGGTCCCAAAAATTTGTCAAAATTGTCCGAAGTGTCTGCCATAATGTCGCAGTCATGAAAAAAAATCGCTGATCGCCGCCATTAGTAGTAAAAAAAAAAATGTATAAAAATGCAATAAAACTATCCCCTATTTTGTAAACACTATAAACCAACCGATAAACGCTTATTGCGATTTTTTTTACCAAAAATAGGTAGAAGAATACGTATCGGCCTAAACTGAGGAAATTTTTTTTTATATATTTTTGGGGGATATTTATTATAGCAAAAAGTAAAAAATATTGAATTTTTTTCAAAATTGTTGCTCTATTTTTGTTTATAGCGCAAAAAATAAAAGCCGCAGAGGTGATCAAATACCACCAAAAGAAATCTCTATTTGTGGGAAAAAAAGGACGCCAACTATGTTTGGGAGCCACATCGCACGACCGCGCAATTGTCAGTTAAAGCGACGCAGTGCCGAATCGCAAAAAGGGGCCTGGTCTTTTACCTGCATTTTGGTCCCGGTCTTAAGTGGTTAACCAATGAAAACGGTCCTTTGGTCCGTTTTCATGGGATGGACTGATCGTGTGTAAGCGGCATTAGATGTGCATCTTAAGGAACACGACATATGGGAAATAATTATAGACACTGACACACGTGTACCTACACAGGTTGAACTGGATGGACTATTGTCTTTATTCAACCTTACCTACTATGTATTAGGTAGTTCTGTGAATAGTATCTGATGAGTTCTCCTTTCACTGTCCCCTTAGCGTTGGAAAAGTTGGGCAGACATAGATATAGATAAGCAGAGTTGAGCAGTGAGAGATAGGAGTTTAGATTCATGTTGGCATCATTATATTGTTAAGAATAATGTAGAGACTACAGGGGGGCACTGAGAAGACTGGTCACAGTGCATGTAGAAGGATAATATGTCCAGTACTCTGCATAGGAAATATGTCTGGAAGAGCTATTGAAAGTAGACTTTGAGAGATGACTCTTCTGTGAGGAAAAAAAATATTTCTGTGGGTTGAACGGAAAAAATAAAGATCATCACAAGTGACGTTGGCACATATATTTCCCCCGTTGTGCTATTGTGTGGGTGTAATGTTTGTCTGTTGTTCTTATTAAAACAATAAACATTATTGAAACAGAAAAATTGAATGTCTACAAATTTCTGGAATCCAAGCATATATCTTTCACGCAAACTTGTGCAGACAGTCTAAGTGAAAGCATACATCTGACCATGGTCATTTAAGAGAGTTTACTTGGCAGATTTGTGGTTGAATAATCATGGATTTTTTCTTCATGCTTACCTAGTGTTGTATTTGTAGGAAAAGGACTGTGCTTCATGAGCAACTGCAGCAGCAAGAAAAAAATAACCCTCTTCAACTCTACTTCTCGGATGCCACCTTACTACCTTGAGAGGGTTATTACTGCATCTGTCCTTCAGTATGTTATTACTCTACAGTAGTTGTTGCATGACAAGCTCTTTGTTCTCTGCTTACCATTTTATTTTCCAGTACTAGTTTTGCTAGTTGTTTGTGGAATTTCTGATCAGAAGTGGAATTTTTTGAATACAAGTGGTAAAAGAAAACCAGGATTTGCTTTTATCTGCTTTTAACTGTTTCTGCTGCAAGTGTTCAATTGTTTGTCTTTTTTTCTCTGACACTTTTTAAACAGCTTTTTTTTTTTTTCCTTTCTGCTAATTAAGGGGAGTGTTTAATTGTTAACAGGGGAGTGTCTAATTGTTAACAGGTGAGTATATAAGTGTCTGTAAAAACTCCATAAGAGCTGGCTCCTTGCTGAGATCTGGTGTGGAATTTCTGATCAGAAGTGGAATTTTTTGAATACAAGTGGAAGAGTTAAAAACCAGGATTTGCTTTTAGCTGCTTTTAACTGTTTCTGCTGCAAGTGTTCAATTGTTTGTCTTTTTTTCTCTGACACTTTTTAAACAGCTTTTTTTTTTTTTTTCCTTTCTGCTAATTAAGGGGAGTGTTTAATTGTTAACAGGGGAGTGTCTAATTGTTAACAGGTGAGTATATAAGTGTCTGTAAAAACTCCATAAGAGCTGGCTCCTTGCTGAGATCTGGTGTGGAATTTCTGATCAGAAGTGGAATTTTTTGAATACAAGTGGAAGAGTTAAAAACCAGGAGTTTAAAACAAGAGTTAAGACAGGAGTCTTCTAAAACTGTAAGTATCATCTTAATCTTCATACAAGTAATTATATTGTAACTGGGAAATGAGTGCTAGCAGGGTTGAAGGTTTTGCTCAGTGCACAGTGTGTCACATGTATGCAAAATTGGTGCAACAGCTCCAAGATGGATACCGCTGTGACAGATGTGAGCAGGTTGCCCTTCTGGAAGCTCGTATTAGAGATCTGGAGGAGCAAGTTGCAACACTGGGTAGAAATGACAACCTTGAAAGGGGTCCTCTGCTCGCTGAGCAAGTGGTCAGTAAGGTTGATGTGGAGGGTGGAGGGGCTAGTCAGGATTATCAGATAGGGAGATGGGTTAATGCAGTTAGAGGGAGTGGAAGGGGCGTGAAGAAAGGGAAGGCCAGTCCTGTATTTGTGCATCAAAACAAATTTGCCAAGTTGGGTGATGATGTGGAGGTGGCAAACACAGAGGTGGCAGCCCTAGATGTTACTGCTACCCCTAACAGCCGGGAGAGCAACCCATCTAGTAGAGGTGGGGAGGGGAGTGCAGGTAGGCCTAGACAGTTGGTGGTAATAGGGGATTCTATAATCAGAAGGACTGATAGAATAATTTGTCGCCAGGATCGCTTCAACCGAATGGTTTGCTGTCTCCCTGGTGCCAGGGTTCGGCATGTGGTGGACCGGGTGGATAAATTACTGGGAGGGGCTGGGCATGACCCAGCTGTCTTGGTCCACGTTGGAACCAATGACAGTATACATGGAAGGTGGAGGCTCCTTAAGAATCAATTTAAAGAACTAGGCTGCAAGATGAAGGGAAGGACCTCCAAGGTGATATTCTCTGAAATATTGCCTGTGCCATGCGCAACACAGGAAAGGCAGGGGGAGATTAGAGAGCTGAATGCATGGCTAAAGACCTGGTGTAGGAAGGAGGGATTTGGGTTTCTAGAGCACTGGGCTGACTTTTCATTGGGGTGCAACCTATATGCTAAAGACGGTTTGCACTTGAATGGAAGGGGGTCTGCTGTGCTGGGGGAGAGGTTTATGGGAATGCTGGAGGAGTATTTAAACTAGGATTGAGGGGGAGGGTGAATTAGAATTACATCGAGCAGACAGGTCAGTTAGTGGTCAGACATTAATGGAGAGTGGAATGGGGATAGATGGGGGAAGGGTTATGGCAGGTGACAAGAAAGTTCCCATGTTGCAAACAGCCATTGGAAATAATAGTGCCATTTGTACTACTATAAATTATATGAAAAACACCAGAGAAAAATGTAACAATACATTTAAGTGTTTGTTCACCAATGCCAGAAGTCTGCCAAGCAAAACAGGTGAGCTGGAAGCTCTGGTGCATGAGGAGAGCTATGATGTAATCGGTATTGCTGAAACTTGGCTTCAATCCTCACATGACTGGGCTATTAATATTCCTGGCTATGCTCTCTTTCGGAAAGACAGGGTAAAAAGGAAAGGTGGAGGGGTCTGTCTCTATGTGAGAAGTGACCTCAAAGCAAGCGTGAAAGAGAACCTGGTTGATGGAGATTGTGATGAGGCTGAAGCATTATGGGTGGAACTGCATACAGATGTGCGTAGTTCAAAATTAATCATTGGAGTTTGTTATAAACCACCCAATGTTAATGAGAAGGTGGAGACTCAGCTCCATGCACAGATGGAAAGGGCTGCAAGGTCTGGGACGGTGATAATAATGGGGGATTTTAACTACCCAGAAATTGACTGGATTAATGGCACTTCTGGGACAGTTAAAGGACAAAAATTTAAAAACCTATTGCAGGACAATTTTATGGTGCAGTTTATTGAGGCCCCAACTAGGAATGATGCCCTGTTGGACCTGATAATCTCAAACCATGCAGAGCTTATTACTAATGTTCAGATAAAGGAACACCTGGGTAGCAGTGATCATAACATGATTTCATTTAATGTTAACTATAAGCAAGAAATACATACAGGAAATATTAAAACACTAAATTTTAAGAGAGCAAATTTTCCAAGGATGAGGGCTGCTCTCCAGGACTTGGACTGGGAGGGACTATTGGCACAGCTGAACACAGAACAGAAATGGGAATTCTTCAAAAAGACTGTGTGGAACCTCACTGCAAAGTATGTTCCCATGGGCAATAAGTTTAAAAGGCTAAAAATAAAACCTATGTGGCTCACGGTCAAAGTTAAAAAAGCTATAAACAATAAGAAAGTAGCTTTTAAAAAATATAAAAATGAAGGAACACTAGTGTTGTTTAAATGTTACAAAGAATATAACAGGATATGCAAAAAGGAAATCAAGGATGCAAAAATTCAAAACGAGCGACAGATTGCAAAAGATAGTAGGACAAACCCCCAAAAAATCTTTAAATATATTAATAGTAAAAAGGTGAAGTCTGAGCATGTAGGCCCCTTACAAAATAATCTAGAGTGGGTGACTGGGGACAAAGAGAGGGGAAATTTATTAAATGTTTTCTTCAGCTCTGTGTATACAATGGAGCATGGGGGAGCTCATGTCCAAAATGGGGGTGGGAGTGACACAGCCTCAAATCCACAATGGCTCAAAAGTGATATGGTCCAGAAATATTTAGACAGAATAAAGGTGGATAAAGCACCTGGACCTGATGGCATCCATCCACGGATCCTAGGTGAGTTGAGCTCTGTCATTTCAAAGCCACTGTATCTAATATTTAGGGACTCATTAAAGACAGGAATAGTACCACTGGATTGGCGCAGGGCCAATGTGGTGCCCATATTTAAAAAGGGAACAAAGTCTTTACCAAGTAACTATAGACCTGTTAGTTTAACTTCTATAGTTGGGAAAATACTGGAACGTTTAATAAAAGACCACATGGATGAGTTCTTGCTGGAAAAAAACTATTTAAGCAGCAGACAACATGGATTCATGAAAGACAGAAGTTGTCACTGTCAGACAAACATGATTTCCTTTTATGAAGAGGTAAGTAAAACCCTGGACAGAGGCGTGGCTGTGGACGTGATATATTTGGATTTTGCAAAAGCGTTCGATACAGTTCCGCACACACGGCTCATGTGTAAGGTAAGGTCTACAGGATTGGATATATCAGTTTGTAAATGGATAGAAAACTGGCTGAAAGACAGAATTCAGAGAGTCGTGGTTAATGATTCTTACTCTGAATGGTCCAAGGTTATCAGTGGTGTACCCCAAGGTTCAGTGCTGGGACCCTTACTTTTCAATATATTTATAAATGATATTGGGTCTGAGATCAAAAGTAACATTTCTGTCTTTGCAGATGACACCAAGCTATGCAGTGGAATAACGTCCTTGCAGGATGTCTCCAATTTACAAGCCGACCTCAATGCTCTGTCTAATTGGGCGACTAAGTGGCAGATGAGGTTTAATGTAGATAAATGTAAAGTTATGCACTTGGGGGCTA
Organism: Rana temporaria; assembly: GCF_905171775.1. Taxonomy (NCBI): domain Eukaryota; kingdom Metazoa; phylum Chordata; class Amphibia; order Anura; family Ranidae; genus Rana; species Rana temporaria. The sequence continues at coordinate 82,709,313 of NC_053494.1, read as the reverse complement.
AGAATATGCATGCATCATACATACTAGGGGGAGTACAACTGGGGGGATCTGTAGTGGAGAAGGATCTGGGGGGTTTAGTTGATCATAAGCTCAATAATGGCATGCAATGCCAAGCTGCGGTTTCCAAAGCGAGCAAAGTCCTTTCTTGTATTAAGAGAGGTATGGACTCCAGAGACAGAGATATAATTTTGCCCCTGTACAAATCATTAGTAAGACCTCATCTGGAATATGCAGTTCAGTTTTGGGCACCAGTTCTCAAAAAGGACAACTGGAGAAAGTGCAGAGAAGGGCAACCAAACTGATAAGAGGCATGGAGGAGCTCAGCTATGAGGAAAGATTAGAGGAACTGAATTTATTCACTCTTGAGAAGAGGAGAATAAGGGGGGATATGATCAACATGTACAAATATATAAGAGGTCCATACAGTGAACTTGGTGTTGAGTTATTCACTTTACGGTCAACACTGAGGACAAGGGGGCACTCTTTACGTCTAGAGGAAAAGAGATTTCACCTCCAAATACGGAAAGGTTTTTTCACAGTAAGAGCTGTGAAAATGTGGAACAGACTCCCTCCAGAGGTGGTTCTGGCCAGCTCAGTAGATTGCTTTAAGAAAGGCCTGGATTCCTTCCTAAATGTACAGAATATAACTGAGTACTAAGATTTGTGGGTAAAGTTAATCCAGGGTAAATCCGATTGCCTCTCGGGGGATCATGAAGGAATGTTTTCCCCTGCTGTAGCAAATTGGATCATGCTCTGCTGGGTTTTTTTGCCTTCCTCTGGATCAACTGTGGGTATGGAGTTGGGTGTATAGGATTTTACTGTGTTTTTTATTTTGTTTTTTTATTTTTTGTGGTTGAACTGGATGGACTTGTGTCTTTTTTCAACCTGACTAACTATGTAACTATATTTGCCACCACATGAAAAGTTATTTCATAACCTCATCATTTTACAGTTATTTCATGCTACTCAAACTGTTATTTATTCTCCTTAAACTAATAGATATATTAGGCAACCTTGTACAGTTTATCTCCTTTCTAAGCTATACCTTGATTAAATTGAGTAAACGCTGTAATGTCTCTTATGGTTAAGAATTAAAGACTTGACTTAAGAGTAGTGGAGTCTGACAACTTAAAGTATGAGGAAAGCTCCTAGATTAAAAAATAAATAGATTAAGCGTTACCCTGGCACCAAGTTAATGTGCCATGTTCATTGGTATCCCATTATACCTGCAGAGATGAATAAGCCATCCAGTTGACAATGTCAGCACCATGATTGAGATTTATTGTCCTTCTCCATTCTATGTTTACATTTTTACCGTTATAAGCAACAGTCTATGGAATCTTGTACAGTATGCTGGTTAGTGCATGAATTTCTGCCCATGTACAAATACAATAATGCTCCCCCATTGTAATTTTCTATGATACATGTTGGACCTTAAAGTGGAGGTTCACCCTCAAAAAGAATTCTGACATCACACGGAGCCGCGCCATCCTACCGACAGAATGCCGGTGGTTTTTTTTTTTTCAGCACATACCTCTTAATCACGATTTTGACCTCTGCCTGTGATTGACAGGCTTTCGAACGGCGCATACTGCGCGTCACAGGTTGCCGAAAAAACCTGAACGTCGGTGCGGCTCTATACGGCGCCTGCGCACCGACGTTCGGGTTCTGTCGGCAACCTGTGACGCGCAGTATGCGCCATTCGGAAGCCTGTCAATCACAGGCAGTGCTTGGAAACGCCCACTCCCGCGGGATTGCCGTGAGGTCAAAATCGTGATTAGGAGGTATGTGCTGAAAAAAAAAAAAAACACCGGCATTCTGACGGTAGGATGGGGCGGCTCCGTGTGATGTCAGAAATCTTTTTAAAGGGTGAACCTCCACTTTAAAAACTATGAAGAAAATATTTTTTTTTATTTTAGGCACACATAAGCTTAGCTAATATATGCATTGGTGTTGGAAGGTACATTCAATAGCAAATAACCCTGGTTAGTAACATATGCTGTATACATTGGAGCCTATACATGAGTGTCCATGCATATTGTTCATAGTAAATTCCATGAGCATATGATTTGCATGTTTCTGCACAATAAATGTAGAGTTGTGCACACATAACTATTAGTAAATCAGAAGCACTGTATACAATATAGCGTTCTACTGACACACTTTCAAAATGCTCTATGCATACTAGAAATAATAAGAAGAAGAGGTTAAGAATCTCAGATTGAAGGTTGCAGATTTAGAGGATAGATCCAGACAAGACAATGTGAAGTGCAGGGGTATCCCTGAAAATATAAAACCTGAAAATCATAAGCATTTCTTAAACAAAATTATATCACAACTACTCCCTGCAACTCCATAACAGGAATTGGCAATAGACCGTGCACACAGACTGCCTAAACTTCCACACATCCCAGAAAAATCCACTTCTTTCAAGTGAAAGATCAACTAATGCAGTTTGTACATCACAACTAGGGATGAGCTTCGAGTTCGAGTCGAACTCATGATCGACTCGAACATTGCCTGCTCGCCTGTTCGGCGAACAACAAACAATTTGGCGTATTCGCGGCAAATTCGAAAAGCCGCGGAACACCCTGTTAAAGTCTATGGGAGAAATCTAAAGTGCTAATTTTAAAGGCTAATATGCAAGTTATTGTCCTAAAAAGTGTTTGGGGACATGGGTTCTGCCCCAGGGGACATGTATCGATGCAAAAAAAGTTTTAAAAACCGACTTTTTTTTCAGGAGCAGTGAATTTAATAAAGCTTAAAGTAAAACAATAAGTCATTTAAAAAATCACTCGCGGCTATAATGAATTGTCGGCTTCTGGCAATTCATAGCAAATTCATTCATAAAAAAAAAAACGTGGGGTCCCCCCAAATTCCATTACCAGGCCCTTCAGGTCTGGTATGGATATTAAGGAGAACCCTGCCGTCAAAAAAAAAAATGACGTAGGGTTCCCTTCAGGTCTGGTATGGATTTTAAGGGGAACTCCACCCCAAATTTAAAAAAAAATGGAGTGGAGTTCACCCAAAAATCCACAACAGACCCCTTATCTGAGCACATAACCTGGCTGGCCGCAGAAAAGAGGGGGGGATGAGAGAGCGCCCCCCCCTCTCCTGAACCATACCAGGCCACATGCCCTCAACATGGGGAGGGTGCTTTGGGGCCCCCCCAAAGCACCTTGTCCCCATGTTGATGGGGACAAGGGCCTCATCCCCACAACCCTGGCCGGTGGTTGTGGGGGCTTATCGGAATCTGGAAGACCCCTTTAACAAAGAGGACCCCCGGATCCTGACCCCCCCTGTGTGAAATGGTAATGGGGTACGTTGTACCTCTACCATTTCACCCAAAAAAAGTGTCAAAAATGTAAAAAAATAAAATAGCCGGTTTTTGACAATTCCTTTATTAATGTCTTCTTTCCGCACTTCTTCCATCTTCTTCTTTTCTGCTTTCATTCGGGTTTCTTCCTCCATCTTCTTCTTCCTCTGCTTCTTTCTTGGGTCTTCTCGTCCGCATCTTGCAAAGGCTTCTTCCTCCATCTTCTTCTCCTTCCTTCGGTCTTCTCGTCCGCATCTTGCATGGCTTCTTCTTCACCGGACGATCCGCTTCCAATTGAAGTTCCCGCCGTGTGACGCTCTCGTTCTTCAGACAGTACTTTTATCACTGAGGACGCGGCGTCATCCAGTGACCCCACCCCCCTCTGACGCAACGGGGAAAGCCATAAGAAAGTACCCGTGTGGTACATGTGCATCAGGATGTGGACGAGAAGACCGAAGGAAGGAGAAGAAGATGGAGGAAGAAGCCAGTGCAAGATGCGGACGAGAAGACCCAAGATAGAAGCATAGGAAGAAGAAGAAACCCAAATGAAAGCAGAAAAGAAGAAGATGGAAGAAGAAGCGCGGAAAGAAGACATTAATAAAGGAATTGTCAAAAACCAGCTATTGTCTTTTTTTACATTTTTGACACTTTTTTTCATGAAATGGTAGAGGTACAATGTACCCCATTACCATTTCACACAGGGGGGGGCGGGATCTGGGGGTCCCCTTTGTTAAAGTGATCCACAAGACTCATCTCTTGATCACTAAACCAGACCTTCAGAACTCACTTCCATTCATGGAAACCCTCACTCTGCAACTACAAACAAATCCCCAGGACACCATTCACATACTACTCTGCTATAGACCACCTGGTTCAAAAACGCACCTTCTCACATCATTGACAGAGTTCATCTCCACCTATACCCTAAACATCAAACACCTCCTGCTGCTCAGGGATTTCAACCTCTGAGCCAACTCCTCACAGGACCCCGTCGCCGATGCCTGCATTGAGCATTTGGAAGGATTAGGTCTCCAGCAACTAGTATGTGGTCCCACACATGCTTCAGGTTACACGCTCGATCTAATTTTCAGACAAGATTTGGAAATTAACATTCTGGAAAATGAGCCGCAACCATAGACAGATCACCATGCAATTAAATTCATAATTACTAAAAATGCCCCCTTAAAAAAAACGATAAAACCGGTGACAACACACTGAACTAGATCTCAGACAAAGCTCCACTCAGAACTCTTCAAAACTACATTAGGGAACAAAATAAAAACAATCCAACAACATCAAACAGCCACAGAAACACTTTACGCCATCAACAAGGCTCTACTACAGTCAGCAGACTTAGTAGCACCAAAACGCAAAACGTGCATCCGGAAACACAACTCCAGCTGGTTTAACGACCAGCTGTCATTGTTGAAGCAAGAGCGCAGAAGAGCAGAAGCAGCTTGGAAAAGAAGCTCTTCAGAGGGAAACCATACTATTTACAAGGTAATAACTAAGAAATACCATAAAGAAATCTTTAAAGCTAAAAAAAAATAATTTTTCCAATATCATCGCAAATGCTCTAAACCGCCCCCGCAAACTCTTCAATCTAGTCACCCAGACAATGAACCCAGTCTGTCTAGAGGCCCCGAATTCTGATTCACAAGAATTTTGCAACGAATTATCAGATTTTTTCATTAACAAAATTGAAAAAATCCTTGAAAGTATTCAGCAAAATAGAACCTTCATCAACCCCCCCCCCTAAATCACAAACCTAATACCCACATAAATCCGCCGCAATCAACTAATTTCACTCTAAAACCCATTTTCATCGATGCCACTAAAAATAACATCGGTACTCTGCAAAATAGCACAGCGCCTAATGATATCATCCCCACTAAACTGCTGAAAGAATAAACCAGTCATTCAAGGAGGGCTTGGTGCATACCTTGTTGAAACAAGGCATAATCAAACCAATTCTGAAAGAAAACACCCTCGACCCCAAAGACCCAAACCACCGTCGACCCATAACAGGCCTAAATGTCTTCTCCAAGGTAATGAAGAAAGAAGTTGTACAACAGCTACAACATCTTTAAGACACCCACAAATTACTCGATACGTTTCAATCGGGTTTCTGTCCTGGTCACAGGACAGAAACAGCACTTCTTAAAAACATGGGATAATGCTCTCGAGGCAGCAGACGAAGGAGAATCTTGTCTTCTGGTACTGTTGGACCTAAGCGCAGCTTTTGATACGGTAGACCACAAATTATTACTGACTCGGCTAGCATGCAGAGTCCCTCAGGGATCCCCTTTGTCACCTGTTCTGTTCAATATCTATCTCCGCCCTCTTTTTGAAATCATCAGTAACCAGAAATTACTTTACCACTCCTATGCAGATGACACACAACTGTATTTTCGCATCTGCAACAAAAAAGATCATCTCGGACTAGAGAAATGCCTTACTTTGATAGAAAAGTGGATGCCGAAGAGTTATCTTAAACTCAACGGTTCGAAAACAGAACTTCTCCTGTTTCACGCCAATCGAAAGAATCATCCGGCAACAACATGGACACCCCCGCCCATTCTGGGTAAAACCATCACCCCTAGCACCAAAGTCAAAAGTCTCGGAGTCATTTTCGACACCTACATGACAATGGATGCACAAATAGGGTCAGTAGTCAGCGGATCGCACCATCTGCTGTGCCTACTACGCAGACTCACTCCCTTTATCCCAAAAGAAGACATAGCAGTCGTGGTGGAAACAATTATCAACTCCAGACTTGACTATGCAAATGCCCTCTATCTCGGACTCCCTAAATACCAAATCACTCGTCTGCAAGTCGTTCAAAATACGGCCGCTCGACTTGTGACTGGGAAAAAAAGATGGGAATCAATCTCACCTTGACTGAGATCCCTTCATTGGTTGCCTGTAAAAGACAGAATCACCTTCAAGGCACTCTGTCTAACGCATAAGTGTGTTCAAGGAAATGCCCCCCAATATCTATGCAAAAAACTAAAAGCTCACAACCCCAATCGCGTTCTGCGATCCACCAACCAAAATATACTCCAGATACCCAAAGCCAGATACAAGTCCAAAGGAGAACGAAGATTTGCAGTCCAATGACCTAGACTATGGAACGCTCTACCAACCAGCATCCGACTGGAGGTGAACTACTTGGCCTTCAAAACCCATCTCTTCTGAGGGCAAAAAAGTTTACTCAGGGAACGGATACTAAGCGCCCAGAGGCGACTCAGTTTGCATGTGTTGCGCTATATAAGTTTCTCACTCACTCACTCTTCTTTACAGATGTGGAGCTGTGGTGGCTCAACGCGATTGGCACTGCGCTGACAAGCCATTCACCTCTGCAGCTAGAGGTTCGGATCCCGGTCTCGGCTTCATGTGAATTGAGTTTGGTGGTCTCAGCCCGGCTCCCGGTGGGTGTGCTATGCAAGGTAAGCCTGTGCTTAGTACGCCCACCCCCCTCCCACAAAAACCACCACACCTACACACGCACTCTAAATTGGGTTAACACACTCACATTGACCACGCGGTCTCTAAAAGAGAGGCGAAGGACTAATGGGGCTGGTTGAGCGGGCTAATCCTCTCACTCCCTTATAGGGAGTCCCTCTGCCCCGTTGGGCTTCAAAGCGGAGCAGGTAGGGCGGGCTGTGTGGGAGGACCCCCTCACACACCCGCCATTGCCACCCGGGGCATGGAGAAAGGTGGCAGATTGCCTCTGGGGGAGGCCTGCCTACTCCCAACTCCTGCAGTCCGGCTCCTCTCTCGAGTACACGCACAAAAATACACTTAAAAAAAAAAAAAAAAAAAAAAAAAAAATACGGCCGCTCGACTTATGACTGGGAAAAAAACATGGGAATCAATCTCACCTTCACTGAGATCCCTTCATTGGTTGCCTGTAAAAGACAGAATCACCTTCAAGGCAGTGGCACTCTGTCTAATGCCGCGTACACATGGTAGTTTTTTGTGATGAAATAAAACAACGTTTTAAAAAACGTCATTTAAAATGATCGTGTGTGGGCAAAACGTCATATTTGGTCTTCTAAAAAAAAACGACCAAAAAAAAATTCGAACATGCTTCAATTTTTTATGTCATTTTTCAAAATGTCGTTTTTTGTGTCATTTAAAATTATCGTGTGTGGGCTAAAACGACATTTAAAACAATGTTTTTAAACCCGCACATGCTCAGAAGCAAGTTATGACGCAAGCTTGAATGGAACAGAGTGCCGCCGTACGTGCTGAAAGTAACCGCGCTTTGCTAGAGCATTTCGAAAAAAGATGGTGTGTAGGCAACGTCGTTTTTTAAAATGAAGTTTTAAAAACGTCGTTTTTTTTTCATGAGAAAAAACAACGTTTTTTTACAAGACAAAAAACGACCGTGTGTACGTGGCATAACGCATATAAGTGTGTTCAAGGAAATGCCTCCCAATATCTATGCGAAAAACTAAAAGCTCACAACCCCAATCGCGTTCTGCGATCCACCAACCAAAATCTACTCCAGATACCCAAAGCGAGATACAAGTGCAAAGGAGAACGAAGATTTGCAGTCCAAGGACCTAGACTATGGAACGCTCTACCAACCAGCATCCGACTGGAGGTGAACTACTTGGCATTCAGAAGAAAAATCAAAATCCATCTCTTCTGAGGGCAAAAAAGTTTACTCAGGGAATGGATACTAAGCGCCCAGAGGCGATTCAGTTCGCATGTGTTGCGCTATATAAGTTTCTCACTCACTCACTGTGTGTCCCCAAGAAAAGACATTGGTACGGTTTTAACCTCACTTCCTGTTCAGCTGTGTGACAGGAAGTGAAGCCAATTTTAAGAAAAGGGACACAAAGCCCTACCCAAAAAACACAAGCAGGGGTTCTAACACTCACTTGGACTCCCTGAAACACCCACAATTAGAATAGGATTGCCTTGCGCTAGATTTAAGCACAGTGCTGTAAATCAGCACTTCAAGCCTGTCTGCTAATACACCCCCCCCCCCCCCCCCCAACAGGCCATGTTTGTAGGTTTTCCTTCATCTTGCACATGTGCTTTAAAAGACAGTCTGGACAGCAATTCTTGATAAGATAAATCCACAAAACATGTCCTGTCTAGGGTACTTGAGAACCACTGCAGTAAAAAGGAAAAAAATAATACTTACTTTCCTGGTGATTATACATGGCAGCAAACAATCCATGCATGAAGGCACCAGGAAAGAAGCTTCAAGACAAAAATCACACCTGTTTTGTTAGGCCATTCAGCCTATTTCAGCTGCAGCTGTCAAAATCTGTAGCATGAAAAAGTAACAAAAAAACAAACTTCAAAATTTGAAAGTAATTTTATTGGTCAACAAAACAAGGAAAGCAAAAAAAATCAAACAAAAATAAATAAATATAAAAAATAAAAATAGGTTCATTTGAGACAGTAAACAGAATATGGTTTATGCTTTGGAAATATAACAGGATAAATAGACCCATTAATTAGTCACAACATCTTGAGAAATATTTTGCAAAATAATGCAGCACAGACATATACATCAAAGTGAACACCCTAAAACATACATTGACAACCTCACAAATATTTCAGGCGAAGATAGCCCCGACCCAAAATAAATAAATAAACCAGTCAAAAAACCCTTGATCAAAAACATATCTGTTTTGCAAAGACATTCGATAAGGACACACAAATATAATCTTGCCAGCTGGCCCCACACACAATCTGGCCTCTTTTCAGGGCAGGTAACAACTGCTCTATGCAATCTTTATATAACATAGACTTGTGTGCTAATGAGGCAATTGAAAACACATGCATAGCCCATGAAACACACAAAACACAAGTTCACCCAATGTAGAGACTGAATTTTAAAGTGGGTACACCTGTTAAGGATGTCCTTAAATTACTAACCCAAAAAACACGCTCTATGAGCATGCTCAGAAACATCCAAGTGCTGTTCACACACAAAAAGCAACATCAAAAAATCTAAGTCCCTGGGCATGCTCAGATCACCAGAAATGCAGAGGCAAAGCCCTGTCCAAAATGAATCACATCATCCAGCATGCTACAAAATTAGAGATGGGACAAACACCCCCTGGTCCGGGTGGGCAAACAAAGAGCCTAACATGGGCAAAAGTTATACCATAAATACCATTGCAGTCTATGGGAAATGACTTGTTCATTTTGCTAGACCCCACTTGGCTGGCTTATCTTCTAGTAATTGGCCTTAAAATGGGTATGGGGGCCCAGGTCCCACCTAAGGGACATACAGTACCTGCCACCGTTATTGTACTTTCAGCGTGAGCTCATCACTCTGGTTCTCGGAGACAGGGTACTGTAAATCTTGAGCTGGCTGCCGCAATAGTAAAAACACAGGAGAGAGAGCGGCCTCCATGATGGAGGGGGGCATGCGATGTATGGGCACAGGCAGCACTGGGCAGAGGCTCAGAGGCAGAGCTGGCTGGCTGTAGCGGAGGCGGAGCGGTACATCAGAGGCAGACTGGTGGTGGACGGTAATGATGTGACCGCAGGTACACAGACAGGTCACACTCAATGCCAGTGGCACTGTGATGATCAGGGGCGCGCAGGGGATGTTTTCTTTCCTTCTTCCATTCCTCCACCAGTGCTGTGCCTGTGCCTCTAACACTGTATGGAGGGACTCTATAGTGGAGCAGCTGCCTGTTGAGTTAGTTGCTGAGAGGAAGTAGGATCACCGGTGGCCGGGCGCCCTGGGTAGTAGTGCCACCGCCTCTCTCCAATGCGCCCTAGGCGGCTGCCTAGTGGTAGCATCGGCCCTGACTCCAAGGCAAATTTTAACCACTTACGTACCGTAGGATGTCATATGACATCCTGGACTTCAGTGGGGGATATCTGAATGATGGGTGCAGCTACAGACATCATTCAGATATCCTTTTTTACAGGCGGCGATTGTTCGCACCATAAGAACGATCATAGCGGCAGTTCCGCCACTTGATCGTTCTTACAGGTGGCGGGAGCGGACATCCCCCCTCTCACCGACAATTGCGTTATGTGCGACGTGGCTCCCAAACAAAATTGGCGTCCTTTTTTTTCCACAAATAGAGCTTTCTTTTGGTGGTATTTGATCACCTCTGTGGTTTTTATTTTTTGCGCTATAAACAAAAATAGAGCGACAATTTAGAAAAAAAATGAATATTTTTTACTTTTTGCTATAATAAATATCCCCAAAACTATATAAAAAAAACTTTTTTTTTCCTCAGTTTAGGCCGATACGTATTCTTCTACATATTTTTGGTATAAAAATATCACAAAAAGCACTTATTGATTGGTTTGCGCAAAAGTTATAGCGTCTACAAAATAGGGGATAGTTTCATGGCATTTTTATTAATATTTTTTTTTACTAGTAATGGCGGCAATCCGTTTTTTTCGGCACTGCGACCTTATGGCAGACACTTTTGACACATTTTTGGGACCATTTGCATTTTTATAGCGATCAGTGCTATAAAAATGCATTGATTACTATAAAAATGCCACTGGCAGGGAAGGGGGTTAACACTAGGGGGCGAGTAAGGGGTTAATTATGTTCCCTGTGTGTGTTCTAACCGAAGGGACTGAGACTGACTTGGGGAAATGACAGATCGCTGTTCATACATTGTATGAACAGACGATCAGGCATTTCTCCCTCTGACAGGACCGGGAGCTGTGTGTTTACACACACAGCTCCTGGTTCTCGCTCTGTAACGAGCGATCGCGGGTGCCCAGCGGTGATCGCGCCCACCGGGCACCCGCGCCGGGACCAGGGGCGAGCAGGGGATGCTGATCATGAAGGGGAACTCTGCACCTTATGAAAAAACAAAAAAACGGCGTGGGTTCCCCTTCAGGAGCATATCAGGCCCTTAGGTTTGGTATGGATTGTAAGGGGGAACACCTACGCTGGGGGCCACCTTATTAAAGGGGGTTCCTAGATTTTGATAAGCCCTTGCCCGCAGACCCTGACAACCAATGGCCAGGGTTGTCGGGAAGAGGCCCTTGTCCCTATCGACATGGGGACAAGAGTGCTTTGGGGTGGGGGCACAATGCCCCCTGCCCCAAAGCACACACTCCCCCATGTTGAGGGCATGCGGCCTAGTACGGCTCAGGAGGGGGGGCGCTCGCTCGTCCCACCCCCATTCCTATCCGGCCAGGCGGCGTGCTCGGATAAGGGTTTGGTATGGATCTTGGGGGAACCCTCACGCCGTTTTTTTTTTTCGACGTAGGTTTTCCCTCTTACGATCCAGACCAAACCTAAGGGCCTGATGTGCTCCTGGAGGGGAACCCACCGTTTTTTTTTTTATTTGGCGCGGAGTTCCCCTTCATGGTCAGCGTAAGCTGAAAACGACTCGGGCATTCACCATATTTACCAATATTTTTCCGGCGTAGTGAAGCGGCGTGCATAAGTGGCCGAATTTGCCGGTCGCGCATGCGCAGTACATAAATAAACCTCCCGGAGATTTAAACGTACTTGCCAGGGTAGCCGCTCGTTTTCACAAAAATCACTTTCACTTTCAATTCGGCCCGTAAAACTTAAACAAACACATGTCACTACACTTCCCCACATCACCCCACATCCCCCCTAATAAACTCTCTCACAAACACCTTCATTTTACATTTCTAAATGCTGTGCGCCAGGTCTATAGAGGTGCACCATGCGCCCCCTCCTGGGCGCACTAGGCATTATAGTAAATAAGGAATTGCGCATTCCTTTAGGCCCCTTTCACATTGAGGCGTTTTTCATGCGGTACAGCGCTAAAAATAGCGCTGCTATACCGCATGAAAAAACCTGCCCTGTAGTGTTCAATGTGAAAGCCCGAAGGCTTTCACATTGAAGCGGTGCGCTAGCAGGAGCGCTCCAAAAGTCCTGCTAGCCGCATCTTTACCGCGGTATAGGAGCGGTGTGTTCACCGCTCCTATACCGCGCCTTCCCATTGAAATAAATGGGAAAGCGCGGTAATACCGCGGTAATACAGCCCGCAACGCGGGCGGTATTAACCCTTTTTCGGCCGCTAGCGGGGGTTAAAACCTCACCGCTAGCGCCCGAATATCGCGGTAAATACGACGGTATAGCCGTGCTACAAATAGCGCGGCTATACCGTCACCGCGGCTCCACGCCTCAATGTGAAAGAGGTCTTAGTAAATCTCAAAACGGCTATCATGGAGCAAAGGGTTAGTAAATCAGCCCCAATGTATTGCTATGATCACAGCGTGTTAAAAAAAAATGAGAAAAAAAGAAAAATATAATTAAAAAAAGTCTTTAAAAAAATAAAATAAATAAAATACTTTTTTTTCATACACTGTTACCAGTGTCCCTGATCACTGCCACATACATTATATGATAGCACTGTACTGCACTGGTAACAGTGTGTAAAAAAAAAATGTTTTTTTTTTTTTTATTTCTTAATTTTCCCAAAAAATTGTGCCAAAAAATGACAACTTCAAAAAACTTGCCAATACTCCACTAAATATATTGGACTGTCCACTTTTCAAAAAGTGGGGATTTGAGGGATATTTGTACTGTCCAAGCAATTTTGGGCCTCAAGAAATTAGATATGCCATCAGTACATTAGGAATGATCAACTTTTATATATATATATATATATATATATATTTAGCCAACTTCCACAGTGCGTTGCTGTCACATGACATTGCCGCAGCATAGAAGTCAGCCATCTATATGGTTGGAAACTTTCTTTCTGTTTTTATGGATTGAGTTTTTACATCTATGCTTGTGAGAATACTGTATTTCTTTGTATTATTTTTTTTTTAATTCAGTAATACTGCACAATGAAGTGTTCTCTATCTATCTCCAAACCCTGCATGAGTTGAGGTTCATTTTCCCTTGGGGTCCCTACTGTCAGTGTGGCTACAGACATTTGGTGAACCGGTGGATCTCATGGCTTTAAGCTGAGTTAATTGAATGCGTTTGACCACTGTATGAGGTGGTCCATCCACTACTGAGGGTAAGGGTCAGTGTGTGCTTTACTCTTGGGGGTGGACCTCTATAGCACTTTGTGTGTGTGGAAATTGCATGGGTTGGATCCCATACTTTAGAACTTTAACACCATACTCACGCTGCACCTATGATATTGTTTTTATGTTTCATTTTCAGTGAATTATGCTAGCTGATTCTTTATTGAGTTAACCTGTCATATACTTTCATATTCTCACATTATTGTAAGCACAGGTTACCTTAGAGCTCACCTTAGAGCATGCGACCTTGCAACTAAGCTTGGTCTGTGCACGCTTATGAACCACACATGGGTTCTAATGGATAATCCTAGGTTCCTGGGGCCAGATTCACAGAGCAGATACGACGGCGTATCTCCTGATACGCCGTTGTATCTGTTGTTCTATCTATCTTTGGTGCCTTAACTTTACACAGCAATCTATTGCTGTATAAAGTATGGCCGTCGTTCCCGCGTCGAAATTTAAAAAATAACGTCGTTTGCGTAAGCCGTCCGGGAATACGGAATTACGCTACGCGCGTCGCCGTTCGAAAAAATGATGTCACTTCGCGCAAAGCACGGCGGGAGTTCGGAAACAGAGCATGCGCGGTAGGTCCGGCGCGGGAGCGCACCTAATTTAAATGGAACACGCCCATTTGAATTGGCCCGCCTTGCGCCGGAGGCCGCCGGCGTAGGTTTTCATCGCAAGTGCTTGGTGAATCAGGCACTTGCGATGAAAAATTGCGGCGGTGTAACGTATCTACGATACGTTACGCCGCCGCTCATCTATGTGAATCTGGCCCCTGGTTCCTTGGCAGGCAGATTCAGATCATAGAATATATAAGAAAAAAACCCGGATGGTGCAATTAACGTTTTAACAATATTTATTTAAATAAAAAGAGAGATCCCTTGCCTCCCAGAGGGGACAGAACGGCAGGAAAGTCTGTGTGAGGCTGAGAGGACTATTTACCATATCCCGACCTTTACATCTGGCTACAAGCCTGTTATAGAGTGGTGCACTGTCGCACCTGCATTATGTGAGTACCCCGGCAAGGGATCTCTCTTTTTATTTAAATAAATATTGTTAAAACGTTACTTGCACCATCCGGGTTTTTTCTTATATATTCCAAGATCAGAAGCTGCCTGCCAAGGAACCAGGAACCTAGGATTATCCGTTAGAACCCAGGTGTGGTAGTTGCAAGGTCGCACGCTCTAAGGTGAGCGTCCATTACCATAGGGTAATGGCTCCCTGATGATGGTGGCTCACATGTGGATTTTCTGAACACAAGTGGAATTTTGAACTAAAGTGGATGAGTTAAAAACCAGGGCCCAGATTCACAAAGGACTTACGACGGCGTAGCTCCACGTACGCCGTCGTAAGTCCGAATGTGCACTGTTTCTTAGAATGCGCCTGATTCTTAGAATGATTTGCGCTTGAATTCGGCCAAGATACGAGCGGCGTAAGTCTTCTACGCCATCGTATCTTGGGGTGCATATTTACGCTGGCCGCTAGGGGCGCTTCTGTATATTTCCGCGTCAAATATGCAAATGAGCTAGATACGCCGATTCACAAACGTACTTGCGCCCGGCGTATTTAAATACGCTGTTTCCGCAAGGCGTAGGACCGGCGTAACTTTACCCCTTATAAAGCAGGGGTAAGTCATGTTAAGGTATGGACGTCGGAAACGTATTTTACGTTGTTTGCGTAAGTCATGCGTGAATGGGGATGGGCGTAGGTTACGTTCACGTCGACTAAGCATTGAGCCGGCGTAACTTAGGGAAAAAATTCAACGTGATACTGAGCATGCGCGCGCCTGCGCCATTTGATAGGTGTGTCATTTACGTGGGGTCACGATTCATTTCCATACAACACGCCCCCTACCAGCCTACTTTGAATTAGGCGGGCCATTTACGCTACGCCGCCATAACTTAGGGCGCAAGTTCTTTGTGGATCCGGTACTCGCCTCTCTACGTTATGGCGGCGTAGCGTATATGAGATACGCTACACTCGCCTAAACTTAAGCTATTCTTTCTGAATCTGGCCCCAGGAGTTTGCTTTTAACTGCTTCTGCTTGCAAGTGTTGATTTGTTTCCCTCTTTTCTCTGACACTTTTTAAACAGCTTTTTTTTCTTTCTGCTAATTAGGGGGAGTGGTTAATTGTTCACAGGTGAGTATATAAGTGTCTGTAAAAACTCCCATAGGAGCTGGCTCCCTGATGATGGTGGCTCACATGTGGATTTTGTGAACACAAGTGGAATTTTGAACTAAAGTGGATGAGTTGAAAACAGGAGTTAAGACAGGAGTCTTCTAAACAGTGAGTAATATCTTTCCTAAATGTACATAATATAACCGAGTACTAAGATTTGTAGGTAAAGTTGATCCAGGGTAAAGCCCATTGCCTCTCGGGGGATCAGGAAGGAATTTTTTCCCCTGCTGTAGCAAATTGGATCATGCTCTGCTGTTTTTTTTTGCCTTCCTCTGGATCAACTGTGGGTATGGAGTTGGGTGTATGCAGGGATGGACTGGGGACCACAGGGAGTTTCCCGGTGGGCTGATGGCTCAGTGGGCCGGCTTCAGTGACAGCGGACTGCTGCCCCCCTCCGCTCCTCTGTTTCTCCCTCCTCGCAGCGCTCACCTGGGGGGTAACAAAGAAGCAGGGGGAGGACCAGAGGTGCAGGGGGGACGACAGAGGAGCATGGGGGGAGGGGACAGACAGATGACTCAACAGCTATGGCCTGGGAGTTTCTCACTTCTGCCTAATCTTTTTTTGTGGTTGAACTGGATGGACTATGTAACTATATAGGGGAGCACCTGAGTGACTACACCTTGGCATGACTTTTGGATCACTCACTGGGCCGTGTGTTGTTGTATTAACTGTATTATACATCACCCTTGGATTGCTGCTACTGATTACATGCACTAAAGCACTGTGGAATTTTTCATTCATTTTTTTATCCACACTGAAGCACCTTAGAATACTTTGATATGGACTTGTGTGTCATTTTTAAGGACTGTTTACCACTATTATTTATTATGCATGTTTATGCACTTATGCACCTTAGTGTGATGTGATTTTTTTAATCATGCGATTTTTTTGATGCAATTTATATTTTTTTGAATCATTATTTCTATATATTTACTCGTACTATTTGTTTGCACATATCTACATCACTTACTGGACACATATCCCCCTTACTTTGTATAGTGGTGTGTGTACTATCATTTCATGAGTGCTGCGTTTTGCTGCATGAGTGTCGCTGGCTACAGTTTATTGAGGGAAGCATGAATGCCAACATTTACTGTGACATACTGAAGCAGAGCATGACCCCCCCCCCCTTCAGAGATTCCAACATGATGTATTCCAACATGATCCAACCGACCCAAACACACCTCCAAGACGACTACTGCCTTGCTAAAGAAGCTGAGGGTAAAGACAATGGACTGGCCAAGCATGTCTCCAGATCTAAACCCTATTGCGCATCTGTGAGGAAACCTCAACTAAAGGTGGAGGAGCGCAAGGTCTCTAACATCCATCAGCTGTGATGTTGTCATGGAGGAGTGGAAGAGGACTCCAGTGGCAACCTGTGAAGCTCTGGTGAACTCCATGCCCAAGAGGGTTAAGGCAGTGCTGGAAAACAATGGAGGCCACACAAAATATTGACACTTTGGGCCCAATTTGGACATTTTCACTCAGGGGTGTACTCAATTTTGTGGCCAGCTGTTTAGACATTAATGGCTGTGTTAGGTAGCGAAAGGGCTCAGGGAACCCCAAAACCCAAAAGACCCCAAAAGAAATGTATGGTTGTCACGATATTTGTATTGTTGTATTTGTTTTTGTTGTTTGATGTTTTTATTATCTTTTTGATACTATGTTAATAACTGTATCCAATTTTTGATATACTTACTCTCTTTGAGTCTATCTACTTACCTTGTACCGGAATAGTCCTTTTGCCCGTTTTCGTTTCTTTTGGAGTCTTTTGAGTTTTGGGGTTCCCTGAGCTCTTTCGCTATCTAATTAAGTTTTGGATGATGGTACCACTATTAACCTATTGATGTGTATTTTATTGAAGAGGCTAACAATTAATTTATATTAATGGCTGTGTGTTAAGTTATTTTGAGGGGCCAGCAAATTGACAGTATTATACTGTACACTCACTACTTTACATTGTACTAAAGTGTCATTTCTTCAGTCTTGTCACATGAAAAAATATAATAAAACATTTACAAAAAATGTGAGGGGTGTACTCACTTTTGTAAGATACTGCATGTTCCACTGAATATTTAACAGGGTTTGTGGCCAGGAAATTTCATGGCTAAATAAAACACACACCTCAGTTTATGTGCCCCATTTTGACATAACCCTATGGTTTGAGGATAAACTATAGCATACAGTATCTGAGCCTTGTGTATCATTATTTAGTAACTCTGCCAATTTCAGGCATGAAAGAGGGTCTTCTGCTAAACTTAAGGGGGCAGATCCACATACATACGCTGCGCCCGGCGCAGATGTAAGATATGCTACGCCGCTGTAACTTACTTGGCTTTGGTTTGAATCCTCAACGAATTTGCGCCGTAAGTTACGGCGGCGTAGTGTATCTCTCGCGGCGTAAGGGCGCAGAATTTAAATTGGGCGGGTAGGGGGCGTGTTTCATTTAAATGAAGCGCGTCCCCGCGCCGAATGAACTGCGCATGTGCCATCCGTAAAAACTCACATGGTGCATTGCTCCAAATGACGTCGTAAGGACGTCATTGTTTTCAACGTAAACGTAAATGGCGTCCACCCCCATTCACGGACGACTTACGCAAACAACGTAAAATTTTCAAAATTAGACACGGGAACAACGGCCATACTTAACATTGAGTACGCCACAATATAGCAGCTTTAACTATACGCCAGAAAAAGTCGAACGGAAACAACGTAAAAAAATGCGACGGCCGGTCGTACGTTCGTGGATCGACAGAAATAGCTAATTTGCATACTCAACGCGGATTACGACGGGAACGCTACCTAGTGGAAACCGAAAAATTGCATCTAAGACCCGACGGCGTACGAAGACGTACGCCTGTCGGATCAAACACAGATGCCGTCGTATCTTGTTTTGTGGATACCAAAACAAAGATACGACACGCTAAATTTGAAATTACGCAGCGTATCAAGAGATACGCCGGCGTACCGTAATTTCTTAAGACCCCATTCACACCTAAGCGACAAAACGCCCGACGCGGGACGCTTCTGTCGCTAGAGGTGAGAATTCCCATTGCCGTCTATGGAGATGGTTCACATCTCATAGACGCGCAACGCCTGTCGCCTGAAAAAAAGTCCCGGACCCTTTTTTTCAAGCGACACGCGCGTTTTCCCATAGACAGCAATGGGAATACTTTAGAAAAAAAAAAAAAAAAAAAGAAACATTTGTAATCGCGGCAAATCTGCCGCTACACGCGTACGCGGCTGTCGCTTAGGTGTGAATGCAGCCTTAAGGATCTGCCCCAAGATTTTTAGTCTATTTTTAGCACTTGGTGATGAGACCTCTATAGGCAGAGAAAACTGGCATCAAGAGCTTAGATCATACCCGTTATGGTATTTCACATACCATGCATTATATCTTAGTCCCTCTTCTTATATATAAATAATGAAGAAAATAGGTACAGGAAAAAAACATTTCAGAGTAAATTGCTAATGTGATATACAGGTGCATGTTCATGCACTGTTGAATTGTAAAATGTTAACTTGTTATGATAGGTCCACTTCAACCACAGCTGGGTTAGGATTAATTAGTGAAGTAGCTGAGTAACTCAAGCCAAAATGAAAGCAAGAAATGAAAGTTTGCTTACATGAGTCAGTGAATAATAATATACAGAAACATGAAACAAGCAGCTAATTAAAAGAAAAAAACTTCAATGACTTTATATAATTTCTCAAAGAATGCGGTTTTAACTTCTATCGTATTCCTCTTAGATTCCTGTCTGGGTTACTTAAATGTGTATAGTCTCTGCTGGTCTAATCTTTCTGGTCTAATGTTATTTTGTCAAGTCAAGTAGAAATTAGAAAGAAAAATACACAAGCCATACATTTCTACATTTTGTGGTGGCTGGCAAAGGACTCCTTTAGTTTAGTTGACATTTTAAAGAGGAACTGCAGTCTGCTCACATAATTTGTAATAAAAACATCTTTGCCATTCTGAAGCTTCCCTCCAACCACTTTGCATATTATTTTATCTATACTGTGATTCTGTACTTGCCAAATATGCTGCAGAAATCTCCCTCCACTAAGTTTGGCTGCATCCATTTTAACTGTGGGCAGCTGAAGCTGCCTGTTCACTTCCTGGATTAACACAGACCCACAGAGGCACACCCCCAGCTCTGAAGCTCTCATTGGCCCTTTTATGACTCACCCCCCATCCTGACAAACTCTGACGACAGTGAGAGAGAGAGATCTGTGCATGATGCCATAAGCCTAGGCTCTTTACCAAGTCAACCCCCGATCCCCGGCCCACTACGGTCCATGACCCTTCTGCAGAGGGGCCGCGGGTGCAGGCAGCCGTGAAGAGACATGCTGGGCTGCCGGTATTGTGCCGAGAATGGTTTCCATGTCGGAATCTGTTCCCAAAGCAGAGGGCTGGAGAGGCGGGGCGATATTAGGATCATTAGCATTCGTGGGTACAGTAGGAAGAGCGGAAATGCAGAGGGCTGGAGAGACAGAGTTCTGATTGGAGCCGAGAGCCAGGGGGAACAGATTCCGACGGGGAAACCATTCTAGGCACAACACCGCCATGAAAGCGCTGGGTGAATGGAAGAAGCGAGCGGGTATTTATCAAAATGAATCAGTCCTGGATTAGCAGCAGCTATCAAGCCTGTGATGCCAATGTTGCAGATTAAGTGCTTTCTGGATCTCAAATCTCTGAAAGACTGTCTAGGCTGCCTAGCGTAGTGGGTGTTGATTTCATCTGGAAGAATTTTTTTGGTGTAGGTTTCATGGTCACAATTAAAGCGGGAGTTCACCCCCAAATCAACTTTCTGACATTAGTTCCAGCATACTGCTAACATCTGCAGTATGCTGGGGGTTTTTTTTTCCGCTACTTATCGTTTTATGCGCCCTTATTATCCGGCTCCAAGCGGGGAATCCTGCGGGCAGTAGGCGTTCCTAAGCGAAGAGGAGTTGATTGACGGGCTGCTAAAGCGCGTCACGGCTTCCGAAAATACCCGAAATGACACTCGGATGTTTACGACGCTAAACGGCGCCTGCGCCTGCCGTGTGGGGGCTGACTGCGCAGGCGCCGTAAACACCCGAGTGTCACTCTCGGGTATTTTCGGAAGCCGTGACGCGCTTTAGCCGACCATTAATCAACTCCTCTTCGCTTAGGAACGCCTATACCCGGAAGCGATCCCCGCTCGGAGCCGGATAACAAGGGCTCATAAAACGATAAGTAGCGGGAAAAAAAAAACAGTATGCTGGAACTAATGTCAGAAAGTTGATTTGGGGGTGAACTCCCGCTTTAACACCCAAGGACAAATTTTCCCTGGATCGTCTTTCAGGACAGCCACCTTAGAGAGATCCCGGCTCCTCCCCTCTCAGGAAACACCGCCTTCAATCAGATATTTAAGTCTCATCCTCCCACTGGCCCTTCAGTTATGGTGTTTCCTCCGGTGGGGAGACACCGCTGTGGAACCAGGAGCTGATGGCTGGGGAAGCTGAGGCTTTATTTGGCATTTTTTTAGAGGATTGAGATCTTCTGCCTAAAATTTACATTTTTTTAATTTGGCGCTCAGGCCGGCTAGTGAGTCGTTACCTGCAGCGCCGCATGTGCATCCCAGCGTCTCTTTGGGGAAAGTGTAAGCTGGGAGGTCCGTCTTTTTCTCTGCCTAGGGTGGCGCTGTGGGCTGGCTCAGGTCCCCCCTGCTTTGCAGCCAGCTTGGAGCTCGCTGGTCCGGAGGATGGGCGACATCAGTTCCGGTTGGGGGCGGGACAGCTACACAAGGCCGCGTCTTCCGGTTCCGGACGCGGCCTAGGAAAACGGACCATGCACCCTGGCTGGTGCAGTCTCTCCAGTCTGAAGTGTCAGCAACAGGGAGACAACGGACCACCGCTCCTCTGAGCAGCAATGTCGGAGACAGAGGTCTCGAGGACAGCTCCATCCGAGGAAAGCACCAGCCAGCCGCAGGTAAGGGAACCCTGGGGTGGTGTTCACCTGCCTATACCCTGTTAGCTCCACGGGTGTTTTCCCTTCCTGGTGGTCGGTGGGGATAGGAGTTTCTGGGACCCTGGTGGTGGTTGGTCCTGGGGGGCACTCCTGGTGATCCCTGTGTTTATCGCTGGTGGGCTCCAGCTAATGTGCTGCTGTCTTTTTGTTTGCTTCTCTTTTCAGAAAGCCTCAAGCAAATCAGCCCATGGCTCTAAGAGGAAGTGCCCTGTGTGCAGATCAACACTAGGGGAATCCTGGTTGAAAACGCTCTGTAAGCGTTGTATTGGGGACGTTTTAAGAGAACAGACAGCAGAACAGGGGGCAGAGCTGGTGGCATCAGTTAAGGAGCTTTCTAGTACCTTTCAGTCCTTTCAAGCTCTTTTCTCCTCTTTTCAACTGCCCCAGCCCCAAAGCAGTGTCCCACCAGCACAGCAGGTTGTTTCACCGAATCCCACAGATTTTCTCCCTAGTAGTGGTGAGAAACCGGAGAGTCTAGCGGAGGACATTGAGGAAGAAGCGGGTAGCGCCATTTCTGATTCCCAGGAAGAATCAGATACAGAGGGGCTGGACGGGGAGTCCTCCAAAGCCTCAAGGTACAAACTTTCTCTAGAGGAGGTGGAGGAGCTCTTAGATGCCATCCACACCACTCTAGGTATCCAGGAGGAAAAGAAAGTTTTGTCATTACATGACCAAATGTATAGGGGTCTGGAGGAACAGAAAAAGAAAGTTTTTCCAGTCCATGATGTGTTGGTCAATGCCATTAAAAAAAAATGGCAAGATCCAGAGAGGAAACCTTTTTTCTCTAATGCACTAAAAAGGAGGTTTCCTTTTGCAGGTGAAGATAGTTTAGTTTGGAATAAAACTCCAAAACTAGACGCAGCATTTTCTCAGGTGTCCAGAAATACAGATCTGGCCTTCGAGGATATGGGGGTACTCTCTGACCCCATGGATAAGAGGATGGATTCCCTTTTGAAAAAATCCTGGGAGTCATCACAGACAAATCTCAAACCCGCCATGGCAGCCACAGTAGTGGCCCGTAATATGGAGTTCTGGCTCACTCAAATCAAGGCGCATGTCGAAGCCAATACAGCAAAGGATATTATCCTTGCTTCTTTTCCCACGCTTCTTAAAGGGGTGGCCTATCTGGCAGACGCCTCGGCCAAATCAGTACGCATGTCCGCCAGATCTTCAGCCCTGACCAATTCAGCAAGGAGAGCCTTGTGGCTTAAGACGTGGCAGGGGGACAGTGCATCTAAGATAAAGCTCTGTGGCATACCTCTTACCGGAGATTTATTATTTGGGCCTGGTCTGGAAGCCGTCCTGGATAGGACGGCTGACAAAAAGAAAGCCTTTCCCATTAAAAGGAAGTTTGGGCAACGGGCGAAAAGAAAATTTCAGTTTCCTAGGAAATCTGAGACCCCTAAAACAGGTCAACAAAAGAAAGTTTGGGGACAAAAGGGGAAAGGGCGTGGGGCGGCGATTTTTCGCCCTCCTGAACAGCCCAAAAAGGCCCAGTGACACGGTAACAGTGGGAGGAAGGTTGGGGGCCTTCCTCCCACAGTGGGAGGTGATCACCTCAAACCAATTTGTTTTGGGGATCATCAGACAGGGCTACAGGTTGGAGTTCTTAAATCCCCCACCACTCAGGTTTTTGATTACCAACCTACCAG
Organism: Rana temporaria; assembly: GCF_905171775.1. Classification (NCBI taxonomy): domain Eukaryota; kingdom Metazoa; phylum Chordata; class Amphibia; order Anura; family Ranidae; genus Rana; species Rana temporaria. The sequence goes on along the minus strand of NC_053494.1, from coordinate 82,686,193 downwards.
TATGTGCGGAAAAAGCCTCCGCTCTCCTATCCTCTTTACAGGAATTGGAAGAGCAAGAGGTGATTGTCCAGGTGCCAGGTCCGGAGACAAGCAGAGGCTTTTACTCCCACATTTTTGTGGTCCGCAAGCCGTCGGGAAAATTCAGGCTCATCCTGAATTTGAAGCCTCTGAATGTCTCCGTCAAGTACAGGAGATTCAGAATGGATTCGATCTATTCGGTCAGAGCGCTACTCCCGCCAAACTGCTTCATGGCATCGATCGATCTAAAGGATGCATATCTACATATTCCCATAGCCGAGGATCATCAAAAATATCTGAGGCTAGCGGTAAGGACTGGGAATCGGGTACTGCATTGGCAGTTCAAAGCTCTCCCCTTTGGGCTATCATCTTCCCCCCGAATCTTCACAAAGGTGATGGTAGAAGTCCTGGCCTTTCTGCGACTCAGAGGTCTTTCAATAGTCGCATATCTAGACAATCTTCTCCTGTTTGCACCCTCAGCGGAACAATTGGTTCAGGATCTTCAGGTAGCAAGAGACATCCTGGAAAAATTAGGATGGCTTCTGAACCTAGAAAAGTCCAGTTTAGTCCCAGCCCAGAGAGTCACCTTCCTGGGTTATGTGGTGGACTCAACGAGCCAAAGGGTCTTTCTTCCCTCAGAAAAGGTCCTAAAGGTGGACAAGACCATGTTACGGTTGCAGAGCAACAGTCAGGTTTCAGTCAGGGAGGCCATGTCAGGATTGGGATTACTAACATCCACACTTCCAGCAGTACATTGGGCGGGACTGCACTTTCATCCTCTTCAGCTATTTATTCTGAAGGTTTGGGACCACAGTCAGACCTCTTTGGATGCCTTAATCTCCATCCCAAATCAGGTCAAAAGGTCACTCTGGTGGTGGAGAAAGGGAGCAAATCTGTCCCAGGGTCTCGAGTGGATTCTGCCAGTGGCCAAGACAGTCACAACCGATGCCAGCAGTTCAGGTTGGGGAGCACACTTGGGTCCTAAGCGGGTACAAGGGACCTGGAGGAAAGAGGACGCCCAAAGATCCTCCAATTGGAGGGAGCTGAGAGCAGTAGAACTAGCACTCAGATCCTTTCAGGGGGAACTTCAGGGGCAACATGTGCGAATCCGTTCGGACAATTCCCCAACAGTAGCCTACATCAACAGGCAGGGGGGTACAAAAAGTTGCTCCCTATGGCTTCTGGCATAAGCCATCCTGAAGTGGGCCGAACTCAATGTATTGTCCCTGTCTGCAACCCACTTGAAGGGAGATCAGAACCAGACAGCGGACTTCCTCAGCAGAACAACTCTGAGGGAAGGCGATTGGATCTTAAATCAGGAGGTATTCAACATGATCGTTCAGAGATGGGGAATACCATGCATAGACCTCTTTGCCTCGAAACACAATACCAAGACAGGTCTTTTCTTCTCCCTAAACAGATGGGACGGAGCGCTGGGAATAGACGCACTCGCTCAGACTTGGGCATTTTCAAAGTGCTATGCCTTCCCCCCTCCGGTCCTGATTCCGGCAGTATTGAGGAAGTTGCAAGGGGAGAATACGATCCTCATTTTGATCGTTCTCCATTCTAAAAGAACCTGGCAATAGAACCTCCTTGGATTCTTCCTACCCAGACCAACCTTCTTACTCAGGGTCCAATCTGCTGCCCTCAGGTGGACAGGTAGAACCTGGCGGCCTGGCTTCTGAGGAGTCATTGTTGAGGGGCAGGGGCTTTTCTGAGCGTCTGATTAAGACTCTCCTAAATTGTAGGAAAGTAGAAACTCAAAACATCTATTGTAAGGTGTGGAGACGTTTTAACATCTGGTGCTCAGAAGGCTCCTTTGACGTTCATAGTTCAGTGGCAGTGCTAGAATTCCTACAGTCAGGTGCAGACAAAGGTTTAGCACTTAGCACATTGAAAGGACAAGTTTCTGCGTTGAGTGTTTTTCTAGAGAAACAACTAGCGTTAGACCCTTGGATAGCAAGGTTCTTTAAGGGTCTAAGTAGACAGAGGCCAGTTAGAACCTCTTCACTTCCAGTTTGGAACCTCTCTTTGGTTTTACAGGCTCTTACAAAAGAACCTTTTGAACCATTAGAATCCTGTTCTTTGAAACTAATTACCCTCAAAACGCCGTTTTTGGTGGCAATTACCATGGTAAGACGAGTCAGCGAACTCGAAGCCCTTTCCATTAGGGCCCCTTATTTTCAAATTTTTCCGGATAGGGTTATTTTCAAAACCGATCCGGCCTTCTTGCCAAAGGTGGCTTCAAGATTTCATAGGAGCCAAGAAATCATCTTACCCACTTTTTGTTCTAATCCTGTGAGGGAACAGTAACGTTCATTCCATAATTTAGATCTTAGGAGGTGCATTCTCCAATACTTAGAATGCACTAGACAAATTAGAAAGTCAGAGTCCCTTTTTGTATTATTTTCAGGATCTAAGAAAGGATCCAGGGCCTCCAGACAGACTATAGCCAGATGGCTTAAATCGGCTATTGTTCAAGCTTATGAGTTAGGAGGGTCAGACCCCCCAGATGGGATCAGGGCACATTCCACTAGAGCGGCTGCAGCTTCACAAGCGGAATGGGCTGGTGCTTCTCCTGAGCAAATTTGTAAGGCTGCAACGTGGTCCAGCTTCAACACGTTTGTCAAGCACTACAGATTGGATCTGCTGTCAGCAAAGGACCAAGCCTTTGGTCGTAAAATCCTGCAAGCAGTAGTCCCACCCTAAGGTAAGGTGCTCTCTTATCCTCTCTAAGGTGGCTGTCCTGAAAGACGATCCAGGGAAATATGGAGTTACTTACCGGTAACGTCCTTTTCCAGGAGTCTTTCAGGACAGCACCGGTACCCACCCAGGTACTGGACGTCTGAGGACTCATCACATAAGACCGTCAGGTAAGACTGTAATGTTTGTGTTGTATGACGTGTTCTTGTGTCTCCCCAGTTGGCCGGAGGTGCTCGTGATAAACTGAAGGGCCAGTGGGAGGATGAGACTTAAATATCTGATTGAAGGCGGTGTTTCCTGAGAGGGGAGGAGCCGGGATCTCTCTAAGGTGGCTGTCCTGAAAGACTCCTGGAAAAGGACGTTACCGGTAAGTAACTCCATATTTTACGCAACTGTTGCATGTCATTGCAATTATTGACAGCAAGGCCAATTCTTGCTTTCATCAAGAATATCTCGATAGGGTTATGGTGTGAAGGCACCACTGACACCCAAAGACCAATTTTGGTTTGACAGGTGCATATCATCAAAATGTATGACAGCAAGGCTGATTCTTGCTTTCATCAAGAGTACCTTGATAGAGTTAAGCCCTGTAAACACGATCGGTTTGTCTGATGAAAACGGACCGTTTTCATCGGACGAACCGATCGTGTGTGGGCCCCATCGGTTTTTTATCCATCGGTGAAAAAAAATAGAACCTGTTTTAAATTTTTCTTATGGTTAAAAAACTGATAGAAAAAAACGATTGTCTGTGGGGAAATCCATTGGTCAAAAATCCACGCATGCTCAGAATCAAGTCGACGCATGCTCGGAAGCATTGAACTTCATTTTTCTCAGCACGTCGTAGTGTTTTACGTCACCGCATTGGACACGATCGTATAGGCAAGACTGATAAAAGTCAGCTTCATCGGATATCCGATGAAAAAATCCATCGGATTAGATTCCATCAGATATCCGATCGTATGTACAGGGCTTTACGGTGTGAAGGCACCACCGACACCTGAAGACCAATTTATCTGCACCTGTTTGACAGGTGCCTATCATTTCCATTTTTGGCAGCAAGGCCAATTCTTGCTTTCATCAGGAGCACCTCTATAATGTTATGGTGTGAAGGCACCACCAACACTGTAAAGCCCAATTTTTCCACACCTGTTTATTCTATCCATGTAGGTAGATTCACATACGTTGCCTTAACTTTGCGGCGGCGTAGCTTATCGTGTTTAGGCTACTCCGCCGTAAGTTAGCTAGGCAAGTACATGATTCACAATGTACTTGCCTCCTAAGTTACGGCGGCGTAGCCTTAAGCAGGCGGGCGTAAGGGCGCCTAATTCAAATGTGTGTAAGGGGGGGTGTTTTATGTTAATGGGGCTTGACCTTAAATTTTTTAAGTTTTTTTTTATAACTGCACCTGCGCCGGGCGCCTACATTTCCCAGTGTGCATTGCGGCTAAGTACGCCGCACGGGCCTATTGATTTCAACGTGGATGTAAACGACGTAAATCCCTATTCACAGACGACTTACGCAAACAACGTAAAAATTTCGAATTTCGAAGCGGGAACAGCGGTCATACTTAACATTTGCAACGCCACCTAGGGCCCAGCTCTAACTTTAGGCGGCCTATCTCTAACGTAAATGGCGTAAATGTACTGCGTCGGCCAGGCGTACGTTCGTGAATCGGCGTATCTACTAATTTACATATTCTACGTCGACCGCAATGGAAGCGCCACCTAGCGGCCAGCCTCAATATTGCAACCTAAGATAGGACGGCGCAAGCTGTCGTATCTTAGATATGTTTAAGCGTATCTCTGTTTGAGAATACACTTAAACATAAGTCGGCGTAGATTCTGAGTTAGGTCGGCTTATCTACTGATAAGCCGGCCTAACTCTTTCTGAATCTACCTAAAAGTCTGCAAAAGAGACACCAGAATTTATCCCAAAAATCTCTAATCTTGTTCCAAGTACACTAAATTGTAGCCTTATCAGACTGGCTCCCCAAGCCATTTGTTTATAAAAAATTAAGGAAGCTTGAATGAAAAATTTTATTTTTTGGCTTTACTTGCATATAAGCCTTCAAAATAGGCACTTTTGATTTTTCCAGCTTGAGTCCCATAGACTTCAATGGGGTTCATTATTTGGTTCCGAACTTTTGCGATGTTTAAATGTTCTGGTGCGAACCAAAAAGGGCTCTACTAAAGAAGAAAGTGTTCCTGTTAAACTTAAAGACATAGTGGCTGATTTACTATGCCTTTGCGTTATGATTCATGGCGCATCGGTGGGCGCAACGGCCGTTTCGGCATTTACTAAAGGAATGCGCCAGAAATGCAGCGCAATTCCTTATTTACTATAATGCCTAATGCGCCCAGGAGGGGGCACACGGTGCGCCCCCATGGACCTGGCGCACGGCATCTATAATTGTAAAATAAAAGGGTTTGGGGTGAGTTTATTATGGGGGGGATCTGGGATAATGTGGGGAAGTGTAGTGACATGTTTTTGTGTAACATTTACGGCCTGAACTGAATGTGAAAGTGACTTTTGTAAAAAGCAGCCGCTGCGCCTGCTAGTACATTTAAACCTGCGGGAGGTTTATTTGTGTACTGCGCATTCGTGAGCGACCTTTTCGGCCATCCAGGTGCACCGCTTCACTACGCCGGCAAAATATTGGTAAATATCAAGCGGCGTAGCTGCCTTTGCGTGATTGAAGCGGCGCACCTGAATGGCAGAATCTTTTTCAGGTTACGCTGACTATGAAGGGAAACTCCACGCCCAATTTAAAAAAAAAACGGTGTGGGTTCCCCTTCAGGAGCATACCAGGCCCTTAGGTTTGGTATGGATTGTAAGGGGGAACACGGCGTGGGGGTTCACCCAGAATCCATACCAAACCCTTATCCGAGCACGCCGCCTGGCCAGTCAGGAATGTGGGTGGGGATGAGCAAGTGCCCCCCCTCTCCTGAGCCGTACCAGGCCGCATGCCCTCAATATGGGGGGGTGGGGGCTTTGGGGCAGGGGGGTGCACAGATTTTTGAAGTCATTTATTAGTCAGCTGGGGGGGTCTTCAGCGGCCCCCCTTTCTTCTTTTACAAGGGGGGGTAGGCCCGGTCTTCTCTGTCGTTTTCGGCCGGGGGGAGCCGGACTTCACTGCCGCCTTCTGCTGGGCCCCCTTTAAGCTCTTTTACATGGGGGGTAGGCCCGGTCTTCTCTGCCATTTTCTGCTGGGGGGATCCGGACTTCACCACCGCCTTCTGCCGGGGGGGAGCCGGACTTCACTGCCGCCTTCTGCCGGGCCCCCTTCCCCTTTAAGCTCTTTTACATGGGGTAGACCCGGTCTTCTCTGCCGTTTTCAGGGGGGTGCACAGATTTTTGAAGTAATTTATTAGTCAGCTGTGGGGGTCTTCTGCTGCCCCCCTTTCTTCTTTTACAAGGGGGGGTAGGCCCGGTCTTCTCTGCCGTTTTCGGCCGGAGGGAGCCGGACTTTACCGCCGCCTTCTGCCGGGCCCCCTTTAAGCTCTTTTACATGGGGGGGTAGGCCCGGTCTTCTCTGCCGTTTTCTTCCGGGGGGAGCCGAACTTCACCGCCGCCTTCTGCCGGGGGGGGGGAGCCGGACTTCAACGCTGTCTTCCCTGTTCCCTCTTCTGCCGGGCTCCACCACGGACTTCTCCGCTGTCTTGTTCCGTCCCTTCATGTTGACACAACGAGCTCTCCCGCTGTAATGCCATGTGAGCGTTGCGCAACGACTTAAATAGACCCGGTGACCCCACCCCTTGTTACATCAGATTCCCATCATGCCCCGGGAATGTAATGTAACAAGGGGTGGGGTGGGGTCCGCGGTGACCACGCGCCATGCCTATATAAGTCGTTGCGCAACGCTCACACGGCATTACAGCGGGAGAGCTCGTTGTGTCAACATCGCTAGAAGAGAAGACGGAACAAGACAGCGGAAAAGACCGGGCCCCTGCGGTGGAGCCCGGCAGAAGAGGGAACAGAGAAGACAGTGGTGAAGTCCGTCTCCCCCCCCCGGCAGAAGGCAGCAGTGAAGTCTGGCCCCCCCCGGCAGAAGATGTCGGCGAAGTCCGGCTCCCCCCGGCAGAAAACGGCAGAGAAGACCGGGCCTACCCCCCCATGTAAAAGAGCTTAAAAGGGGAGGGGGCCCGGCAGAAGGCGACAGTGAAGTCCGGCTCCCCCCCCGGCAGAAGGCAGCGGTGAAGTCCGCCCCTGGCAGAAAACGGCACAAAAGACCGGGCCTACCCCCCCATGAAAAAGTTGTACCCCATACTCATTCATATAGGGTGGGGGGCCGGCATCTGGGGGCCTCCTTATTAAAGGGGGCTCCCAGATTCCTATAAGCCCCCCGCCCGCAGACCCCCACAACCACCGGCCAGGGTTGTGGGGATGAGGCCCTTGTCCCCATCAACATGGGGACAAGGTGCTTTGGGGGGACCGCAAAGCATCCCCCCCATGTTGAGGGCATGTGGCCTGGTATGGTTCAGGAGAGGGGGGGCGCTCTCTCGTCCCCCCTATTTTCCTGCTGCCGTGCTCGGATAAGGGGTCTGGTGTGGATTTTTGGGGGAACTCCACGCCATTTTTTTTTTATTTGGGGTGGAGTTCCCCTTAAAATCCATACTAGACCTGAAGGGCCTTTTTTTTCCGTCAGAATGTCATTTTGTGCAGAGACAGTTCTAACCACGGGAAACATGCGCTAATTTACAGGCATTTTATTCACCCCCCTAGGTACGAAATTAAAAAGAAAATTTCACTTGTATTGTTGCACTTTAAGCATTATTAAATTCACTGCTCCGGAAAAAACGGCCGTTTTAAAAAATAAAAAATGCATTGATACATGTCCCCTGGGGCAGGACTCAGGTCCCCAAACACTTTTTATAACAAAAACTAGCATATTAACCTTTAAAATTAACACTTTTGATTTCTCCCATAGACTTCTAAAGGGAGTTCGGTGGCTTTACATATTTATTATTGCAGTGCGCCCTCTGCTGCGCCGGTTCATACGCTCAATTAATGATTTATCCGGTGCACCAATTAAGCCATGAACCGGCGCAGCGCATTGTTTAGAGTAAATCAGCCCCATAGTCTTAATGTAATACATTTTTCAACAATAATAAAATAAACAAAAATGTGCATTTATAAATTTGTTTGCATTAAGGCCTGCACAGCATTGCATCCACAATCAGTAATCACAGGTGCAATGCACAGGCTCCTGAATTGTTTACTCCCAGTCTCAGGTTCATATAGATATACAGACCTTCGGTTGTTAACCTCCCTGGCGGTATGATTCTTTCAGAAAAAAGGTGCTGAAAGCGGTACCATTATTTGCAAGGAAATTTGGCGTTTTATACTGTAGGCCTGTAATTCTTAGGAATAACTCACTTAAATCTGTCCAAACAAGAGTATTGTAGGGATCCCGGGTATGACATTTTTTTAAAAACAAAATTATAAATTATAATATAATAAATAATTATAAATAATTATAACAAATAATAATATAATTATAATAAAAATTATTCAATAATGTAATCAACTCAAAATCACTGAAATTTGCTCAGTTGCAGAATTGTCGCTGTCATTACTTTTATTTTTTTATGACGGATTTCCCCACAAATCGCTATCGCACAATTCTGCAAGTGATTATAAATTATTATCGCTGTTTTCTAGCTGCTCTAAAACCATTTTTGACCTAAAGGGACACTTTTGGTTGCTATGGACAATCTACAGTTTGCAGGCAGAAAGAACAGTTTTTATTATATAAAAGTACATGCAGGACACGGTGCAGACCACTAGGTACAAGGGGGGTGTGTATTTTTTACATACAGTACTGTAATCTATAAGATTACAGTATACTGTATGTAATGTGTTTGTTTAGGTTTTTGAATTTGGCGCCGTTCTCCGCTCCCGTGCGTCGTAATGTCGCAGGGAACGGAGATCGGCGGCACAGGAGGACGCTGTGTGAATCGAGCGAGGTCCCGCTCGCTCACACAGCGCGGTGGCATCGCTGGATCCAGGGACAAGATAAGAAAACACTGCCTGTGGATCCAGCGAGGCAAGCCCGAGTCTGACTCGGGGTTTCCGATCCTAGCACAAAAATCTAACCCCGAGTCAGACTCGGGAATACCGCCAGGGGGGTTAAAGTGGTTCTAAAAGCTAAGGGTTTTCTGCATTAAGGTAAAAACCTTCTGTGCTACAGTATCTACCCCAGCCCCCATTATGCTTACCTGAGCCCGATCTTGTTCCAGCACTGTGACCAAGATTAATGGCTCCCTCAGCTCTCTCCCCCCTCACAAGGCAGATTGATAGAAGCAGAAGCCATTACCTCCTGCTGCTGTCAAACAAATCCTGTGATTAGGGATCAGGGGCAGGGCTAAGCTGTGCTGTCTGTGTCTATAGACACAGGCAGCATGGCTCAGGATCGAGCCTGCATGAGTGCTCCCATAAGAAATACCATTGGTCTTGACCTTGTCTATATCCATTTGAAGCCTTGTCAGGAGGAGTAGGAATTTCCAATTTTTTCCGGATATTTCCAACACTGCCTAACTAGTTCAGATTCCCAAATACCATGCCACATGTGAGACACCAATATGGGTAGCCCTCGAAGCCATAGATTTGGACCCTGCTCTTATTATTAACCTCTTGTAACTCAACCCAATTGACAGGTCAGATTTAACCAACCTGATGCAAGTTCAGGACAACATTAAGCACTCAGGAGCTCCACTGTCCTCTCACAGGCTGCCCATGACCTTTACTCGCAACCTAACCTCCCCACCAGGCCTTCAATCCCCACTGGCTTACAAAAGACTCCTGGCCAATTTACAATTTAGTAGCGAAGAAAGACTTCCAAACTTAAACTCCTAGGCACCAAAATATTTTGATAATATACATGTTACAGCTTGCAACATTAAAATACCAGATAGCTCACCCACCCTTACCTCCTCTGAAGAAAGATATAAACGCAATTACTAGTTGCTAGGTATGTGTCACAAACTACGGTGAACGAGAGTGAACCACAACTGCGGGTTTAGGAAAGATTTAAATGCACCTCTCTATGCGATGTGAATATCAGTACTGGACCCTAGGTGTCACTCTAATGAGAGAACAGGAGTTTGGGGGTTCACTACATCATCTCTCTTACATATAAGAATGCGTTGAGCTACTAAGGGTGGAGGTATTACAACATAGCGTTGAAAGGTTAAAATAAGCATGAATGAAGCACAACTACATTAAGGATTTCAATGCACTTCTCTATGTATAGTGATTATCAGTACCAGACCCCAGGCGCCACTCTAATCAGAGAAAAAAGAGTTTGGGGGTTCTCTACATCATATCACTCACCTAGAGCAATGCATGGAGCTACTAAGGGAGCGGGTATAACATACCTTTAACCCTTAGCCTAAAAAGATTAAGCAAACATGTTCAATATTTTAGGCTCCAAGCCCATATACTTTTAACAACAAATGTCAAACACGTAGCATATTAGAATACTGTATGCAATTTGCATATACAGTGATACCTCGGTTCACGAACTTAATTCGTGAACTGACTCTGGTCGCGAACCGAATTGGTCGTGAACCGAGGCACATTTTCCCATAGGGTTCAATGTAAATCCAGTTAATCCGTGCGGACCTTTTTTTGGGGGTTTTTGAAGCACAAAAATATGAAACAAATTACAATACACATTAGTACAGTATAGTAATGTATAAAGAGAGGACACTAACCTTGCTTGAGATGACTTCTGGCATGGAGGAAGGCAGGTGGGAGGCAGTTATTGTTTGGAGGGAGAGTCCCCCTCCATAAGGACATCAGGGGAATCTCCTTCAGTGAACTGTACAATACAGCAAGGACAGTACTGTATGTGCTAAAAAGCACACCAAAAATCAAAAAATCACTCAAAATGTTTGCAGAGTACTCACAGTACTTCTTTCTGTGTGTCTTCTTCTCTCCACGGTCTTCCTACAGAAAGTCACGACCATGTGACAGCCGGGAAATAGCATTAAAATGGCCGCGGCTCCTGTCGGAGTTCGTGAACCGGAGCATATTTTTATGAACTTTCCTGTTCGTGAACCGAGTTGTTCGTGAACAGAAGCGTTCGTGAACCGAGGTATCACTGTACATGAGAGAGGCAACTATAGCTCAGATGGTTTCAGAGTGTATGTCCCTTTAAGATCTTGCACAGCTGTCAGCTGAAAGCACACTAAGTAATCCCAAGCAGTACTGTAGTATAAAGTAAAGGCAGATTCAAATACAGTAAAAGCTGTATTTTCCTAACCAGTTCATTGGCACCGAAAGGCATGAACATCGAATTAGACATTAACTGTTTCATAAGTAACTCATAAGAAAATGCATAGCATTAATAAAAACGCACAATACCATATGGCCTACATATTCCAGTGCCTGGATCCATTGAATCACCCATGTCTCATTGTATTTATTTAAATAAGATTGCATATTATCGGTTGCACATACACAGATAAATTAGGTCCTTTATTGGGTCAGAATCCTATGGGGCTATTTTAGATGATGTTTGTATATGTTTTTAGGATTGCCTTTTAACATGCCTATATGCACCAATATCTTATCTCACATATATATAGTTTTTTAGATATTTTACGATATTTTTGTTATATCTGACAGCTATTTTATGGGTCCTCTTTTTTATATATAATTTTTTAATATATAATTTTTATATTATTCTTATATATAACCTTCTTTTATATATATATACGATTTTATGCATTTATATATGTATTTAATGTGTATTTTATATTTTTATTTATTCATTTATCTATGTATGATGTACACTCATTTATCTTTTGAGTGTGTACACATAGAGCTCACTAGCCAATGTCTGGATTGCATTCACATAAGGATATGGAATGGGATTGTCTATGCCTCCTAACCATTATCCGTGTTGAATTTAACCCCAGTGACATTTACATAGTGATTATAACCATCCTGTAATATATATACATTTAGTTCACCCATGGTTTGATGGACTATATTTAATATGTATATTTGTACTGCAAGATCGAGACAATTCAGGCCTCCCGGCCTATCAGACGAGTGTGGGCGTGCCTGCAGTTCTCCTTGGGAGATGCGCGCGCATCCCGCCGGTCTCGCATCATGTGACTGGCGCTTCTGTCCTGTCATAGGCAGTAGCCCCAGATCACATCCACATCCGTGCGGGACAAGAGCCTGTCGCTCACTTCCGCCCAACACCTGGCAATGGCCGCAACAGCGCTATTGCGCCTGTGCGTAGACCCGCGCCATGACGCTCTGCCATAGGGCTTAGCCCCTCCCAATGACCAGCGTCACTGGTGGTTTGGGAAGGAGCTCACCCATACTTCCGCCCTCTTCCTGGCACGGGCCTCGCTGCGCCCATTGCGCATGCGCGGGAACGACGCCATTACAATGAACGGGGAGGCGGGATGAAGAGGCGCCCTGGGCTATATAATAGGTCGCTGAATGTTGCAGCCACGCCCTCAGACGAAGTCAGCCAATGACGAAACGCGTCAGGGCGGGGCCAACATCGAACGACCTGAAGACTGTGAACCCTGGGAGGTCAGGAACAGAGGACTGAGCAGAAACGCCATAATCTACCTATACATCCAGAAAGGGAACAGGCACAGTACTAATACATGCTTTTTTTACTTTACTTTGTGGTACGCATATTTTAAAGGGGACCTATGGGGGTTTTTCAATAAACTTTTAAACGGTACTTCACTATCCAAGTTTATTCCTTTATACATGTACACGAGCAAGACACACACAAGCAGAGTGGTAGAAAGTGCAAGACTGATGACATATGCCGTTGTGTATCCCATGCTGTTTTTTATCATTGATCTGGTGAGTGCATCCCCATAAGGGGATAATATCCCCGCACGTGGTGAAAACACGGCCCCCTTGGTGATAAGGAGCACATATGAAAGAAGACACTGTTCACTGCTGATGTTCATCTGCACCATTATTTTGATACCTATGTCAATATAGAACTTTTATTCAGAACTTCGTTTTGATTAAGCGCTGCTACAGTATATAGTGAACTTTTATGACTACCCAGTCATTTTTTCCTTTTTACCTTTTAGAATTCCCCATTATATACTGGGAATTATATACTGAGCCCCTCTGTGCTTTTTAGCTGTGGTAAAATGTGCACTTTCTACCACACCCTTTGGACCCCCTGTTTAGTTTGCAGCAGAACTCCTGACTAGGAGAAAAGTTCTAACCCAAATGGCATACCCCATTGAAGTCTATGGGAGCTGAACAGGAAAAAACAAAAGTGCCCATTTTGAAGGCTTATATGCAAGTAATTGGCAATAAAAGGGGTATGGGGGTTTTAATGATGCTAAACCACTTCAGCCCCGGAAGGATTTGCCCCCTTTCTGACCAGACCATTTTTTGCGATACGGCACTGCGTCGCTTTAACTGACAATTGCGCGGTCGTGCAACATTGTACCCAAACAAAATGTATGTCCTTTTTCCCCCACAAATAGAGCTGGTGGTATTTGATCACCTCTATAAAAAGAGTGGTACTAATGCGCTACCAAATAAAACCAAAATAGGAAAAACCCAGCAAAAAACAACAAATGATAAAAGCTGCGTATCAAAAAAAGTGAACCAAACAAAGATAATAGTGAATTGAGTATAGATAGCGCTGATTATCAACTAGTGCAAGAGAGTGAGTCCGTAATGGGTTAACTAGACTGGACCCATATGCCGCTCAGTGTGATGGTCTCCTCACACGATCCGAGTGAGGAGACCATCACACTGAGCGGCAACCAGATTCAGAGCCTGTGTTAATCGGCGGATTTGTGAGTTTACACACCGTGTGTGTATTCCTTGTCTCCCTTCCTTGTTTCCAACAATATTGCACTAGGAGGCTTGTCCTCTCGTTCTTCTCTTTTTACTTACATGTGGAGTTTCTGGCTGGAATCTTTGGGAAGATCTATCCTATCTATTCTGAAGCAGTGAGAAGGAGATATCAGCTGATTTTCCTGCAGGGCTGCATATGGGTCCAGTCTAGTTAACCCATTACGGACTCACTCTCATGTAGATAGGCAATATTGACATAGTGTTGTTGTTTCCTACACTTATAATTCTCACTATTGAATATTTTTATTTTGATTTCATTGTACTCACCTTGCACTAGTTGATAATCAGCGCTATCTATACTCAATTCACATTTGATCACCTCTGCATTTTTTATTTTTTTTTGCCCTATAAACAAAAAAAGAGTGTAATTTTTGAAAAAAACACGATATTTTGTACTTTTTGCTATAATAAATATCCCCCAAAAATTATTAAAAAAACGAATGTCTTCATCAGTTTAGGCCGATGGGTATTCTTCTACATATTTTTGGCAAAAAATCGCAAAAAGCATATATTGATTGGTTTGCGCAAAAGTTATAGGCCCGGATTCAGATAGGAGATACGACGGTGTATCTCCTGATACGCCGTCGTATCTCTAAGGCCGGCCGGTCGTATCTATGCGACTGATTCATAGAATCAGTTACGCATGGATATGCCTAAGATCCGCCAGGTGTAACTGTGTTACACCGTCGGATCTTAGGCTGCAATTCCAGGCCGGCCGCTAGGTGGCGCTTCTGTGTCTTTTACGCGTTGAATATGCTAATAAGCATTTACGCCGATTCAGAAACGAACGCCCGCCCGTCGCTTTTTTTTTACGTCGCTTGCGTTCGGCTTTTTCCGGCGTATACTTACCCCTGCTATGTGAGGCGTATCCTATGTTAAGTATGGCCGTCGTTCCCGCGGCAAGTTTTTAATTTTTACGTCGTTTGCGTAAGTTGTTCGCGGATATGGATGGACGTAATTTACGCTCACGCTGAAACCAATGACGTCCTAGCGACGTCATTGGGAGCAATGCACGCCCGGAAAATTCGGGGACGGCGCATGCGCATTAAAATCGGCGCGGGGACGCGCCTGATTTAAATACTACACTCCCCCTAGCCGCGTAATTTGAATTCCGCCGGGGGATTTACGATACGCCGTCGCAAGTTTTGAGGTAAGTGCTTTCTGAATACAGCACTTGCCTCACAAAATTGCGGCGGTGTAACGTAAATCAGATAGGTTACGCGGATCTTTAAAGATCCGCTAACCTATCTGAATTTACCCCATAGTGTCTACAAAATAGGGGATAGATTTATGGCATTTCGATTATTATTGTTTTACTAGTAATGACGGTGATTTGCGATTTTTATCGGGACTCAGACATTGCGGCGGACACTTTTGACACTTTTTTGGGACCATTGACATTTAAACAGCGTTCAGTGCTGCTATAAATAGCCACTAATTACTATATACATGTCACTGGCAGGAAAGGGGTTACCACTAGGGGGCGATTAAGGGGTTAAATGTGTTCCCTTTGTGTTCTTCCTGTGGGGGGAATGTGGCTGACTAGAGGAGGAGAGAGATCATTGTTCCTCGCTCTGTAACAAGAGATTATTGGTGTCCAGCGGTCAATGCGCCCGTCAGGAGCGCGCATCGGCTGCGTGTATAACTGCAACGGCTGGTAGGGAAGGGGTTAAAGTGCAACAATAACAATTAAAAATTCCTTTAGATATAGTGCTTTCAAGCAGGGCTCAAATTTTCAAGTCCTGAGCTACTAGCCAGGCCTCAAGGGTTACTCGCCACCAGTCAGTTGACCCACCCAACCCCTACCCTGCCCCGCCCCTGATTCCACCCCTAAACACACCCTCATAAATTATCTCATGAAATGGCACTTAAATGTTTTATGCAGAATTAAGCAACTTTATCCATGCTCATCAATGCAGCCTCACCCGTATCCATCAATGCAGACTACCCGTGTCCACCAATGTAGCATACACGTGTCCACCAATGCAGCCTCACCCGTGTCCACCAATGCAGTCTACCTGTGTCCACCAATGCAGCCTTACCCGTGTCCACCAATGCAGCCTACTCGTGTCCACCAATGCAGCCTAACCATGTCCACTAATGCAGCCTCACCCATGTCCACCAATGCAGCCTACCCATTTCCACCAATGCAGCCTCACCCGTGTCCACCAATGCAGCCTACCCATATCCACCAATGCAGCCTCACCTGTGTCCACCAGTGCAGCCTCACCCATATCCACCAATGCAGCCTACCCATGTCCACCAATGCAGCCTCACCTGTGTCCACCAATGCAGCCTCACCCATGTCCACCAATGCAGCCTACCCATGTCCACCAATGCAGCCTACCCTTGTCCACCAATGCAGCCTCACCCGCATCCACCAATGCAGCCTACCCGTATCCACCAATGCAGCCTCACCCATGTCCACCAATGCAGCCTCACCCATGTCCATCAATACAGCCTACCTGTATCCACCAATGCAGCCTCACCTGTGTCACCAATGCAGCCTCACCCCTGTCCACCAATGCAGCCTCACCCCTGTCCACCAATGCAGCCTTCATGTGTCCACCAATGCAGCCTCACCCGTGTCCACCAATAAAGCCGACCTGTGTCCATCATGCTGCCTACCTGTGTCCATAATGCAGGGGAACAGAGGAGAGGAAGAGCTTTGCCGGGCAGATGATAAGAACACCGAGGGATATCACTGGACCAGCTTTGTTTTCAAGTTCTGTATTCCCGCCGCTCGGCGACACAGACAGCCCCGCCCCCTGGCCAGGGAACTTTGATTCACGTCACTTGTCCCGGGATTGGATGGATGGTCTGTCTATAAAATTTCCCAGGACAAGGGGGTGGGGCTGTGTGTGACAGCGAGTGCGGGAAACACTTGGCTATTTAAATGAAAGCTGCTAGTGATGTTACCCGCGCTCTGAATAATACAGCCAGCTATCTCCTCTATCTTTCGCTCCACGAGCGCTGGGAGAAGGACTCCCATACAACCCCTGGCTGGCGGTGCTCGCCAGCCCTCAAAATCCACTTGCAAAATGCGATCAGGCGAGTGGATTTCTTGAGGGCTGCCTTAGAGTACCTGTAAATTGGCACATCTGTTAATTTAGAAAATTACTTGGTTACCATGAATGCACTCTCCTATAACAAATGAAAAACAAATGTATGCAAGAGAAATCAGGCAAACATTGGAGCAATATGGTGTGAAGTTGTGTGCTAGCTTCATAAGAGAATTCAGGAAAAATAATTCAGTCTTGCATTTACTCATAGTGGGGCAAATCACTTGACCTATGGTGATGAATAGGTCATATAATGGGATTCTAAGCACTTTGGGGTTTTTCTTTATTAGATGCTCAGAACAAGCTTATGAAAGAACTGCTTTGATTTTTATAATAGTTAATATATTGGGCATGGGTCCACTTTAAAAAAACCTTTATGCAATTTAAAGAGAAAAAAAAAGTACAACATAATTGGTTTAACCAAGACCCCTACATAAGAAAATAACTGCGGGGCGTGGCTTGGCGCGCGGCGGACATCGTCGCTCAGTGAGAGAGCTCCGGAGCACACACGGCCTGCAACGGATAATTTCCCCGACCCACAGCTCTCAGATGCCGGGCAAGCGGTCTTACAGCACCCCGCACTCTCGCGCAAAGAAAGGAACGTCTGCCACGCCGGCTCGGATCATTACAGACCTGTTTAAGCCGTCGGCTGGGGCCCGCAGCACGATGGGGAAAGCTAAGATGGCGCCGGAGCAACACCACGAGGAGGATTACAGCGAGGACTCCCAATCCCTCCTGGAGGACTCAGGTAGGGAGGTGACCCGCTCCAACAACCCCCTCACGCTGGCGGACATGTCGGTGATAGCTGCAGACATTAAGTCTGCGTTCTCCGCTGCTATTACCGACATTAAGTCCAATCTCCTTGCACTTAATGAGCGCATGGCGGGAGTCGAATCTGATGGGAAACAGAGAGACAGAGCCATCCACCGCCTTGAAAGAGCTTCCTCTGCCCACAACTACCACTTTATTGAAATAAACAGGCATCTAGAGGATTTGGACAATAGGGGAAGGAGAAAGAACATTCGTGTAAGGGGTATCCCTGAATCCGTGGAGTCTGCCCGAATTATGCCTGCCTTGCAACGCGTGTTCAACAGTTTGCTTGAAAGACAGGAGGATGTAGTGATTGATTTTGTTAGAGCTCATAGAGCTCTCAGGCCAAAGGGCCCTGACTCCGCCCCCCCTCGGGACATTATCTGCTGTCTGCAGAGCTTTCCTCTCAAGGAGGATATCATGAGAAAGGCGAGGGGGAATGATCACATTGTATTCAATGGGGCCACCATTATGCTGTTCCAGGATCTCTCCCAGATTACGCTGAAGAACAGGAGAGCCCTGCGCCCCCTGCTGGACAAACTCAGAGAACGTGACATGAGATATTCCTGGAAGTTTCCTTTTGCCCTGTCAGTGACCTCTGGTGGCCGCCAACACACACTACGAGACCCAGATGGATTGCGAGATTTCTGTGCAGCATTGGAACTGGATTATGTCCCGCTTCCTGACTGGTATGCAGAGTTCCTGGGACCTCAACCCGAAAGTTCGCCCCTCAGATCACCTTTCTCCACCCCGGAGAAAAGATTCCATAAGAGACTGAAACCTCACCGTATGGATGGCTCTAAGGCGGGCACCCCGCGTACTTCCAGGGATGATCGCAGAGAACGCGGGGATGACTGATCAGGGCTATCTAATGCCCGAAATTGATCTATCGCTTTACTCCTTACCCGGATGTTCAATACCTACCTAGCTCTCAACATGATATCCCCAAGTTTCCCCTTTTTATTTGCTAAGTGATTGACAGTTGTTGATTTGATGCCCATGCCGTCTCCCCTTTAGTTATCTCCCTAATTCCCACTGAGAACCACGTGACAGCGGATTTGAAACTATTGCCTGAACTGATCACATAGGTTACCAGGCATTCCCCCCTCCTTCCTTTGGGACACCGGTTAGCATTGCCTCTCCTGCCCATCTAGCTGACGTAGCTTTCAGAGAGGTTTCCTTTGAAGCACAGAGGGTGGTTTGCCGAATCCAAGATTTGTGGATGTCCCTGATAAGGGTCGTAATACAGGGCAAGACATGTTTGATGAGGGGGGGGATTGGAGATGTTATGGGCTAATTGGGGAACATTGTACTAACTGAGTCGCACAATAGCTGGGCATCTGGGGGGGTATTTTCTTTTTTCTTTTATTTTTTCATTTTTGTTTGGCCCTCCTGTTTTCAGGCCCGGGGAAATTACGTCAGCTGCGTACGGTGGCTGACGACGCTACATTAGCCTTAATTTGCAGGCTGTGTGTGTTTTCTTTTTTCTATTGAAGTTGACATATAAATTGTTTAAAACTTACTGTATTGGTTTAAAAAATATACCGGTAAGGTTGACGGTCTATTGTCTCGTCGACTGCCTCCCTCTACCCCCCTACCCAGTGCCTCCGCACCCACTGAGTGGTTGTGGACGCACTGACAAACTCCGCCCGGGGAGAGATCCCTCACCCGGGAAGGGAAATCTGTTGCTCTCTTTAACTTGTTCCATTCTACACCTTACCTCTCCTTATATCTCTCTTTCCTACTCTCATACTGGCTGGACCTACAGCCTCTCTTTTTCTTTGGTATAGTCGATTTTGCTTTTAAACTGTGTCTCTACTTGTATGACAGTGCCTGTGTTTTGTGACTCTTTGCTGCAGGTGTACTCCATCTCATCTCGCTCTGGGCTCTGACTATGGCTTACGCGGATCTTGGAAGGGACCCATTTGTTGTGTCCCATAATGTGAAGGGACTGAACATCCCTGAAAGGCGCTCCACCCTACTGAGGGAGCTCAGGAAAGGTAGGCCTCAGTTTGTGTTTCTCCAGGAAACCCATTTTAGAACACATCATGTCCCCCGATTGACAGACTCATGTTACACAGAGGCTCACCATGCCACTAGTGATGACTCCAAGGCTAGGGGGGTTTCCATTCTGATACACAAAAATACACCCTTCATTCTCCAGGAAAAACTTATTGATCCAGGGGGTAGATATGTATTCCTCAAGGGTTTGTACAACAATTCACCTGTGACCCTGGCCAATGCTTATTTTCCCAATAAAGCACATGTGTCCTTTTGTCAGCGGATGGTTCAGGAGTTACTAGGCTTTTCCACTGGTTGCCTGATCCTGGGGGGAGACTTCAATGTCCCCCTCAATCCGCTGACAGATACATCAAATGGGAAAACTTGCATTACTTATAGGACTCTCAGACGCATTAAAACCTTACTTCAGTCTTTACAATTGATTGATGTATGGAGGTTTTTAAACCCAGATGGACGGGACTTTACTTTCTTTTCGCCCCCACACGACAGACATTCTCGCATCGATTACCTCTTTATCTCCCAGAGGGATCTGCCAAGGGTCTCGGGGGCACGCATTGGAATACAGTCCTTTTCAGACCACGCACCTATCTCGCTTTCCCTGGGAGACTTTGCAGCTCTTCCCAGTCCCCCATCGTGGAGACTGAATGCTTCCCTCTTGACGGACCCTGCCCTCCTGACTGAATTGACTACGTCCCTAGCCGAATTTTTCAGACGTAATGTGACAGAAGATGCTGACCCCCTGATGGTCTGGGAGGCGCATAAATGTACAATACGTGGTGACCTAATGAGGATGGGGGCCCGTCGCAAGAGGGATAGAGAAAAAAACATTAGGACCCTGACAGAGCAGATAAAGGGTCTTGAGACCCTTCACAAACAATCTTTGTCTGTTCAGACAGCTACTGAATTACTAGAAAAGAGGAAAGATTTGCAACAGCTTTTTGAGGAACGGTCAAGACGGTTCCTTTTTTTCAGGAAGCGGATTTACTACGAGTCTGGTAATAAGTCAGGGAAGCTTTTGTCCAGGGCCCTGAAGGAACAATCTAGCAAAAACTATATCCATGGCATTCGGAGGCCTGACGGCACACTGGATGTCACCACTGAAGCGATTGCAGGACATTTCCATGATTTCTATACGAAGCTGTATAATTTACCACCCCAGCATAGAATGGAGGGCATGGAGGGAGATAGGTCACAGATAATTCGAGATTACCTGATTGATAGTGGCTTACCCACTCTCTCAGAATCCAACATTGCTCTCCTGGAGGGCCCGATTACGTCAGAAGAAGTAGCATCTGCCATCACGCAATTAAAATCAGGGAAAAGCCCAGGTCCAGATGGCTTCACCTCTATCTACTACAAAACTTTCGCACAGATCCTGGTGAACCCTCTTAGAGCTGCTTTAGATTCACTATCTGAACCTAGAACAGTTACGCCTGATTTTCTCTCAGCACACATTACGGTACTGCACAAAGACGGTAAAGATCCTACCGAATGCTCCAGTTACCGCCCCATATCGCTTCTAAATCTTGACGCAAAGATACACGCGAAGGTTTTGGCGACCAGACTAAGCCCCATTCTCGCGGATCTGGTTGGACCGGATCAGGTGGGCTTCATGCCGGGTCGCGAAGCACGAGACAACGTGATAAAAACATTACTACTAACACAGGCGGCACGGACCGGGAACATCGAGGGCCTTCTCCTGTCTACCGACGCGGAGAAGGCCTTCGACCGCGTTGCTTGGGACTTTATGCTGGCCGTATGCGCGAAGGTGGGCCTGGGCCCCCACATGTTGGCTAGAATTTCGGCGCTGTACCAAGGCCCCACGGCTAAACTGAAAATTAATGGCACGCTATCTGATAAAATCTCGATTGCGAATGGCACCCGA
This sequence comes from Rana temporaria, assembly GCF_905171775.1. Classification (NCBI taxonomy): domain Eukaryota; kingdom Metazoa; phylum Chordata; class Amphibia; order Anura; family Ranidae; genus Rana; species Rana temporaria. Next base: position 82,664,824 of record NC_053494.1, on the reverse strand, counting down.
CAGGGGTGCCCGCTATCTCCCCTCCTATTTATACTTTCCCTAGAGCCTTTCATCAGGATGGTCAGGAATAGCGCAGACGTTCGGGGCTTCAGGATTTCGGACAAGGAATACAAGGTCGCCGCTTATGCGGACGACTTTCTTTTCTTCCTCACTAACCCTGTGACGTCGCTACCAGTTTTGTTGCATGAGTTTGCTAAATATGGATATATATCCAACCTCAAAATTAATTACTCCAAGTCGGAAGCCCTGAACGTCTCGCTACCGGATAACGTTGTAGCCCAGGTGAGGGCATCGTCCTCCTTCAGGTGGGAATCTAAGTCTCTGAAATACCTGGGAGTGTGGCTCACGCCCAATTTAGCAGACACATATAAACAAAACTTCCCCCTGTTTCTCAAAACTGTAGAGGCGGACTTCGAAAACTGGAGATCAGGTCGTTTCTCATGGTTTGGGCGCGCGGCCATCATCAAGATGGTTATCCTCCCGCGTCTGCTCTACCTCTTTCACACCCTGCCCCTTAAAATACCTCGGGCCTTTTTCACCTCGCTGAAATCTACCATATTGAAGTTTCTTTGGAACTCACAAAAGGCTAGAATTAAATACTCCTTGTTACTGAAACCGAAGGACCGTGGGGGGATGGGTTTACCTGACTTTGTGCTGTACTACAGGGCCGCCCACCTGACTAGGGTCATTGACTGGCACTGCCACAGCTCACTAAAGGACTGGGTGTCGTTGGAGGCGGACCTGTGCCCGCTCCCACTCAAACACTTACCATGGATCACTTGGGAAAGTTGCCCGACTAATCTCAAATCACACCCCGTCACGGTTTGCACTTTAGAGATACTTCATAAACTAGCTAAAACACCCACTATCACCTCTCAACCGGGACCTTTGACACCCTTAAAGGATAATCCAGACTTTGTACCAGGCCTAAACAACCCACAGTTCGGTTCACCTGACAATCTGAAGCCCCTCCTGGCTGGGGATTGCTTCAAAGACGGAATAGTGAAGGAATGGGCTACACTTAAGAGGGACCTGAACGTACCACAGTTACCTATGTGGGCATACTTCCAATTACGGAGCTACCTGGGGGGAGCCCCCAGGAGGGTTGCATGCTGTAGGGCCCCTACGGCCTTGGAGTCGATCTGCCTTGAGGGCACAAGGTGTGTGAAACCTACCTCACAAGCCTATGTATGGCTACAGAACGCAGAACACGGGGCCGCCGATGAGCTCAGAGCGAGATGGTCAAGGGAGTTGGACATGGAGATCACGCCTGCACAGTGGAGGTACGCCTGTATTTTGATACATAAATGCTCGATAAGCACTGCTATGCAGGAAACGGCATACAAAATTATGACCCATTGGTACAATACCCCGGCTAAGATGCATGGTTGGAACCCACAAATTTCGGACTCCTGCTGGAGATGCGGACATGAGAAGGGCACACTGGTTCACATTTGGTGGCAGTGTCCACTCATTGCACAATACTGGGAAAAAATCATCCGGCTGATTAGACAAATCACCGATACAAGCCTTACCCTGAACGCAGCCACTTGCTTACTACATGTCACAAATTTCTCATTGAAAAGATATAAAAATTCTCTGACGAGACACTTATTGAACGCAGCAAAGTCACTAATCCCATTGTACTGGAAATCTCAAAGGGTTCCTTCCATAGCTGATTGGCTCAGGAGGGTATCGGAGGTGCATGGCATGGAGGAGACCCTGGCTCAGGCGTCTGATCGAGTTGACAAACTCCACAAAATATGGCAACCTTGGGTCGCTTTCAGGTATTCCTCTGCTTACCCTGACGGGGCCTCGCAGACGTCTGCCTGAGAGGTTCCTGGGAAATTGCTTACATCGACTTTTTACCATACCTTATACTACTTTTCTTTTCTGTTTTTTCGTTATTTCTTTCTGGCTATGATTCGCGATTATAGCAAGGGCTGCTTGATGGAAATAGTATGCTACGACCACCCAAGGTCCGCACCCCCCCGGGGTCTTCTGTTTTTGTGGTTGCTTTTGTTTTTTTTGTTTTTTGAGAGAGAAAGAAAATGGCTGAGGCCTATTATCCAGCATTATCCAACGACAGTTACCTTTGCCTCGGGCAATACTAATTATTTGACAAGCAAGGTTATGCTGGAAATCCTTTTTTCCTTTTGTCTTTTTACACCACTTTACATGGGTCGTACTGGTTTTGTTTTATTTGTTTGCCTTTGGCATGTTTTATAACTTACTCTGCCATGCTCCTATCATATCACTGCTCTGCGAGCAGCTACATTGCTACATGATGTAACCTGTCCTGCCTCTGTTTATTACAATAAACTTTGAATGTTTAAAAAGAAAACAACTGCAGGTGGTAAATAGTTTATGCTAATACTTAATGAACTTCTGGAAATAGCATAGATAGCTTTGGAGAGGAACAGTGGAGACTAAGCTGTTTGAGCTACAAATGTATATCCAACAACTGTTATAATCTGTATACTATCCATGTGCTTCAAACAGCATGAAACATTCATTAACAAAATAGTTCTGCTATATAGAGAATATAGAGTTATTTCAGTCATTTGACTTGCAATTTTTAACGTGATAGAGCTGAAAGTACTGAACAACACACAGTAAGCTAAAACAAAGTATGTTAAACCTCTACTACAATTAATATTTTTTCAATTCTTCTGCCAAAATGTCTTATCTGTTTCCAAAGAGATTTACAAATTAAAAATTCCTGGCAGCTTCACAGGTGTCAGTTAACTCTAACATTGAGTGGCTGTACTTAGTCCACTCTGCACTTCAGTGACTTACACCATCACCATGTCATTGCCCCTGCATCATTTCTTCTGCCACTACTTCTGACAAAACCTAAAGCAAGTTATAGTTTGGATACAGCAAGATACAAACGAATAGCTCAATAAAAGTATAAAATAACAAAACATGTATTTACTCCAATGTTCATATTCAATCCAGATATTTCCCCCATAATATTTTTTTCTGCAACTAGATGTCCTTAGTCCAATAATCAACATCATTTAACCCATTTCCTCTGAGCCCTGATCATCCTAGACCCACCCCAGTCTGCTACTAGACAGGAAACATTCTACTTTCTCCTATTATCCTATTATCAGCATGCTTTTTTTCAGCACAAAAAACAGTCAGCTCCTTCCCTTACACTGCTTGCATCTAAAACAATATATTCCAAGTGATGTATAAATGATTATGTAACAGTCACCACCGTTTACGATATTCCATTCCATCGCCCCACGACAGCTTATCCGACAGTTCGACAAGCCAGCAGACACGATCCATAAGAATTCCCTCAGAAAGACGAGACATGCGCTCTGTGTTCTGAGTCAAATAAATGAACCAATGCTCTAACGGTTAGCTCTCTTATATACAGTACAGGCATGTTACAGTATTCAAAGGAACAAAGAAACTCTCCACCCACACATTACACAATGGGGCTTCAATCACATTCTTTAAGATAATGACATTCAGAGGAGTTAATTATTCCCCAGAAGTTCGGACTCCGCCAATAAGTGATTCACCTGCATAATACACATTCCTATGTCAGACGTTTTGGAACCGATCTGACATAATTAACATGACCTAATTACTACAGTTGACAAGTACATTCCACACACAAAACAGTATTAGCATACATAATCAAAGGTCTTAGGAACCAGGCTGAATTAACACCTAAAAGCTAGACATCTGACCTTTACAGACTTAATTAGCATCTCACAATGGAATGTCTAGGAGCAGACGCAATTAACACCTCAAAAGCATGTGTCCCCCCATTGAATGAAAACACTCCATTTGGAGTCAGACTTTAACAACTATTCCAAGATATCCTGCAAAACATGAATTATGATTTATCAGTCACTCTATGCCCAAAAGGGGCTCAAGGTGACCCTAGACCCAAGAGTCATTAGTGACGCTGGCACAGGAGTACCCCCATTCTTCAAAAGTCTCTGGGTGTCACGGTTCATTCCGTTACATCTTTCCCCTTTCGGTGGGAGACTGACACAGGAGGGAACCCCAAACGGGTTGACTCCGATGTTAGTCAGTAGTTCCAGTCTTCCAATGCTGGTATCCATACCGTACCCCAAATAAATTGCTCCAAACAGAGCATTACTCACCCAGGCAACCTCTGCCTCTCTCAGAGAACATGCCTGCCGCTGGGAAGAGGCCTGGACTGGCCCTTCTCCCTGGAGTCCTTTCAGTCGCTGGAGAGAAGACAGAGTGACTGGGCTCAGTCCGTCATGCTGTTGGGGATCTGGGCCAACTGGCCCCCATCCCTGGGGTATACCAGTGGAGACTGAAGTTCCATCCACTGGTGGTAGGTGAAAATCCCCCGGTGCTTGCAAAGCTGACATCCTCCTGTCTCAGTGCCGCACCATTTTCTGGGGTTGTGTCAGTGAAGACTGAAGTCCCATCCACTACCCCAGGAACTCCCTCTTCCATTAGTTGAGAGCAGAGGCTTGTGGCACTCTGCTCTGTTGCCAGCTCTTCTGCTGGGTTGCTGTGAGTGGAGACCACAGTCCCATCCACTACCACAGGAACTCCCTCTCCTGCTAGTTGAGAGCAGAGACTCGTTGCACTCTGCTCTGTTGCCAGCTCTTCGGCTGGGTTGCTATGAGTGGAGACCACAGTCCCATCCACCGATGTCAGCTCAAGCTGCAGTTGTGTGCAGCGGCCAGTAGCATCCTGCCCTGCTGCCAGTGATTCAGCTGGGAGTAAAAGCTTTACCACCTCAGCTTGTTGCTGGAGAGAGGGGCCAACTGCCCCGGATCCCTGGAACTCCACACCATCCGCTTTGGCTTTAGGGATGGCAATCTCCATATTTTCCACTGCCGATTCATCAGCCAGGATTTCAGAGCTGTATCTGAGGCTGGGGCTTCAATCACATTCTTTTAGATAATGACATTCAGAGGAGTTAATTATCCCCCAGACGTTCGGACTCCAATAAGTGATTCACCTGCATAATACACATTCCTATGTCAGACGTTTTGGAACCGATCTGACATAATTAACATGACCTAATTACTACAGTTGACAAGTACATTCCACACACAAAACAGTATTAGCATACATAATGAAAGGTCTTAGGAACCAGGCTGAATTAACACCTAAAAGCTAGACATCTGACCTTTACAGACTTAATTAGCATCTCACAATGGAATATCTAAGAGCAGACGCAATTAACACCTCAAAAGCATGTGTCCCCCCATTGAATGAAAACACTCCATTTGGAGTCAGACTTTAACAACTTGTAATATTCCAAGATATCCTGCAAAACATGAATTATGATTTATCAGTCACCCTATGCCCAAAAGGGGCACAGGGTGACCCTAGACCCAAGAGTTATTAGTGACGCTGGCACAGGAGTACCCCCCATCCTTCAAAAGTCTCTGGGTGTCACGGGTCATTCCGTTACAGATTACATAGATGCATTATTTGTGTCATATCTGCCTAGAGTTCAGTGCAAAAATCGATAATGATGTGCAACTTGCTGTAGCCCCTGATAACCAATCTGGTTTCGGTTATTAACAATTAGAGAAGAGATCATACTTTGTTTACTATCAATTCATTGTGTATACCCTTACTGAATTAACCAAATTGATGTACAATAGCTTGGTTAATAGTGGCAATCTGAGGAAAATGCTGCTATTACTGCAAAGTGTTGTCTTGACATCTTCAAATAGCAAAGATGCATCACACATTGTTGCACATGACATAAAAGGCAATGGAATTAAACATAAACTGACTAAAAAGGACATAGAGGGCTCTGCCTTGAAATGCCCTGTAATTACTGAAAATAATGTTGTACAACAGATCATCTACTCCATTAATACAATTACATGATTTAAATATTAAAGCATCTTGAAGGAAGCAGTTTTAAAGGTCAGTTATCTAAAGTAATAAATTGTGTTAACTACGCTTGTGTCAAATTTTATACTAAAATAGTTTATATCATACTCTATGCTTATCCAGCAAATTAATGAGTTTTCCAGTTGTTTTCAAAGCAACTTATATAATGTCACCTGTGGCAAGTTTTTCATTCATCACTGAACAGTAGGAAGTAAAAAAATAGATAAACAGATGCCATGCCACTCCAAATAATGTAACAAGGCATTTACATTTAGTGAAGGAACAAGGTCATCCAGTGCCCAGGGCAAAGATGCCAACTGTAACCCCTATCATGTGTGTGCCCAATTGTCTTCTGTAGCTGGGACTCCACTAATAGCTGCCACCGTGCTGTCTTAGATCTACTGCACAGCCCCAGGTCCAACAATCAATTTTAACATGAATTTAGAAGTATGCAGTAACATCATAGGACCCCCTGCCCTGTGTCCTCTGTGTCTGCGGTCTCTTTGTACTGACTGTCCTTAGTACTGGAAAGGCCAGAGGCAAAACTTGAGGAAGGGCACCACAGGAATTACTAGGTTGTGAAAGACCAGGAAACTTCAGGGCACTGTAAATAGAGGCAAAATGTGTGCTAAAAACAGAAGGACTTAAACAGGTATAGTAAATTAGGACCTGAGCCTACCTGCTTTATACACAGCACACATATAGCATATTCCTTGCGCCCACAAAATTTGCTTTAAAGAGAAACCTGCTTTATCTTTTTCAGTATGCAACCATTAAGGGATTTTAAAGATGTATTTATTTTTTAATAACAAACATGTCATACTTACCTGCTCTGTGCTAAGATTTTGCACAGAGCAGCCCCGACTCCCTTCTTCTTCCCACCAATGCTCCTGGCTCCTTCCCCTTGACCAGTGCCCCCAATAGAAAGCTGCTTGCTATGGTGCTTACTAGTTCCAGAGCCCCACACTATGCATCCATAAGACATATAGAGCCATGGCTTGGTCATGTGACTGTGATTGACAGCAGTGAGAACTAATGGCTCCCGCTGTTGTGTCTCAGGAAATTAGTAAAAAGAGACCCGGGAGAGCCAAGGCTCCTGTGCACATCCTGTGGCTATACGTAGTCGGGAGGATCTCCTAGCAATTTCAACTGAAGACCGAAAGGGTCCTATTAAAGTAATTACCCAATTTGGTGCACAATGGGATGACATTCACGGCATTCTTTAGAAACAATGGTGAATATTGACCAGTACCCCTGGTCTAGCTGGACTAGTAGGCCCATCCTCTAATATGGTAGCTAGGAGAGCAAAGACCCTAGGTGATCTACTGATAAAATCAGAGTACAATAAAGATGAAGGGACAGTGTGGTTGTCAGATTATCCTAGTAGGGGCATGTTCTCATGTGGACACTGTCAAATATGTACTTATGTGGATAGATGTAAACAATTTTGTGATGCACTCGGTGAGAGGGAGTTTCAGATAAGAGATCTGATTAATTGTTCCTCGTCCAGAGTGATCTACATGATAACATGCCCCTGCAATAAAAGACAAAACACCCTTTAAGAATTTGAATTCGAGAACACATGCGTGAAATCAAAGCCAAGAAAAACCACTAGGCAAGCATTTTGCCCTCAATCATGATGGAAAATTGGAAGGCATGTCCGTAAACATTGAAGTTACCACCCAGAAGAAGCGATTTTAATTGCAAAAAGAAAAATGGTGGATATACCATTTGAAATCGCTCGTGCCGGTAGGCCTGAATACGGAATTCAATCTCCAGGCCTTCCTTGAGATATAAAACATAGATTATGATTGGTTCCATCTCTAAAGCCCTCTATGTAGGTTTTATGTACTTTGTATCAACATTATACTTGCCACATGTTGTAACGCCACTGGCGTTATTCTATACAAGAGGAGCGCAGCCTTACCTCTCTCCCTCGGCTGCGCTCCTCTCTCAGCTTTGGCCGCGTCACTTCCGCCGCGCCACTGTTTGCGTTCCACGCTGGAACGCGGAAGTGCGCTCCAGCGTGCTGCGCTGTTTCCCGCGCCCGGCGGCTATTTAAATCCCCACTAATGACGGCAGGGTGTTCCACTATTTTGTTGGACCCCTGCCGTCACCTGGGAGCAACTCAGGACTTCCCAGAGAACCTGCTCCAGAACACAGACTCTCCCCATCCACCATTTGAGCCAGCACTACGGCCCCAGGCTTCAGTCCAAGCCCCTCCAGGCTACAGCACTACAGGCATTCCTTCAGCTTATGTCCAGTGGCAACAAGGAGGATTCTGAATAACCTACAGCAAGGCACTCAATCTACAACCTTCTTATTTGACGACAGCAGTACCGCAAGTATCTTTTTTCTTTCATGCTAATAGCACTGAAGGTGTATTTAGCTGTGCCCTAAAAGGAACTCTGTATATATATAATTAAGTTCATCTGCTTAACGGACATTAAGAATTAATACTCATCGTTAAGGTTGCAATAGCATTGTACTTGTTTCACTAGCAGTGTACTGAACCAGAGACTATATCTTACTTATATCTAAAAGGAACACACGCTACCTGCATAGTCAGATACCTTTGTTATTTTTGATTGATACATAACATATGCTTATGGGGCAATAAGCACCCTGATTACTTTGGAATTCTATCTGAGGTTGTGATGATTCAAACCATTAACTCTTTATTAAGTTAATAGAGTGACTGTTGGTTTATACCTGAGAAACCTCCGCAACTGAGATCCAGTTAACACATTATAACAGGACAGGATCATTACATAATAGTGGAACCTATTAAATTAAATGGATCCAGCGGAACTCGCAAACCACTTAGTGGGACTGTCACAACGAGTGGACACTCTCACTGGTAATTTGAATGACCTCCGGTTAGAAAATGAGGTCCTCCGAAATCAAAATTTTGCTCAGCCTAGGGAACGACCTGAACCCAAGGTCTGCCCCCCGGAAAATTTTTCAGGTGACAGAAAATATTTCCGTCAATTTATTAGTTCATGTCGTTTAATGTTTGATTTACGGCCCAGGACTTACTATTCTGACAGAGTTAAAATTCTGACTCTGATATCATACTTAAAAGGAGAACCTAGAGTTTGGGCCGACGCCTATGTGGAAGAACATGGCGATCTCTTGGGTGCCTTCAATACCTTCATAGATGAGATGTCTCTCCTCTACGAGGACCCTAACAAACAACTCACAGCGGAGAATACCATCAGAAATTTGAAACAAGGAAAAAGACATGTAGAGGATTATATCTCAGAATTTAAATGCTGGTGCCGAGAAACTTTATGGACTGATATTGCCCTTAGGAATCAATTTCGTATAGGGTTGTCTGAGTCTGTGAAAGATGAGCTTGCTCGAGTTGAGATTCCTGCATCTTTAGAAGATCTCATGCACCTTTCCCTCTCTATTGATCGCCGTCTCAGAGAAAGGAAGGCTGAACGTGCTAACTTGTATCAACCAACACCATTTAGGAGATCCAGGTCCCCCCCAAAAGAGGTACCTATGGAAGTCAGCACAATCAGAGGTCCATTGACCCCAGCTGAAAGACAAAGGCGAAGAACCCACAATCTCTGTCTATACTGCTCCGCCCCTGACCACATGGTGGCTAATTGCCCAATCCTAAAGAATAAGACTGAAGGTAATAATTTTAACCTTAATAGATCTTATGTAGCAAGTACCACAACACGCTCCACCACTAACCAATATATCTTTCTCACCCTTACTTTACAGTGGGACCAAGATAGGACCACCATTGACGCAATGATCGACACTGGTGCATGTGGCAATTTCATTGACTTAGGTTTTGTTAACTCAAATAAAATTCCTTTTGTTTCAAAGCAAACTCCTTTGTCTGTCACTTTCATTGACGGATCTATCTCCTCTTTTGGTCCAGTGCAATCGCAAACTGCACCACTCTTGGTTACTTGTGGTAATGCACACACTGAGACCCTTGTTTTTGATATCATCCCATCACCCTTATTCCCAATAGTTTTAGGATTACCTTGGTTACACCTCCATCAACCAACCTTCCAATGGTCCAACACCTCACTCAGTTTAAACTCTACTTACTGTAAAAATACTTGTTATCCCATTTTCAATATCCTTTTAACTACTGTAAACTGCGACGGTCTTCCAACTTATTTACTAGACTTCTCTGATGTATTTAGTAAAATCAATGCAGAAATACTCCCACCTCATAGAATTTATGATTGTCCTATTGATCTAATCCCAGACGCTCCAATCCCCACCGCACGTATTTATCCACTCTCACAGCCTGAACTCGTTAACCTCAAGGATTATCTTGATGATAACCTTAGAAAGGGTTTTATAAGACCTTCTACTTCCCCGGCTAGTGCAGCCATGTTCTTTGTAAAAAATAAAGATGGTTCACTCAGACCTATAATCGATTATCGATCATTGAACAACGTCACAATAAAAAATCGCTACCCATTGCCACTTATTCCAGAACTTATAGAACGGCTACAGACTTCCAAGATCTTTACAAAACTAGATCTCAGGGGTGCTTACAATCTAATCAGAATCCGTCCCGGGGACGAGTGGAAAACTGCATTCAAAACCCGTTATGGTTTATTTGAGTATTTGGTAATGCCTTTTGGTTTGTGTAATGCACCTGCAACTTTCCAACGGTTTATTAACGAAATTTTTCGTGATTTACTAGACATCTGTGTTGTAATATACCTAGACGACACATTGATTTACTCTGATACTCTTGAAGAACACACTAAGCATGTAAGATGGGTCTTGGGTAGACTCAGAACACATTGCCTTTACGTTAAGCTTGAAAAATTTGTTTTTAGTCAGTCCAGTATTTCGTTTCTCGGGTATCAAATTACTCCAGAAGGAATACAGATGGATTCTTCAAAGGTTGATTGTATTCTTTCCTGGCCAATCCCCCATTCTAGGAAAGCATTGCAACGCTTTCTTGGTTTCTCAAATTATTACCGAAAATTCATTAGAAACTTCTCACAGATTGTCAAACCCCTGAATACATTAACAAGCAAAAATACACTCTTCAAATGGACAAATGAAGCTCAAAGGTCATTTGATTCACTCAAATTATCTTACACTACTGCTCCGATCCTCCAACTACCTAATCCCTCTTTTCATTTTACTTTAGAAGTCGATGCTTCACATTTCGCTTTAGGCGCTGTGCTTTCCCAACAACAAAACTTGTCTGAACCTCTACATCCAGTGGCCTTCTATTCTAGAACTTTAACGTCCGCAGAAAAAAACTACTCAATTGGAGAGAAAGAACTCCTTGCAATTAGAGATGCTTTAGCCAATTGGAGACATCTTCTAGAGGGATCCACACATCCGATCACCATACTAACAGATCATAGAAATCTACAACATTTAAAGGCCTGTAAAATCTTGTCCGCCCGTCAAGTCAGGTGGAGTTTATTCTTTGACCGATTTGATTTCTATATTTCTTATAGACCAGGTACACAAAATTTAAAGGCGGATTCTTTATCTCGCATGTATGAAGATCACACTACTGAAACTCCACCACACTCTATCATACCTTCAAATCGCTTCATTGGCTTAACCACTTCTTTCAAACAACTACTCTCCCAGTCTATTTCTACAGATGCATCTGACTTACCCAAAGGAGTCCTAAAGCAATCAGATGGATTATATACCTACAACAAGAAATTATATGTTCCTCCAAAATTACAATTGCTACTACTGAAACAACTACATGATTCTCCATTAGCTGGTCACCCTGGAATTACTAAAACAATACATCTTGTAAAAAGACATTACTGGTGGCCCCATTTAACTAAAATGGTCCAAGAATATGTTAATTCCTGCGAAACTTGTGCCAGCAACAAACTCTCAAGAAAACCTCCATTTGGTCTTCTAGCATCCATACCAATACCCAATAGACCTTGGGAGGTTGTGTCAATGGATTTTATAGTCGATCTTCCAAGATCAAATGGTGCAAATACCATTATGGTCACTGTCGACCTACTAACAAAAATGGCACACTTCATTCCTTTAAAAAATCTACCAACCTCTCTTGAGACAGCAACAACTTTCATCAGTAATGTTCTCAAACTGCATGGTTTACTTTCTCAGATTATCTCAGACCGTGGATCCCAATTCATCTCCAAATTCTGGAAGGCTCTGTGTAATGCATTAAAGATTGATCATCGGATGTCTACTGCCTACCATCCCCAAACAAATGGACAGACGGAACGCATCAACCAGATCTTGGAACAATATTTGCGTTGTTACTGTACCCATCTTCAGGATGACTGGTATCAACTACTTCCCCACGCAGAGTTCGCATATAATAATGCTACCAGCTCTTCATCCCAATTCTCACCATTTTTTGCCAACTATGGTTTTCACCCAAACAACTTACCAAGCTCTTTCCTCTCAAACAATGTACCTGCAGTAGACCAATATCTCACTATTCTAAAGAACACACTTCCTATTTTACGTTCAAATTTAGAAGCTGCTCAGTCACGACAAAAACGTAATTATGATCTTCACAGATCAGTACCTCCTACCTATAAAATTGGTGATTTAGTATGGCTTTCTACTAGAAACTTACGCTTAAATCTACCTTCGAAAAAGTTGGGTCGTCAATTCATTGGACCCTACCCCATCTCTCATGTCATCAATTCAAATGCAGTAAAACTACAGTTACCTCCTGATTGGAAAATCCATCCTGTTTTTCATGTTTCTCTGATTAAGCCATACGTACCCAACCCATTCTCTAACAGGGTTTCACGTCCTCCTCCTCCAGTAGAAATCATGGGTGAGACTGAATACGAGATTGAAAAGATTTTAGACTCTAGAAAGAGAGGTTCTGTCATTCAATATCTAATACGATGGAAAGGCTACTCTCAACTTGAAGATTCTTGGGAAAATAGTTCTCACCTTCATGCTCCCCGTCTTATCAGACAATTTCATCGAAGGTATCCTACTCGTCCTTCACCTAATATTGTCACTGGTGGTGCCCCCTTGAGGAGGGGAGTATGTAACGCCACTGGCGTTATTCTATACAAGAGGAGCGCAGCCTTACCTCTCTCCCTCGGCTGCGCTCCTCTCTCAGCTTTGGCCGCGTCACTTCCGCCGCGCCACTGTTTGCGTTCCACGCTGGAACGCGGAAGTGCGCTCCAGCGTGCTGCGCTGTTTCCCGCGCCCGGCGGCTATTTAAATCCCCACTAATGACGGCAGGGTGTTCCACTATTTTGTTGGACCCCTGCCGTCACCTGGGAGCAACTCAGGACTTCCCAGAGAACCTGCTCCAGAACACAGACTCTCCCCATCCACCATTTGAGCCAGCACTATGGCCCCAGGCTTCAGTCCAAGCCCCTCCAGGCTACAGCACTACAGGCATTCCTTCAGCTTATGTCCAGTGGCAACAAGGAGGATTCTGAATAACCTACAGCAAGGCACTCAATCTACAACCTTCTTATTTGACGACAGCAGTACCGCAAGTATCTTTTTTCTTTCATGCTAATAGCACTGAAGGTGTATTTAGCTGTGCCCTAAAAGGAACTCTGTATATATATAATTAAGTTCATCTGCTTAACGGACATTAAGAATTAATACTCATCGTTAAGGTTGCAATAGCATTGTACTTGTTTCACTAGCAGTGTACTGAACCAGAGACTATATCTTACTTATATCTAAAAGGAACACACGCTACCTGCATAGTCAGATACCTTTGTTATTTTTGATTGATACATAACATATGCTTATGGGGCAATAAGCACCCTGATTACTTTGGAATTCTATCTGAGGTTGTGATGATTCAAACCATTAACTCTTTATTAAGTTAATAGAGTGACTGTTGGTTTATACCTGAGAAACCTCCGCAACTGAGATCCAGTTAACACATTATAACAGGACAGGATCATTACACATGTATACCATACATGTATACATGCATGGTTGCGATGGTTCTGTGTATAATTAATTGATTATTTGATCCTCAATGGAGGTACATACAGTATATGATATCAAGATGTTTGCTAAATAGATATCATTATATATACCTGGATACCTATGGGGGGGGGGTTACTTGTTGATTTATGTTATTTTGGCTGACTTGTTTTGTAGACAGATCAGGGCCAATCCTGGGCGGCTGCACGGGGTGCAGAGGGGGGGCGCCAAAGTGTCAGACTGTTCTCCTTCCTGCTCCTTCAGAGCCGGTCCTAGCATAAGGCAGCTACTGGGGTGCAAAGAGGGCACTGAAGAAAAGTTATTCTTATACTCTTATCTAGCAGGCAGCAGCACAGGCACAAAGTGCACCATAACAGGCTGAACAGCCCCCCCCCCCGCAATATGAACTTCTGCTGCTGTTTCCAGGGGGGAATTACCAGGTTCGCACTTGCCCCCCGGCAATCCGCCAGTATGGGGGGGGCCTTAAGACCCCGCACTTTCCTGCTCCCCCTGCACCTCTGGGTCGGCTGGCATCTTTAACTATACAGGGAGGGGAGCGATCGGCAGCTCTGTGGTATCCCTCCAGCCAGCACAGTTCATTTCCCGAGTGTCAGTGTATACAATGGAGAGGGGAAGAGCCTCTGACCCGAGACTCAGTGCACAAGTTTGTCCCTCTGCAAGCTTGTTGATACATGCTGGGATCAGAGGCTCCTCCCCTCTCCATTGTATACACTGACACCCAGGAAGTGAACTGTGCTGGCTGGAGGGACATGCTGCATATATCACAAGGAAGCATGTACAAGGATTGATGTTTGGACTTCTCATGCAAGGTGTAACGGAATGACCCGGGACATCCAGAGACTTTGTGAGGATGGGGGATACTCCTGTGTCAGCGTCACTGATAACTCTTGGGTCTGAGTCCACCCTGTGCCTTTTGGGCATGGGGTGGCAAGGGAATCATAATTCATGTATTACATGAGATAGGACATCAATAATAATTCATATTGCAGGATCTTGAGAGATTGCAAGATGTGGGCCCAACCAGTCAATAGTGACTCATTTCTAGTGACATGCTAATTGCATCAATGGAAAGGGGGGGGGTTATGCATACGCATAGGTGGGACTTTGAGTGAGGCACATGTCTGTGCTTCCATCCCTAGTACAAAAATAGAGCAAGGAGGTTGGGACTTTAAATGAAGTTCACGACAGGGTGGGAGTGCAAAAGGAAAACATGTTTAATAACATGCAAAACAAAGTGTGATATACTCGCAGAGTCATAGGGGCTGAGCATGTAAACATAGCAGTAGAGGACAATAAAGATACATGGTAATGTCAAACAGGAACTTCATGACATATGGGTATACATATGAACCATGGACACAGGGACATACAATGCCATCAAAAATTAATACAATACAGTATGAAAAACAACAAACAGCTTCCCATGAGTGGGGGATAAGCACACCAGTTTCCTTGAGTGACACAATGCGATTAAAAGACCTGAGGTAGAGATTGTAGATAAAAATTGTAGATACAAGTGGCTATTGACTCAGATATGGAGTGGGGTGGCATCCTTGAATGGCCCGACGCGTTTCGTGCTGTAGTGCACTCATCAGGGGCTGATGCTTCCAAATCTGGAGGGTTGGATAATATTTTAGTCTACAGTGACTTAAGCATAAAATCAGGAGCATAATTAATGGTCCTAGATTTACATACCTAGACGATGGTGTGGATCGAGGGTGAGAGCCTGGTGCTAAGCCGTAGCCACGGAGGGGATGTCAGTCCCGGAAACTGGGGTGACTGCGCCAAAGAGCAGCCGGGATGCAGGGCTGGAGAGTGTCAGGTGGCCATATGGCCACAAGCAGGGGTATAGAGCCAAGCATGTAGTCAGCAAAGGGAGAATGCCAAGGATCTGTATATAAATATATATAGAGACATGTGGTGAGACAGCATGATCCAGACTGTAGTCCGGTGGTGACTAACCAAAGATAGCAAAAAAGTTTTTACCTGGGTGTGGAATAACCCGGTGCTGAGGGTCCATAAGTGGTATGGCATCATCCCATGGGTGTTTAGACAGGCTGTATAGACGCAGCCTATAAATACCCCCTGATCCCAGTGTACTGGCCGCTCATTGGAGCACACCGACGTCACGCTAGCCGGTCACATGCTCGGAGGGCCTATGACAGGGCCGAAGAGGTCCGCCCCCGACACAGGTGATCCCCATCAGCTGTGAACGGCTAGAAGGAATCACCGCGATCGGCGTCATGACGTCAGACTGACATCAGACGCGGACCACGTGGGCGTGACGTCGATGCGCTGTGGAAGCCGCCCAGTGCCCCAGGGTCCACCCCGCCCAGGGGGCGGGAGGGGGGGCAGGAGGGAGACCTGCAGAGCGCATCGCAGCTTCCGGGTATATGACAGCATACCGAGGCTGACGGCAATGTCATAGCATCTCACCCGATCGGCCTGTTGGACCGCATCGTGGCAAGTCTCTCAAATAAAATGAAGATGTGAAGTGCAAATAGGTCCCCTAATCAGGTACATGGCCAGAAGGGGGGACTATAACTTCCCACATAGCTGGCAGGGGAAAACTGCCAGCTCAGTCAGAGAACCTCCATCCCTAGTGGATACAATGGAAAGGGGGGGGGGTTATGCATACGCATAGGTGGGACTTTGAGTGAGGCACATGTCTGTGCTTCCATCCCTAGTACAAAAATAGAGCAAGGAGGTTGGGACTTTAAATGAAGTTCACGACAGGGTGGGAGTGCAAAAGGAAAACATGTTTAATAACATGCAAAACAAAGTGTGATATACTCGCAGAGTCATAGGGGCTGAGCATGTAAACATAGCAGTAGAGGACAATAAAGATACATGGTAATGTCAAACAGGAACTTCATGACATATGGGTATACATATGAACCATGGACACAGGGACATACAATGCCATCAAAAATTAATACAATACAGTATGAAAAACAACAAACAGCTTCCCATGAGTGGGGGATAAGCACACCAGTTTCCTTGAGTGACACAATGCGATTAAAAGACCTGAGGTAGAGATTGTAGATAAAAATTGTAGATACAAGTGGCTATTGACTCAGATATGGAGTGGGGTGGCATCCTTGAATGGCCCGACGCGTTTCGTGCTGTAGTGCACTCATCAGGGGCTGATGCTTCCAAATCTGGAGGGTTGGATAATATTTTAGTCTACAGTGACTTAAGCATAAAATCAGGAGCATAATTAATGGTCCTAGATTTACATACCTAGACGATGGTGTGGATCGAGGGTGAGAGCCTGGTGCTAAGCCGTAGCCACGGAGGGGATGTCAGTCCCGGAAACTGGGGTGACTGCGCCAAAGAGCAGCCGGGATGCAGGGCTGGAGAGTGTCAGGTGGCCATATGGCCACAAGCAGGGGTATAGAGCCAAGCATGTAGTCAGCAAAGGGAGAATGCCAAGGATCTGTATATAAATATATATAGAGACATGTGGTGAGACAGCATGATCCAGACTGTAGTCCGGTGGTGACTAACCAAAGATAGCAAAAAAGTTTTTACCTGGGTGTGGAATAACCCGGTGCTGAGGGTCCATAAGTGGTATGGCATCATCCCATGGGTGTTTAGACAGGCTGTATAGACGCAGCCTATAAATACCCCCTGATCCCAGTGTACTGGCCGCTCAT
Source organism: Rana temporaria (assembly GCF_905171775.1). Taxonomy (NCBI): domain Eukaryota; kingdom Metazoa; phylum Chordata; class Amphibia; order Anura; family Ranidae; genus Rana; species Rana temporaria. Next base: position 82,647,350 of record NC_053494.1, on the reverse strand, counting down.
TGGAGCACACCGACGTCACGCTAGCCGGTCACATGCTCGGAGGGCCTATGACAGGGCCGAAGAGGTCCGCCCCCGACACAGGTGATCCCCATCAGCTGTGAACGGCTAGAAGGAATCACCGCGATCGGCGTCATGACGTCAGACTGACATCAGACGCGGACCACGTGGGCGTGACGTCGATGCGCTGTGGAAGCCGCCCAGTGCCCCAGGGTCCACCCCGCCCAGGGGGCGGGAGGGGGGGCAGGAGGGAGACCTGCAGAGCGCATCGCAGCTTCCGGGTATATGACAGCATACCGAGGCTGACGGCAATGTCATAGCATCTCACCCGATCGGCCTGTTGGACCGCATCGTGGCAAGTCTCTCAAATAAAATGAAGATGTGAAGTGCAAATAGGTCCCATAATCAGGTACATGGCCAGAAGGGGGGACTATAACTTCCCACATAGCTGGCAGGGGAAAACTGCCAGCTCAGTCAGAGAACCTCCATCCCTAGTGGATACAATGGAAAGGCTCTCACCCTCGATCCACACCATCGTCTAGGTATGTAAATCTAGGACCATTAATTATGCTCCTGATTTTATGCTTAAGTCACTGTAGACTAAAATATTATCCAACCCTCCAGATTTGGAAGCATCAGCCCCTGATGAGTGCACTACAGCACGAAACGCGTCGGGCCATTCAAGGATGCCACCCCACTCCATATCTGAGTCAATAGCCACTTGTATCTACAATTTTTATCTACAATCTCTACCTCAGGTCTTTTAATCGCATTGTGTCACTCAAGGAAACTGGTGTGCTTATCCCCCACTCATGGGAAGCTGTTTGTTGTTTTTCATACTGTATTGTATTAATTTTTGATGGCATTGTATGTCCCTGTGTCCATGGTTCATATGTATACCCATATGTCATGAAGTTCCTGTTTGACATTACCATGTATCTTTATTGTCCTCTACTGCTATGTTTACATGCTCAGCCCCTATGACTCTGCGAGTATATCACACTTTGTTTTGCATGTTATTAAACATGTTTTCCTTTTGCACTCCCACCCTGTCGTGAACTTCATTTAAAGTCCCAACCTCCTTGCTCTATTTTTGTACTAGGGATGGAAGCACAGACATGTGCCTCACTCAAAGTCCCACCTATGCGTATGCATAACCCCCCCCCTTTCCATTGTATCCACTAGGGATGGAGGTTCTCTGACTGAGCTGGCAGTTTTCCCCTGCCAGCTATGTGGGAAGTTATAGTCCCCCCTTCTGGCCATGTACCTGATTAGGGGACCTATTTGCACTTCACATCTTCATTTTATTTGAGAGACTTGCCACGATGCGGTCCAACAGGCCGATCGGGTGAGATGCTATGACATTGCCGTCAGCCTCGGTATGCTGTCATATACCCGGAAGCTGCGATGCGCTCTGCAGGTCTCCCTCCTGCCCCCCCTCCCGCCCCCTGGGCGGGGTGGACCCTGGGGCACTGGGCGGCTTCCACAGCGCATCGACGTCACGCCCACGTGGTCCGCGTCTGATGTCAGTCTGACGTCATGACGCCGATCGCGGTGATTCCTTCTAGCCGTTCACAGCTGATGGGGATCACCTGTGTCGGGGGCGGACCTCTTCGGCCCTGTCATAGGCCCTCCGAGCATGTGACCGGCTAGCGTGACGTCGGTGTGCTCCAATGAGCGGCCAGTACACTGGGATCAGGGGGTATTTATAGGCTGCGTCTATACAGCCTGTCTAAACACCCATGGGATGATGCCATACCACTTATGGACCCTCAGCACCGGGTTATTCCACACCCAGGTAAAAACTTTTTTGCTATCTTTGGTTAGTCACCACCGGACTACAGTCTGGATCATGCTGTCTCACCACATGTCTCTATATATATTTATATACAGATCCTTGGCATTCTCCCTTTGCTGACTACATGCTTGGCTCTATACCCCTGCTTGTGGCCATATGGCCACCTGACACTCTCCAGCCCTGCATCCCGGCTGCTCTTTGGCGCAGTCACCCCAGTTTCCGGGACTGACATCCCCTCCGTGGCTACGGCTTAGCACCAGGCTCTCACCCTCGATCCACACCATCGTCTAGGTATGTAAATCTAGGACCATTAATTATGCTCCTGATTTTATGCTTAAGTCACTGTAGACTAAAATATTATCCAACCCTCCAGATTTGGAAGCATCAGCCCCTGATGAGTGCACTACAGCACGAAACGCGTCGGGCCATTCAAGGATGCCACCCCACTCCATATCTGAGTCAATAGCCACTTGTATCTACAATTTTTATCTACAATCTCTACCTCAGGTCTTTTAATCGCATTGTGTCACTCAAGGAAACTGGTGTGCTTATCCCCCACTCATGGGAAGCTGTTTGTTGTTTTTCATACTGTATTGTATTAATTTTTGATGGCATTGTATGTCCCTGTGTCCATGGTTCATATGTATACCCATATGTCATGAAGTTCCTGTTTGACATTACCATGTATCTTTATTGTCCTCTACTGCTATGTTTACATGCTCAGCCCCTATGACTCTGCGAGTATATCACACTTTGTTTTGCATGTTATTAAACATGTTTTCCTTTTGCACTCCCACCCTGTCGTGAACTTCATTTAAAGTCCCAACCTCCTTGCTCTATTTTTGCTAATTGCATCAGGGCTTGGAAGACATTCCATTGTCCTTGTGTAAAGGTGTTGTAACGGACAGGTGTTAATCCCAGGTCTGCTCCCAGAACTCTAATTATGCATACTAAATACTGCTTACGTGTGATAACACTGTCTAGAGCCTATTAAAGCTTAGAGGTGTCAAGCTGTGTGCGGAGACGGAGTGGGTGAAGGTGTTTTGTTGTTATGCTGTTGCTTAAGGAATGTTTAGTAATTAGCCTTAGTGTATGATTAGGGGGGTGGAGATCTCATTGTTGCTTTAATGCCTGGTACTGTATAAAAAGCTGAGAAGAAACCATTAAAGTATCATTACATTTGGAACAAGCACAGAGCTGTGTCTCGTCTTGATTCTGGGCAAATGAAATGGGATCGGGTCCTGTCAGTTGGAGTGTCGATAAGCTGTCGTGACTGGGATGGAAGGTCGTAGTGACGTTACACAAGGTAAGCCTGACACTTGCCCCCCCCCACCTGTGACACTGGCCTTCCCCCAACTGTGACACTCTCTCCCCCACCTGTGACACTCTCTCCCCACCTGTGACTCCCCCCCCACCTGTGACACTCTCCCCCCACCTGTGACGCTGGCCTTCCCCCACCTGTGACACTCTCTCCCATCTGTGACACTGCCCCCATCTGTGACTCTCCCCCACCTGTGACACTGGCCTTCCTCCACCTGTGACACTCTCCCCCCACCTGTGACACTGACCTTCCTCCACCTGTGACACTCTCCCCCCCACCTGTGACACTGGCCTTCCCCCACCTGTGACACTGGCCTTCCCCCACCAGTGACACTGGCCTTCCCCCACCTGTGACACTGGCCTTCCCCCATCTGTGACATTCTCCCCCCACCTGTGACACTCTCCCCCCACCTGTGACACTCTCCCCCCACCTGTGACACTGGCCTTCCCCCACCTGTGATACTCTTCCCCCACCTGTGATACTCTTCCCCCACCTGTGACACTCTCCCCCACCTGTGACACTCTCTCCCCCACCTGTGACACTCTCTCCCCCACCTGTGACACTCTCTCCCCCACCTGTGACACTCTCCCCCCCACCTGTGACACTCTCCCCACACCTGTGACACTGGCCTTCCTCCACCTGTGACACTCTGTCCCATTTGTGACACTGTACCCCACCAGTGACTCTCCCCCCACCTGTGACACTGGCATTCCTCCACCTGTGACACTCTCCCCCCACCTGTGACACTGGCCTTCCTCCACCTGTGACACTCTCCCCCCCACCTGTGACACTCTCCCCCCACCTGTGACACTCTCCCCCCCCCACCTGTGACACTGGCCTTTCCCCACCTGTGACACTGACCTTCCCCCACCTGTGACACTGGCCTTCCCCCACCTGTGACACTGGCCTTCCCCCACCTGTGACACTGGCCTTCCCCCCCACCTGTGACACTGGCCTTCTCCAACCTGTGACACTGGCCTTCCTCCACCTGTGACACTCTCCCCCCACCTGTGACACTGGCCTTCCTCCACCTGTGACACTCTCCCCCCATCTGTGACACTGGCTTTCCTCCACCTGTGACACTCTCAGAGGCGATTAAGTTTGCATGTGCTGCGCTATATAAGTTTTCATTCATTCATTCATTCATTCTCTCCCCCTCCTGTGACACTCTCTCCCCCTCCTGTGACACTGGCCTCCCCCCACCTGTGACACTGGCCTTCCCCCACCTGTGACACTCTCCCCCCACCTGTGACACTGGCCTTCCCCCACCTGTGACACTCTCCCCCCCACCTGTTACACTCTCTCCTCCACCTGTGATACTGGCCTTCTCCCACCTGTGACACTTTCCCCCACCTGTGACACTCTCCCCCTACCTGTGACACTCTCCCCGCCACTTGTGACACTGGCCTTCCCCCACCTGTGACACTCTCCCCCCACCTGTGACACTGGCCTTCCCCCACCTGTGACACTGTCCCCCCCACCTGTGATACTCTCCCCCCACCTGTGATACTCTCCCCCCACCTGTGACACTGGCCTTCCCCCACCTGTGACACTCTCCCCCCACCTGTGACACTGGCCTTCCCCCACCTGTGACACTCCCCCCCACCAGTGACACTCTCCCCCCACCTGTGACACTCTTCCCCGTGACACTGGCCCCTTGGCACAATACCCCCTGTCATACTCACGCTCACCCCCGAAGGAGCCACTGATTAGTTTGGGATCGGCTTACTGAGTTACCTTCTTGACTTGGTCTAGGGGTGATTTCTGTGAGTGTGAATAGAGAGCAAGTGTCCAGACATCAATTCAGTTTTCAATGCTTTATTCCAAGGCCCAACACGGCCAACATCAACATGGCACATGACAGAAAAAGGTTGATGAGCGTAGGGAAACTTTAGTATCAGGCCTTGGATATGAAGAGAGAGCAAGCCTGCTCTCAGCAATGATATAGCGCAATTCGTCGCCACCCCAATCAGGGTGGGTAAAGTGCCCCCGGACAGGCGGTTATCTCGGGCCTGGCAGCCGAAGCGTCACTTGCGGATCACTGGGAGGAAACAGACCCCTGCCACAGGCCTGACTCAGGGCCTCTGCCACAGGCCGGACAACTTGGGATTTGTGAGATCAATTTGAGCAAATCCCCCCCCAGTTAGTTCAATCAGTGTCACCCACTGACAGCTTGAGCATACCTGTCATATGGTGTGGTGACCGGATCCCTGATGGTTCGTCTAGGCCTCCTGGACAACCTCTAGTTCTAGGTTCCCCCGAGCCGATCCCCCATCGCACAGCCTCCAGCTTGGGATCCTCTCAACAGAAGGTTGGGACCCAGCAAGTCGCTGGGGCCCCTCTCAATGTTAGGATGAGGCTCTGCATGGTGCACAACCTCAGCGAAGCAGGCCACGGTGGCAGGGCCCATGGATGCGCGTACCCTGAAGGTGGGTACCGCACCTGGAACTCGGGCCCTGCATAGCACAACCCGCCAAAAGCGGCCGCCCCAGACATGCCCCCCTCCCAGCATGCCCAACGAGGGAAGAACTCCTCCGATTGGCCGCTGGGAGAAGGTGGGTCTGTCAGAACCCCTCTAGCGCCAACTTCCGCCCAGGGGTGACAGCACACCCCTGGAGCGCAGACTGACCCACAGGACCGAATCTGAAGTGGGCAGCAGCCTGAGTTTCCAAAATTGACGAATGGAAGCAAAACCAACCCTTGCATTCCCCACCAACTTTAGTGAAGCGCCCGCACTGAAAGCAAGGGGGGCGCTACACTTCCAAGGTATCCTTTTCCTGTCACACTGCTCCCCTCTTGTCACAATATCCCCCTGTCATACTGCCCCCTCCTGTCACACTGCCCCCATTATACTGCTCCTTCTTGTCACACTGCCCTCCTTCTTTCACACTCCCCCCTCCGGTTCACATTTTCCAGATACCCTTCTTTTGTTACACTGCCCCCCTCTTTAAAAATACCCCATCACACTGCTCCCCCATTCTTTTACAATACCCCCCCCAATCATACTATGGTTTATGGGCCCTTCATGGTTTCTTGCACTGGGGCCCTAAAGGTTAAAGTTACGCCTCTGCATCTGCAATTCCGGCTGCTACTCCTCCTCCCTCCCAAGTAACGGGCATAAGACTGCCTTTTTTCCACTGCTTCTCTTCCTCCAGACAGTAGGCTCCCGCCCCCTGCAATTAACAACAGTTCCCATCCACCAGTCCAGCACAAAGATGACAATCGCAGCTGAACTGGTGGCATGTGGGATGAAAGGGGGGGAGCCGAGTAAGACCAGGGGGAGGTACCAGCAGGCACAGGAGTGGGATCAGCTTGGTACCATTACCAAGACATACCATCTGCTTACCAAAAAAATGTACCTCTTAACCCCCCCCCCCCCCCCCCCCGTTCCCACTGAATCTGATAAAGCACACTATAGTGCATTACCAGGACGTTCTGCTCTGCTTCATTAAAAGTAATGTACTGACATAAATTTTTACTGTGATAAAGCAACAAATTGTTTAATTGTCCAGGTAATGAACTATATCAGACCGGGCATGCGGGGGTACCTGGTACCAGACCAGGTGGAGCTTCATGCGGAGTACCTATACCTATTTCCAGATCAGACGGAGTAGTGAAAGGTCACTCTTCGGAGAAAGTTACTCTACCTGCAGTGTTGCTCTTTGAGCAAAGTGGCTGCAAATATCCAGCACAAAACAAACGAATGTCACCTCATATGTTTTTAAGATGTCATGTTTTGTGGTAAGCAGATGGTATGTGCTCTGACTTGGTGGTGGTACACTGAAGTCAATGCAAACAGCTTGCAGTGGATCTGCACAAGTTTATCATGGCACAATTTTATAGAATTTTTTTGTATGAAATGTATGTTTTATGGATATTATTTATTGTGATAGGACTGTGGAAGGTACATGTATTAACCACTTTATTACCGGGCACTTACACCCCCTTACTGCCCAGGTAAATTTTTAGATTCCAGCGCTGTCATACTTTGACTGACAATTGCAGCACTGTACCCATATGAAATAGTTTTTTGTTTTTTTTTTCACACAAATAGAGCTTTCTTTTAGTGGTACTTGTTTATCGCTGTTTTTTTTTTTTGCAAAACTAATGAAAACTAATGAAAAAATGTTTTAAAAAAGTTTCTTGGTTTCTATTATAAAATGTAACAAATTATAAATTTTTCTCCTTTACTGATGTGGCTGCACTGATGGGCACTGCTAGGCTGCACTGATGGGCACTGATAGTGATAGGTGGCATTGATGAGGTGGCATTGATGGGTACTGATGGGGTGATTGAACACAGCTGATCACATGGAAAAGGGCCGCTGTGATTGGCCCTTTACTGCGATCTGTGAACTCTGCTGACTCTGATGTAAGAGGGGAACTGAGAACCTTGATTGTAAGGCGGAAATGTTGGGAACTTTCATGTAAAGGGGAATTTCATTGTGGAAGGGAGGGTGTGGTGGGAGTACAGTGGGGGACACCAAAATACACCTTTGCCTATGTAGACAAAAATCCTTGCACCAGCCCTGGTCACACATACCGCACTGAGCTTTTAGAAATGCCTGGCGGCGATGTAACAAAGTTCAGCCTCATAGACCGGGCTCCTGTAATAGACGGCACACTGATCTAATGCCGTGAAATTGAATCAGTGTGATGTATATCATAGGAGCCCGTGAGCTTGAATCCAAGCTCTGTGACAGCAGGAGATCGCTGCTCTGTGTGATCCATCTAAGGACACTGGTAGGCTGCAATTGGTGTGCACTAATAAGGTTGCAATTGGGGGGCACTGATGAGGCTGAAATTGGTGAGTACTAGTAGGCTTCATTCTATGGGCACTGATAAGCTGCATTTGATGGCAAATGATGAGGCTATATTGATCTCTTGTATTATTTCCACAGTCTCTGACCATCTCTCGTACTATGTCTGCAGTCTCTGACCATCTCTCGTACTATGTCTGCAGTCTCTGACCATCTCCTGTAGTATGTCAGTGATTTCAGTATTCTAGTCTGCATCTCTCCCAAGGTAATACTTAAAACCCAGCCTGTTAGTTGGCCCTGAGGACAGGGTTAATGACCACTGCATTAGAGAGACCCCCCCTCCAGGTCCCAATAGATTACTCTGCTTCTCTTCCTGTATTTTGTTTATTGTTAAAAAATCATTGGAGGATCCCATGGTAATGAACACTCCTTAGGTGATAATCTCTGAGTCATTGCCATATAAACATTTGTAAAGGGGAGGAGTTAGCAAGATGACCACGCCTATGTGGGGGTGCCAGAAATATTTCTGCACCCAGGCGTCTGTGACCCTAGGATCGGCCCTGAGACAGATGTGTATATATATATATATATATATATATATATATATATATATATATATATACAAGCATAGTTATTCCATGGGACTCCATCTGTACATGCTCACAAACAGTAAGTGTGTTTTCAAATGTGTCTATATTAGTGCTGTCAATTAAACGCGCTATTAACGGCGTTAACGCAAACCCACGTTAACGCCGTCAATTTTTTTATCGCGCGATTAATGAGGTGGCGTTCGGGGGTTATACCGGGATGATGCCTGCAGCCGCAGGCATCATCCCGGTACCGTTGTTTAGAGCGGGCGATCGGCTATCCAAACATAACAACCGATGCGGCTAAAAGCCACTCGGTTGTTATGCCGGAGGAGCGGGAGGGGACATCCCCCCCCTCCCGCCGCCTTTCGCCGCTCTGACCGGGCCTCCCGTCCCACCGGGAGACCCGATCCTCCATCTGGCGCCTTCTGTGTCCAGGCGGAGACTGACACTAAGCCGTAAGCGGCTTTGATTCAGTCTCCGCATTGAAACCACGGAAGCGACGTCATGACGTCACTTCCGGGTTTCTCGGCTGCCAATGGCGCCGGATTTAAAAAAGTACACAGTATTCAGAATCGCCGTTTTCGGCGATCTGAATACTTTGAAGTGCAAAGGAGGGCTCGGAGGTCTTTTAGACCCCCGATCCCTCCATAAAGAGTACCTGTCACCACCTATTGCTGTCACAAGGGATGTTTACATTCCTTGTGACAGCAATAAAAGTGATCAAAATGTAAAAAAATTTAAAAAACACAATTTAATATTATAAAAAAATTAAAAATAAATAAGAAAACAAAAAAAATTTTTTTGGCGCGATTAATCGTGAATTAACTATGACATTAATGCGATTAATCGCGATTAAAAATTTTAATCGCTTGACAGCACTAGTCTATATACTTTACAAGCAGATGTTCCACTACATATGATTTCCATGTGATCATGTGGCGTTGGAATACGATTTGGATACATATACACATATGTGTGTGTCTCTACACATTTGGACTCCCCTATTTTCTATTAGTCTATGCAGGCCATGCACAGTCAGTGTTGATGCCTGACTATCCATATGTCCCTATGCAAAGCGATATACTGGGATTTTGTCAATACACGGTTATTGTTATACATATGGATTTAATCATATCTGTATGATTTATAACAGATATGTTATGTCTATTTCCATATGTGTACTATTTTGTGTTTACTATTCCTTCCCCATTTTTCCACCTTGTTTTTCCCTATACTCTCTTTCCCTTTGTCTATTTTCTGTCTATAGGTATATTTGTATGCTTTTTTGTAATGTAGACATACTAATACTGATATCTTTTTAATTTGTGCCATCATGTATAACAATTCTTATTCTTGGGATAAAAACAATGGTCACCAGACATTAGACCAAAATATACTCTGTTCCTTTAAGAAGTTCTAATTGGGCGGTTACCCTCTGTGGTGTGAAGTCATCAAAAGGAACTGTCGAAGGCCCGCCCGTACATCCATACGAAGCTACGTGAGTTCATCTTGCGAAACGCGTTGACGTCACCAGCGTCACCTGACGCCTATCTCCCGGAAGTGATCCCTTGACGGGCACAAGTAATTACAGGAACCCGACTGCAGTAAACCCTGCGGCTTGTCCGCAATCCATTTGAGGGATATTTCAGCCCTTCTAACATCCGTGCTAAGCAATATTGATAACGCCAAGAGATCTGCACGAACTGCATGATCAAATGGACGGATGATCAGACAGATGGATGGATGATTGATGGATGGTGACCAACAGGTGCCTCAACATCTAGGCTCCCTCAACATGGGTATCGTATGATTGATCATTAGATTTTTATGATTTTGTGAGAATTTTCTACAATCAACATTTCATACCCCCATGTGCCACTACATATCCATATATACAGTCACATACACCAAGGTTGTTAAAAATTGAGGCATTATCCCAGGAAGCCATTACATGCTATTTATACAACAACCAGATGCATTACGATTCATCCATTGACTTCATGTTGTCGTCCGCCTTCTATGGCATTCCCTCTACATTTGGAAAAATCGTGGACATGTCACTTTTTCTATAATTTACCCAAAAACATTTTTTTGTGGTGCGATATATATGCGGTTTACTACACCCTTTCCAACATCAGGATTAGTGATTTAGTCGGGGATCCCTTTTCACTTATTTTGTGTTTTTTCTTGAGGCCCATTAGTTTGTTCCTTTCTTTTTCCATTTCCCGCATCCCTTCCCCCTTTTTTCCCTATTATTAGGGCTCAAGCCTTCAAGGGACCTCTATATGGATGCCCATGTCTTAATACATCATTTGATAGATATTTATATACGACTTTTGTTGTGACATGTTCCCATTGTAGTTTAGTGTCAAATTCCAAGTATCTCGACTTATTTTCCTCCTATTGTGGAGTTTTATGATATATATCAATAAATTATCATATTTTATTATTTCTCATACATTGCATACGGTACCCATTTTTTGCTTATATACAGGTAAAACCAGCGTTGTGTACAATATAGGTGGACGCTTTAAGATTTCACGGCACTGTGCAAACAAACGCGATAGCAGGAAAAAACTCCTAACCCGATCGGTTTCATCACAAAAGGACTTCTTTCGGGGTATGAACGTCATTTTGTACCATCGCTTATTAATAGGAAAACAGGCAATTCAAGAGTCGCTTTAATTTCTGCATTCAAGCCTTGTTTTCATTCCTGCTGTCATAAGAGAGGATGCATATCTCACATCCAAGCCTCACTCTCATGCAAATGAGAACAAAGATAATTGACAAAGGCAATTTAAGCCTCACCTTCATTTCTGCAGCCACAATCCCACGCTCATGCAAATAAAAGTTATATTAACTTCATTAAAAATTACAGAGGGCAGATTAAACCACCACAAATCTTAAATCCTAATATAAAAATATTTTAATTATTTATCCCAGGACAAGAAAAAACAAATAAATAAAAAATAAAAATAAATAAATAAATATAAAGAGGAGCTCTAACTGGTCAAAAACCACGGACTACAGATATGAATAGGCTAAGACACATAGAGGGTGAGGTAAAACTTCAAGGAATTAAATACAAAACATTCCCTAGACACAAAATACATAAATAAAGGACAAAAAGTAAGAGGGAGCCAACTGTATCAGGAGTTATCTACAAAACTGTTAACATCCCAATCGATGTCCAAACAATGTCAAACATAACTCTTCTGGGCATAAGTCCACCTGGTTTTCATCTTGGATAGCTCTCTGACCTTTTAACTCCCCCTCCAATGGGGAACGAAAGGTTAAATTACCATAAAAAGGGTAACAGATGGATCTCTATTGTGCACAAAATCATAATGTCGAGAGACATTACAGTATGCTTGGGGTACGCTTTATGAATGTTAGCTATGTGTTCATTAAAGGGTTAGTAAAGGAAAAATGTTTTTCCTTTAAAATAACAAACATGTTATACTTACCTCCACTGTGCAGTTCGTTTTGCACAGAGTGGCCCCGATCCACGTCTTCTGGGGTCCTTCAGCGGCTGTCTCTGGTCCTCCCCACAAGTACTGACCACAGTCATGCGAGAGAGCTCGCATGGTGGTGAGTAATTGCGGGCGCGCTCCCGTGATGCAGCGAGCGGCCATAGCCCGCCCCTCAGCACGCCGCATCACTGGATGTGATTGACAGTAGCACCAGCCAATGGCTGCGCTGCTCTTAATCCATCCGCTCTAGCCAATCAGCAGCCAGGCTGAGCAGCGAAGAGGATCTCGGGACCGCACGCGGGACTTTCGAGGGGCCAGGTAAGTATAACGGGGGCTCAGGGAGGGCCGGCAGCATCAGATGTTTTTTCACCTTAATGCATAGATTGCATTAAGGTGAAAGTTTTTTTACTTTATGTAACGGAATGACCCGTGACACCCAGAGACCTTTGAAAGATGAGAGGTACTCCTGTGCCAGCGTCACTAATAACTCTTGGGTCTAGGGTCACCCTGTGTCCCTTTTGGGCATAGGGTGACTGAGAAATATTAATTAGAAACTACATGAGATGGGACATTACTGTTAATTCATGTACTGAGCCAGGAAATAAGGGACACATGTTGGATTGTTTAAGCATGGACAGTAATCCACAATACATTCCTTAATGTCTGCAAAGAACTAATATGCTGACCCTACCGGTCAATAATGACTCATTCCTCTGTGTAGCACAGGCTGTTGAGATGGTAATTGAGTCTGTACTGGGGTGAGGTGGATTTGAGCTTGGTAGACAGCCTGGCTCCTCAAAGACCTTTCATTAAGTATGCTAATACTGTTTTATGTGTGTAATGTGATTTCTCAGCTGTAGTAATTTGGTCATGTTAAATCGGTGCCCAAAACGTCTGTCATAGAAATGTGTATTCTGCAGGTGAATCACTTATTGTCGGAGACGGAATGTCTGGGGAATAATTAGCTCAACGGGATGTCATTGTCTAAGAGAGTGTGTATTGAAGTGATAAGTGGGTGGAGAGTTCTTTGTTCCTTTGATTACTGTAACATGTTGTACTGTATATAAGACGGAGTGTTACCATTAAAAGTGTTCTTACATTTTGAAACCAGAGACCAGAGCTTGTGTTGTCTCGGTTATTCTGGGGAATGGGATGGATGGTTGGAGTGTCAGATAAGCTGTCGTGGTTGATGGAAGGGAAATCGTAAACGGTGGTGACCGTTACACTTTACAACTCTTTTAAAGGGTCACTAAAGGATTTTTTTTTTTAGCTAAATAGCTTCCTTTACCTTACTGCAGTCCTGGTTTCATGTCCTCATTGTTCGTTTTTGCTTTGAAGTAGCTGTAATCCTTCTCTGATCTCCACACTTCCTGCTTGTCTGGCTCCTTATGAAAAAACTCATGCGAGCTTCTCACTGTGGTCCATGACCAAGAAGGTGTGATTACTGTGTGTCTAAAACTTCTCAGAACCAATCAGATTCATTTTAAAAACAAACACTGCCCTGTGTTTGTTTGTTTTTGTTCTGTGTGTCTCTGTACTTCACAGAAACATGAAACTAGTTTAAAAACGAAACTAAACTGCAGGTACATTATATGATTAATTTTTATCTATTTTTAACCTTTTTTAAAAGGAACCAGTTAACTATTATGTATCTATACCCTGTTAACAGTCATTTCAGCAAAACATTTTAGTTTCCTTTACTGCTCCTTTAAGCCTAACATTTAGTGCATGGGTAGTCCGCAAGAGCATTTGAGCATATATAACAAATGCGTAGTGCTACAGGTAATAAATGGCCCAACAGTGAAGTTTTTATGGGTAACATTAGAAGTAAAATTGCAAATTTTCCTAGCCTTGCATTTATTCAGATTACAAACCTGACATTTCCCACATTTAAAATATCCTGTCGTGCTATGAAAAAAAATGACAGGGGTGTCTAAGACACTAATTGCCACCCTATCTTTCAAAGTAGTAACACTCTTGAATAGGCTGCCTAACCATTGGAATACATGCGTCCAGAGCCCTGCATGTAGATTAGGGGGCCGGATGCATTTATATGGGGGGTGGGTGGCGCCCCTGCACCCTACATTATGGGCCACCACTGGTCAGGACTAAAAGGTTCAAGCATTCAATGTATCAGCATCAGAAGGCCAGAGCACGAGCAAACAAACCAATGAACAGATTGAAAGAATGCTTAGGCATCTGACTAAGCCATCCTACAGTTGGGTGCAGGTGGGGACAAATGGAAGGACTGACAAGGGACTCCAAACCGCTCTGCTCCAAGTCTTCCATCCTGGCAATAACAACTAAGTGGTCCGTGGTTCAATTCTAAATGCCCAGAAATTTTCCAAAAACTTCTTGGGCCTCGTACACACGACCGGATCTATCCGCTGGGATTGATCCGCGGATCAGTTCCAGAGGACAAATCCGGTCATCTGTACGGCCTAGCGGATATTTATCCGCGGAGATTCATCGGGCCGATCGATTTCAAGCAGATAGAAATTTCTTAGCATGCTAAGAAATCTATCCGCTTGAATCGTGTCCAGCGGATTGATCCGGTCGTCTGTATAGACTCACCGGATCAATCCGTCCGCTCCCCTCCCTCGTATGCGTCGTAATGATTTGACGCATGCGTGGAAGTACTTACCTTCCAGCGTCGCGCACGTCACCGCGTCATTGTCGCGGCGATGGCGCGACACGTCACCGCGTATGTATTCCGCGCGGATTTTGATCCGATGGTGTGTACAAGCGTTGTTTGTGTAAGTCGTACGTGAATGGGGATGGGCGTAGGTTACGTTCACGTCGACAAAGCATTGAGCCGACGTATCTTAGGGAGTATTTGCGATGTGATTCTGAGCATGCGCCGTTCGTTCGGCCCCTCATTTACATGGGGTCACGGCTCATTGTAATACAACACACCCACTGCCTTGATAATTTGAATTGCGCGGGCTTACGCCGGCCCATTTACGCTACGCCGCCGTAACTTAGGGCGCAAGTTCTTTCTGAATGCGGTACTCGCCTCTCTAAGTTACGGCGGCGTAGCGTATATGAGATGCGCTATGCCCGCAGAAAGTTACGCCGATCTTTCTGAATCTGCCCCTATGTGTTAATAGGGGATTCTAAAATCAGGGCTGAATAATTTCTCACCTTGATCGCCTCAACAGAAAGGTTTGCTGTCTCCCTGGTGCCAGGGTTCGGCATATGGTGGACTTGGTTGATAAACTACTGGGATGGGCTGAGCATGACCAAGAGGTCTCGGTCCATGTTGGAACCTATGACAGAATATGTGGATGGTGGAGGCTCCTTAACAATCAATTTAAAGTGGTTGTATCTTTTCCCCATTTAAATCAGTGATAAGCACTGTACATATTGCTTTGTATAAATAAGTTCTAACCTGCTTTCTTTGCTTGTAATCTGCCTATAACCTGCCTATAAACTGCTGACTATAACCCTAAGAACACAATCCCGTCAAGCATCTAGTTGGAAACATTATGCTTTGGGGCTGTTTCTCTGCGAAAGGTACAGACCGACTTTGCCACAATGAGGGGCCAATGGATGGAGTCACATGTTGTAAAATCTTGGATGAGAACCTTCTTCCCTCACCCAGAACACTGAAGATGGGTCTTTTAGCATGATCATGACCCAAAACATACCACCAAGGCAACAAATGAGTGTCTCAAGAAGAAGCACATTAACCACTTAACGACCGCCGCATTTACATATACGTCGGCAGAATGGCACGTACAGGCACAATCAAGTACCTGTACGTGGCTGCCTTCAGGCGGGTCGGGGGTCCGATCAGGGCCCCCCCGGTACATGCAGCGGTCCGCTCGTCCGTGGAAGTGATCCGGATGAGGGGGCGGCTATTCGTTTCTAGCCACACCCTCATGATCGCTCCCAGCCAGTCATCTCCTTCCTCTGCCCTGCCTCTGCCTGTGTAACTGTAAACACCGGCAGAGGAAGTGATGTCATCCCTCCTCGCGTCGGTCTTTTTGCCCGGACACAGAGGAGAGAAGACATCAGAACAGTGAGTTGCACCAACAGACCACTGACACAGTCACACACAGGCACACAACCTCCCCAGTCACCCCCAGTCACCCCCCGATCACCCCCCCCCAGCCCCCTGTCACAGTGTTACTGATTGCAGTGATCATTTATTTTCTGATCACTGCATTTAGTGTAATTTGTGACAGAAAAAAGTGTTAGGGACATTAGCTTTAGGCCCCTTTAGGTTCAGGATAGCCCCCTACCCCCCCTAATAAAGGTTTAACCCCTTGATCACCCCCCTAGTTAACCCTTTCACCCCCTATTGCCAGCGTCACTAAGCGATCGGTTTTCTGATCGCTGTATTAGTGTCGCTGGTGCAGCTAGGTAGCTAGTTATTTTTTGAGGTTCGCCGCCAGGTTTTTATAGCGTTAGGTACTGTGGTGGAAAGTTTGAATTTCATATTTATACCAGGGGAACCAATGCAAAGATAATGTATATGTTTTACTGGACTGGTTCAATTTTGTGATATGACAAAACTAAGCACTTAGCTGGGCTTTAAAAATGACTTCTTCCTGTGTCATGGGTAAAGATCCCAGGTGATAATTACATTAGCTAAATTGTCCTTTTGTTTTGAAGGGAAGCTGGACTGGCTGAAAGGCTCCATCACAGCAGGGGCCATTAGCATGCTACAGTAATATGGCAAATGGTGAAACTGCGCATTAAAGGAACGTTTGACATACCCTAGACTGATAGGTTTTTAGATTGGGGCATGCTAAGAAACATTTCTAGGAGGCTTGAAAATGCAACCAATCAGATACTGATTGGTACTCGGGACCAATGAATATCTAGGCTTGAGGTTAAACCAATCCGGTTGTAAGGCAATTTTACACCAATAGCATCCTAAGGATTTTGAATCCTGAAGGGGGGGTAGAGGAGGGCAGGGGAGCATAAAGGTCAGAGAGAAAGCTCTCAGAGCTCTCTTCCCCTGGAGATGTTGACCTGACAGCATGGTGACGTAATATCTCTCTCTCTCTCTCTCCCCCTCTCCCCCTCTCTTTCTCCCCCCTCTTTACTTTGCTTCTATTTTAAGATTAATCTCACTTCTCTGTTGCTTTCCTCATAGATTCCTTTAAATATAACTTGTCATTACTTACTGATGTATCCTTTTTAGCCATCTTACTGTTTGTATAATTGTGTGCCTTGGATATTATCTTGGTTTTAAAGGTGGTATCGGTTATGTTATAGTCACGAATATTGGAGTAATACAAGTTTCTTCTGTGTGGGGCATATAGGCGTGACACCGTTATTATTGTCCCGGCAATCCTGGTCTCTGCATTGGCATATGTTTTTTACGCTACCACACACGAGTGAAGTTTTAGCGTAGGGTAAAGCATTTCGCAGGCTAGGCACACTTACACAGGGTCTCCCAAGATGCCATCGCATTTTGAGAGACCCAAACCTGGAACCTGGAACCGAAAAGTTGAACAGTTACAAAAAAAGTGTTAAAAAAAAAAAAAAAAGTTAAAAAATAAAAACACAAAAATAGTTGTCGTTTTATTGTTCTCTCCCTCTCTATTCTCTCTCTATTGTTCTGCTCTTTTTTACTGTATTCTATTCTGCAAAGTTTTATTGTTATTATGTTTTATCATGCTTGCTTTTCAGGTATGTAATTTACTTTACTGTTTTCAGGTACACCATTCAGCTGTTTGCGCGGACTTATTTATCTTGACAGCAACAGCGTTTGCTCCCACGATATATAAAGCCATGACTCCAGTGCTGTAGGAGGTGATTTCAACACCACAGTTAAAAAAAGAGCATATATGCCAAAGCATGGGGGCATTAGGGGCAGGGGAGCGATTTTGCTCCTAATGCCGCGTACATACGGTTGACATTCCTACGGAGGCTTTCCCGTGGAAAAGTCTGACCGCGTGTACGTGGCATAACTTTTTCTGCGGGAGGATGCCCCCATGCTTCGGCATATATATATATATATATATATTAGGCACAGGTTGCGTTAAAAAAATGTTTTATTTTTTATTATGGTTTTTTTTTGGTATTTGCTTTGCAGGTATGGTATGGTCTTACTGTTATACTGTAATGTTACTTTGTTTTAATGTTACCATCATTTGCTTAGCAGGTACACCATTCAGTTGCAGCGCGGATTTATTTAGCGTGACAGCAACAGCGTTTGCTCCCACAATATATAAAGCCACGACTCCAACGCTGAAGGAGGTGATTTCACCACCACAGTTAAAAAAAGAGCATATATGCCGAAGCATGGGGGCATTAGGGGCGGAGGAGCGATGTTTGCTCCTAATGCCGCGTACATACGGTCGAAATTCCGATGGAGGCTTGCCCGTGGAAAAGTCCAACCGTGTGTATGTGCCATAGCTTTTTATGCCACGTACATACGGTCGAAATTCCGACGGAGGCTTGCCCGTGGAAAAGTCCGACCGTGTGTGCACGGCATAACTTTTTTGCGGGAGGATGCCTCCATGCTTCGGCATATATAAATGGTGCATGTATGCCCATCATTAGAAGTGGGTGGATGAAGGGAGGTATTCTAATGGTGGGCATACCCACCGATCAATCTTTTTTTCGTTCAGACAACAGGCTGCATGAAAAAAAGATTACAATACATGTCCAACAAGAACCATTAACATACTGGTATGTTTCCCGACTTTGAATGGTTATACCAGAATGATGCCTGTGGGTTTAGGTATAATTTTGGTATCATTCTTTTCAGCCAGCGGTCAGCTTTCATGTAAAAGCAATCCTAGTGGCTAATTAGCCTCTAGACTGCTTTTACATCCAGTGGGAGGGAATGTCCCCCCCAGATATAAACAGCGCCATTGGGAAATTGGGAAAGCATTTTATCACACCGATCTTGATATGGTCAGATGCTTTGAGGGCAGAGGAGAGATGTACGGTCTAATAGACCCCATTTAAAAAAAAAAAAAAGAGTACCTATCACTAACTATTGCTATCATAGGGGATATTTACATTCCCCGAGATAACAATAAAAATGGTAAAAAATAAAATAAAATGGAAGGAACAGTTTAGAAATAAAAAAAAAAGCTAAATAAATAATAAAATAAATAAAAATAAAAAAAGCATCCTGTTCCCCCCCTGCTCTTGCACAAAGGCGAACGCAAGCGTCGGTCTGGAGTCATATGTAAACAGCAATTGCACCATGCATGTGAGGTATCACCGCGAAGGTCAGATCGAGGGCAGTAATTTTAGCAGTAGACCCCCTCTGGCAACCTATAAAGGCTTTTAAAGGCTTTTAAAAATGTATGTAGTTTGTCGCCACTGCGCGTTTGTGCGCAATTTTAAAGTATGTCGTGTTTGGTATCCATGTAAGATCATCTTTTTATTTCATCAATAATTTGGGCAATATAGTGTGTTTTAGTGCTTCAAAATAAAAAAAGTGTATTTCTTCCCCAAAAAAAGTTTTTAAAAATCGCTGCGCAAATACTGTGTGGGAAAAAAATGCAACACCCACTATTTTAATCTGTAGGGCCTTTGCTTTAAAAAAAATATATAATGTTTGGGGGTTCAACTTAACTTTTTTGCAAAAAAAAAATAATGTTTTCATGTAAACAAAAAGTGTCAGAAAGGGCTTTGTCTTCAAGTGGTTAGAAGAGTGGGTGATGTATGACATAAGCTTCTGAATGTTGTGCATAAAATGCCAGGACAGTTAAAAAAAAAAAAAAATGACCCCATTTTGGAAAGTAGACACCCCAAGCTATTTGCTGAGAGGCATGTCGAGTCCATGGAATATTTTATATTTTGACACAAGTTGCAGGAAAAAGACAATTTTTTTTTCCGTCACTAAATGATATATTGCTCAAACATGCCATTGGTATATGTGGAATTACACCCCAAAATACATTCTGCTGCTTCTCCTGAGTACGAGGAAACCACATGTGTGAGACTTTTTGGGAGCCTAGCCGCGTACGGGACCCCAAAATCCAATCACCGCCTTCAGGCTTTCTAAGGGTGTAAATTATTGATTTCACTCCTCACTACCTATCACAGTTTCGGAGGCCATGGAATGCCCAAATGGAACAAACCCCCCCCCCCCCCAAATGACCCCATTTTGGAAAGTAGACACCCAAAGCTATTTGCTGAGAGGTATGGTGAGTATTTTGCAGATCTCGCTTTTTGTCAAAAAGTTTTAAAAATGTAAAAAAGAAATCAAAAACAAATGAGAGCTGTAAAATACTCACCATGCCTCTCAGCAAATAGCTTGGGGTGTCTACTTTCCAAAATGGGGTCATTTGGGGGGGTTTTGTGCTATTTTGCCATTTTATGGCCTTTGAAACTGTGATAAGTAGTGAGGAGGGAAATCAAAAATATATGCCCTTAGAAAGCCTGAAGGCGGTGCTTAGTTTTCAGGGTCCCGTATGCGGCTAGGCTCCCAAAAAGTCCCACACATGTGGTATCCCCATACTCAGGAGAAGCAGCAGAATGTATTTTGGGGTGTAATTCCACATTTGCCCATTGCATGTGTGAGCAATATATCATTTAGTGACAACTTTTTGTAAATTTTTTTTTTTTTTTGGTCATTATTCAATCACTTGGGGCAAAAAAAAATATTCAATGGGCTCAACATGCCTCTCAGCAAATAGCTTGGGGTGTCTTCTTTCCAAAATGGGGTTATTTGGGGGGGTTGTGTGACATATTGGCATTTTATGGCCTTCAAAACTGTGATAGGTAGTAAGGAGTGAAATCAAAAATTTGTGCCCTTAGAAATCTGGAAGGCATTGCTTGGTTTTTGGGGCCCCATACTCGGCTAGGCTCCCAAAAAGTCCCAAACATGTGGTATCCCCATACTCAGGAGAAGCAGCTGAATGTATTTTGGGGTGCAATTCCACATATAACCATGGCATGTGTGAGCAATATATTTAATTTAGTGACAACTTTTTTTTTTGGTCATTATTCAATCACTTGGGGTAAAGAAATTTTTTTAATGGGCTCAACATGCCTCTCAGCAAATATCTTGGGGTGTCTTCTTTCCAAAATGGGGTCATTTGGGGGGGTTGTGTGCCATCTTGGCATTTTATGGCCTTAAAAACTGTGATAGGTAGTGATAGGTAGTGAGGAGTGAAATCAAAAATGTATGCCCTTAGAAATCTTAAAAGTGGTGCTTGGTTTTCGGTGCCCCGTACGCATCTAGGCTCCCAAAAAGTCCCACACATGTGGTATCCCCGTACTCAGGACAAGCAGCAGAATGTATTTTGGGGTGTAATTACACATATGCCCATGGCATGTGTGAGCAATGTATCATTTAGTGACAACTTTGTGCAAAAAAAAATCATTTTGTCATTTTCCGCAACTTGTGGAAAAATATAAAATATTCCATGGACTCCACATGCCTCTCAGCAAATAGCTTGGGGTGTCTACTTTTCAAAATTGGGTAATTTGGGGGGGGTTTTGTGCTAATTTGGCATTTTATGGCCTTCGAAACTGTGATAGGTAGTGAGGAGTGAAATCAAAAATTTGCGCCCTTAGAAATGCTGAAGGCGGTGCTTGGTTTTTGGGGCCCAATACGCGGCTAGGCTCCCAAAAAGTCCCAAACATGTGGTATCTCTTTACTCAGGAGAAGCGGCAGAATGTATTTTGGGGTGCAATTCCACATATAACCATGGCATGTGTGAGCAATATATCATTTAGTGACAATTTTTTTTTTGTCATTATTCAATCACTTGGGACAAAAAAAAAAATATTCAATGGACTCAACATGCCTCTCGGCAGTTTCCAAAATGGGGTCATTTGGGGGGGGGGTTTTTACTGCCCTGCCATTTTGGCACCTCAATAAATGAGATAGGCAATTATAAATTAAAAGCTGTGTAAATTCCAGAAAATTTACCCTAGATTGTAGACGCTATAACTTTTGCGAAAACCAGAAAATATATACGCTTATTGCAATTTTTTTTACTAAAGACATGTGGCTGAATACATTTTGGCCTAAATGTATGACTGAAATTGAGTTTATTCGATTTTTCTTATGACAAAAAGTAGAAAATATCATTTTTTTTTTTCAAAAACACCACTGGTCTTTAGCCTGCATATTGGTTCGGGTCTTAAGTGGTTAAGGTCATGGAGTGGCCTAGCTAGTCCCCAGACCTTAATCCTATAGAAAATTTATAGAGGGGAATGAAATTTTGAGTTGCCAAGCGACAGCCGAGAAACCTTAAGGATTTAGAGAAGATCTGTAAAGAAGAGTGAGTGAGTGAGAAACTTATATAGCGCAACACATGCAAACTGAGTCGCCTCTGGGCGCTTAGTATCCGTTCCCTGAGTAAACTTTTTTGCCCTCAGAAGAGATGGGTTTTGAAGGCCAAGTAGTTCACCTCCAGTCGGATGCTGGTTGGTAGAGCGTTCCATAGTCTAGGTCATTGGACTGCAAATCTTCGTTCTCCTTTGGACTTGTATCTGGCTTTGGGTATCTGGAGTATATTTTGGTTGGTGGATCGCAGAACGCGATTGGGGTTGTGAGCTTTTAGTTTTTTGCATAGATATTGGGGGGCATTTCCTTGAACACACTTATGCGTTAGACAGAGTGCCTTGAAGGTGATTCTGTCTTTTACAGGCAACCAATGAAGGGATCTCAGTCAAGGTGAGATTGATTCCCATCTTTTTTTCCCAGTCACAAGTCGAGCGGCCGTATTTTGAACGACTTGCAGACGAGTGATTTGGTATTTAGGGAGTCCGAGATAGAGGGCATTTGCATAGTCAAGTCTGGATTTGATAATTGTTCCCACCACGACTGCTATGTCTTCTTTTGGGATAAAGGGAGTGAGTCTGCATAGTAGGCGCAGCAGATGGTGCGATCCGCTGACTACTGACCCTATTTGTGCATCCATTGTCATGTAGGTGTCAAAAATGACTCCGAGACTTTTGACTTTGGTGCTAGGGGTGATGGTTTTACCCAGAATGGGCGGATGTGTCCATGTTGTTGCGGGATGATTCTTTTGATTGGCGTGAAACAGAAGAAGCTTTGTTTTCGAACCGTTGAGTTTAAGATAACTCTTCGTCATCCAATTTTCTATCAAAGTAAGGCATTTCTCTAGTCCGAGATAATGATCCTTTTTGTTGCAGATGCGAAAATACAGTTGTGTGTCATCTGCATAAGAGTGGTAAAGTAACTTCTGGTTACTGATGATTTCAAAAAGAGGGCGGAGATAGATATTGAACAGAACAGGTGACAAATGGGATCCCTGAGGGACTTTCAGAAGTGAAAGGACCAAGTTTTACTATTTGTGATCGGTTTTCCAAGAAGGAGGAGAAATCACATTCCGCGACTCTGGCTACTTCAGCTATCCGAGTCAGTAATAATTTGTGGTCTACTGTATCAAAAGCTGCGCTTAGGTCCAACAGTACCAGAAGACAAGATTCTCCTTCGTCTGCTGCCTCGAGAGCATCATCCCATATTTTGAGTAGTGCTGTTTTTGTCCCGCGACCAGGACGGAAACCCGATTTAAACAGATCGAGTAATTTGTGGGTGTCTAAATGATGTTGTAGCTGTAACTTCTTTCTCCATTACCTTGGAGAAGACATTTAGGCCTGTTATGGGTTGACTGTGGTTTGGGTCTTTGGGGTCGAGGGTAGTTTTTTTTAGTATTGGTTTGATTATGCCTTGTTTCAGCAAGGTTGGCACCATGCCCTCCTTGAATGACTGGTTTATGAGCTGCGTGATAGCTGGTGCCAAAATATCGGCACATTCTTTCAGCAGTTTAGTGGGGATGATATCATTGGGCGCTGTGCTATTTCGCAGAGTACCGATGATATTTTTAGTGGCATCGATGGAAATGGGTTTTAGAGTGAAATTCGTTGATTGCTGCGGATTTATGTGGGTATTAGGTTTGTGATTTAGGGGGGGTTGATGAAGGTTCTATTTTGCTGAATACTTTCACAGATTTTTTCAATTTTGTTAATGAAATAATCCGATAATTCGTTGCAAAATTTATGTGAATCAGAATTCGGGGCCTCTAGACAGACTGGGTTTATGGTCTGGGTGACTAGATTGAAGAGTTTGCGGGGGCGGTTTAGGGCATTTGCGATGATATGGACCAATATCCCTCCTGAGATGCATGCAAACCTGGTAACAAACTACAAGAAACATCTTACCTCTGTGCTTGTCAACAAGTGTTTCTCCACCAACTACTAAATCATGTTTTGCTTGGGGATTAAATATTTATTTTACTCACTTTTTGGTTGATATTTTGTCTCTATCATTTAAAATACGCCTATGATATATTCCCCTTGGCAATGAGTATAAAGGCTGAAAAAACCAACATGGCTCTCTCGGACAAATTTTTAAATGCTATAAATAATAAGAAAAGAGCTTTTAAAAAAATATTAAAATGAAGGAACACCATCATCATTTAAACGTTACAAAGAATATAACAGAATATGTAAAAGGAAATCAAAGCCACAAAATTAAAATAAAGAACAGATTGCAAAAGAGAGCTGGACAAATCCACAAAAAATAATAAAATAATAATCTGCAGTGTGTGACTGGGGACAAAGAGAAGGCAAATGTATTAAATACTTCAGCTCTGTGTATACAAAGGAGCTTGGGGGAGCTCATGTCCATAGTGTGGATGATATTGGCATAGCCCAAATGAACCACTATGGCTCAAAATGTATATGGTCCAGAAATATTTAGACAAAATGAAGGTGAATAAAGCACCTAGACCAGATAGCATACACCATGGACCCTAAAATAATTGAGCTCTGTCAAAGCTATTGTTTCTTATTTTTATGGACTCTTTAATGACTGACATAGCACCCCTGGATTGGCCAATGTGGTGCCTATTCTTAAAAAGGGCCCAGTAACTATAGACCTGTTATTTAAAATTCTATAGTTAGGTAGATACTGAAGAGTTTAATAAAAGCTCAAGACAGCATGGATTCATGATAAGTAGTGGATAATGAATAGTGTTGGGCGAACGGCTCTGGTCAAACATTGGCTGTTCGCCCATTCAGCGAACACCCAAATTGTTGGGGCATTGTCGGGGCATTCAACCATTTGTTCGGCCCTCAGAACACCCCACAATGCATTGTGGTCCGGCACAGTGCATTGATCCTTGATTGGATAAAGCAATGAAGGATTTGCCCAATCACAGCACAGAACACTGCCAGAGCCATGATTGGAGAAAGTAATGATGATTGTGCCTAATTATGGCTCATGGCTCATAGAACCACCCCACACTATAAAAGGTTCCTTCTTAGAGCAGCCATTTGCAGTGTGATATTGGAGTGGAGATGGATATAAGAGGGCTCTGTTCATTGCTACTAGCGAGTTAGTGTGCTATTGTGAGTGTAAATCCAGCCACAGCATGCAGCATGCAAAGGAGGTGTTGGACTGGCTTATTAAACCATCCTCATTCTCCTCATTCTCTATCACCCAAGCAGAGACTAGTGCGCAGTCCAACGCAGCAGCCATTCTGTCTCCTTGTCCACAGCTACTCCTGCCATAGCCCAGCATCATGCATGGAGAAGTCAGCTGAGTTATTTGAACACAGCATCATCCACTTGCCCCTTTACATAGTTACATAGTTAGTCAGGTTGAAAAAAGACACAAGTCCATCTAGTTCAACCATAAAAAAAAACAATACATAAAAAATGATATCATGCAATCCCATATACCCAATCCTATACCCACAGTTGATCCAGAGGAAGGTGAAAAACTTCAGCAAAGCATGATCCAATTTGTTACAGCAGGGGAAAAAAATCCTTCCTAATCCCCGGAGAGGCAATCGGATTTTCCCTGGATTAACTTTACCAATCAATATCAGTACCCATTTAATATATATATATATATATATATATATATATATATATTAGTGCTGTCAAGTAAACGCGTTATTGACGGCGTTAACGCAGACCCGTTTTAACGCCGTCAATAACTTTATCGCGCGATTAAGACGTTTGAAAATTAAATCGTTATATTTTATATTGAAAAAAGTCGCGCCATCCTACCGACACTGCCTGTTATTTTTTTTTTGTCAGCACTCGGCACGTACCTCTTAATCTTCTTCACCCGATGGCGTTCCCGCGGGAGTGGGCGTTCCCAAGCACTGCCTGTGATTGACAGGCTTCCGAACGGCGCATACTGCGCGTCACAGGTTGCCGGAAAAACCCGAACGTCGGTGCGCATGCGCCGTATAGAGCCGCACCGACGTTCGGGTTTTTCCGGCAACCTGTGACGCGCAGTATGCGCCGTTCGGAAGCCTGTCAATCACAGGCAGTGCTTGGGAACGCCCACTCCCGCGGGAACGCCATCAGGTGAAGAAGATTAAAGAGGTACGTGCCGAGTGCTGACAAAAAAAAAATAACAGGCAGTGTCGGTAGGATGAAACTCAAAAAAATGCAGCGCTGAAAAATAAATGGTGAATAGACAATGATGTCTATCTGGAACCCACATAAATAAAAATGTGTAAGTCCATGGATTAATACAATAATTTTAGGATTAAATGATGTGATGAGGACACTATAGACGTGTGTCTAAGTCTCAATGAATACAAAAATATAAGTCTATAGAAGTGAACATAAAGCCGGAAGTTGAGATAGTCAATCAAATGACAGTGACAAGACACCCACGGTGATCCTAAGTGAACTAGAATATTGGTGTAAACGCCCGCCACCAGAAAGGGAGGCTTACCGGATGCGGTGGACCGCATCCGGTAAGCCTCCCTTTCTGGTGGCGGGCGTTTACACCAATATTCTAGTTCACTTAGGATCACCGTGGGTGTCTTGTCACTGTCATTTGATTGACCATCTCAACTTCCGGCTTTATGTTCACTTCTATAGACTTATATTTTTGTATTCATTGAGACTTAGACACACGTCTATAGTGTCCTCATCACATCATTTAATCCTAAGATTATTGTATTAATCCATGGACTTACACATTTTTATTTATGTGGGTTCCAGATAGACATCATTGTCTATTCACCATTTATTTTTCAGCGCTGCATATTTTTGAGTTTTGTTTGTATTGCTTTCCTTTTTTTCACTGGATTGTATGTAGCTGCTTGTTGCCCTGATAGCGCAGATTTATTATTTTTTATTTTTCAGTGTCGGTAGGATGGCGCGACTTTGTGCAATATAAAATAATAATGATTTAATTGTCAAACTTCTTAATCGTGCGATAAAGTTGTTGAGATTAAGATTAAGAGGTACGTGCTGAGTGCTGACACAAAAAAAATACTTACAAAGAATCCACTTTGGCTAGCCAGGTGCAGAGCTACTGTACTTATTCTCATTTACTCACTGTGCCAATCACACGCAGCCACTGTTCCCATCAAACGCAGCCACTGTGCCAATCACATGCAGCCACTGTGCCAATCACATGCAGCCACTGTGCCCATCAAACGCAGCCACTGTGCCAATCACACGCAGCCACTGTGCCAATCACATGCAGCCACTGTGCCCATCAAACGCAGCCACTGTGCCAATCACATGCAGCCACTGTGCCAATCACACGCAGCCACTGTGCCCATCAAATGCAGCCACTGTGCCAATCACATGCAGCCACTGTGCCAATCACACGCAGCCACTGTGCCAATCACACGCAGCCACTGTGCCAATCACACGCAGCCACTGTTCCCATCAAACGCAGCCACTGTGCCAATCACATGCAGCCACTGTGCCAATCACATGCAGCCACTGTTCCCATCAAACGCAGCCACTGTGCCAATCACACGCAGCCACTGTGCCAATCACACGCAGCCACTGTGCCAATCACACGCAGCCACTGTTCCCATCAAACGCAGCCACTGTGCCAATCACATGCAGCCACTGTTCCCATCAAACGCAGCCACTGTGCCAATCACATGCAGCCACTGTGCCAATCACATGCAGCCACTGTGCCAATCACACGCAGCCACTGTGCCAATCACATGCAGCCACTGTGCCCATCAAACGCAGCCACTGTGCCAATCACATGCAGCCACTGTGCCAATCACACGCAGCCACTGTGCCAATCACATGCAGCCACTGTGCCCATCAAACGCAGCCACTGTGCCAATCACATGCAGCCACTGTGCCAATCACACGCAGCCACTGTGCCAATCACACGCAGCCACTGTGCCAATCACACGCAGCCACTGTTCCCATCAAACGCAGCCACTGTGCCAATCACATGCAGCCACTGTTCCCATCAAACGCAGCCACTGTGCCAATCACACGCAGCCACTGTGCCAATCACACGCAGCCACTGTGCCAATCACACGCAGCCACTGTGCCATCACATGCAGCCACTGTTTAATCAATTGTTATTGATTAAACAGTGGCTGCCTGTCCCCAGCCTCTGTCCCCCTCCTGTGTCATGTCCCCAGCCTCTGTCCCCCTCCTGTGTCATGTCCCCAGCCTCTGTCCCCCTCCTGTGTCATGTCCCCAGCCTCTGTCCCCCTCCTGTGTCATGTCCCCAGCCTCTGTCCCCCTCCTGTGTCATGTCCCCAGCCTCTGTCCCCCTCCTGTGTCATGTCCCCAGCGTCTGTCCCCCTCCTGTGTCATGTCCCCAGCGTCTGTCCCCCTCCTGTGTCATGTCCCCAGCCTCTGTCCCCCTCCTGTGTCATGTCCCCAGCCTCTGTCCCCCTCCTGTGTCATGTCCCCAGCCTCTGTCCCCCTCCTGTGCCATGTCCCCAGCCTCTGTCTCCCAGTTTTCCAACAATGATATTTACTGCTTTTTATAAAGAAATACAATTGCATCAGTATTGAGTTTAGCCTTTTGGCCCGGCCCTCCAAAATATTTTTAGTTTCTCATGTGGCCCCATCGAAAAAATAATTGCCCACCCCTGATATAGACCAATACCTCATAAAACGAACATAGATCAAACTTATAATTTTAAAGGGTGAACCTTTTTGGCCAAACAAACTTTATTGGTTTTTTTCAGAACTACAACACCATACATCTAGCTAGACCGGAAACGGAAACACGAGGTTGCCGAAATGGATTCCAATAAGATTCTGAATGGAAAGTTTACTTTTAAAAAGTTGCCAAATGGTTCCATTGACAAGACCAAAGTGATCTGTGGGTTTTGTGGTTGTGAACTGAGCTATCATCGCAGCACGTCCAGTCTGAAATACCACTTGATGGCCAAGCACACAGCTGATGGGAATTCTCCGCTCCCTGGTCAAAGCCAGGCGACAATGGATGTTTTCAGACAGAAGCACATGGATACCACAACTAAGAACAAACTTACTGCAGCCATAGCTAAATGGGTGGCTACTGCATGTAGGCCTGTTAATGTTGTGGAGGACGAGGGTCTAGCTGATATCATTCGCATCGCATCAAACGACTGGACCTACGAATTGCCTTCGAGAGCCACCATTACAAGCAACGTACAGAAATTGTACGAAACGGAGAAAGCCAAGGTACAGCAGGCGTTGGACAATACAAAAGCAGTCGCGCTCACTGGTGATTACTGGACGTCCGTAAGTAATCACAACTACCTCGGGGTCACAGCGCATTACTTTGATCCACAGTGGAAACTTCAAGCTCATGCTTTGACTGTTCTAAAGACAGAAGAGAGGCACTTCGCTGATGCTGTTGCAGAGCACTTTATGCAAGTAGCTAGAGAGTGGGACATTGAACAAAAAGTTGTCTCACTGACCACGGATAGTGCACGCAACATGATTGCAGCGGCCAGGCAGCTCCCCTTTGTGCACGTGCCGTGCATCGCACACAGTGTGCACCGAGCCGTCACGGTTTCTCTAACCAACAGCCCGTTTGACAGCGCATTGGCAAAATGCAGAAAGGTCGTGGGACATTTTAAGCACAGCCCTGCAAACCAAGCGGAGCTCGAGCAACAACAAGTCACACATAATAAGAAGAAAGAGTCACTCGCACAGGAAGTGTCAACCAGATGGAATAGTACCCTGGAAATGATCAAGCGTGTTCAGCGGAATGCTGAACCACTGAAAGATGCACTGGCCCTGCACACAACCAACATCGCCATGCCAACAGTTACTGAGCTGGAGAAACTGAAGAAGCTCGAGGCTGTGCTGGAGCACTGCAGGTAATTCATTGTGTATCCGTGTCGTTTGTATATCTGTTTGTTAAATCAAAGTAGGTCTGTGTCAGAGCAGTAACATTAATGATTGGGTGTGTGTATATCATACTTGCCAACATTATTTAAAAATTTCCAGGGACACTTTGCAGCACAGCTATTAATTAATTACCACACTGACTTCTCCGAAGCTCCACCCACTCCGCATAATCTTCGCCTGGCGAACATTATGCGTAGTGGGTGGAGCTTCGGGGAAGTGAGTGTGGTAATTAATTAATAGCTGTGCTGCAAAGTGTCTCAGGACAAATGTTGGCAACTATGGTATATGTGCGTGCAGGTAGGCTATGCATGTGTGAAAGATTAGAGAGTGTGTGAGTGTGGTGAGTGGGTGAGAGAATTACAGTAGGCCTAACTAGTTCCCCACAAAAGTGAATCTCTATATTATTGCAGGTATGTTTCTGAACTCCTGGGAGGAGAGAAGTTTGTGTCTTGCTCAGTGGTGCTGCCAGCGTTGTGTCATCTGTCACGAGTGATGGAGGTTACTGAGGATGATCCAGCTTACACGATCAAGTTCAAGGGAACCTTCGCAGCAGACATGGAGGGTCGCAAGGAGAAGACCAACATCACGTGGCTGAGAGTTGCGACAGCACTTGACCCAAGGTCAGATAGCAATGAGATAGGGGTATTGTCGCAATTTTGTTATACCCGCACCTGTACTTGTATTAAAGTTGCATTTCATTTCATTTCAAGGTTTAAGGATCTCAAGTGTCTGAGCAAACCTGACAGGGCTGAGGTGTGGGGTACGATCCGCGCCTTGCTCCAGGAGATGGTAAGGGAGAGGCCTGCACAGCCGGATAACAAAGTCACGCCTGAGCCTCCTACGAAGAAACCAACACTTATGCTTACAAACGAGTCTTCGTCTGATGAAGAGGAGGACAGTATTGACCAATGTCTGAGGCGCTACAAGTCAGAGCCTCTTACTGGCATGGATGACTGTCCCCAGGAATGGTGGTCCACACATGAAGGGGCACACAGTGAAATGGCCCGCCTTGCACGCAAGTACTTAGCAACACCAGCCACATCAGTACCTTCTGAAAGGTTGTTTTCACTGTCTGGGCATGTTGTACAAAAGAAGCGAGCTTCCCTGTTGTCTGAAAATGTCAACAGGCTTGTGTGTTTGAGTAACTGGCTCAAAGCAAAGAAGTAGTATGCTTACATTTTATTGGTTACCGTTACTGTTCATACTTTCTGAAATAAGAGGCTGAGTTGATGAGCCATGGTTTAATTGCACTATAGGCTGAGTCCTAGTTTACCTTACATGTACACTTTGTAATTTGATTTTGTATCGCCCTGTTTTGATCCCTTAGAAAGGGGCTGTTTGTGTGACAAAGTATTTTTCACTTTTTTATTAATGGACAGTGTTACATTGTGTGAGAGCTTATTTGCTCCAAGTGTTAATGTTAGTTTTGAACACTACATTATATGCCAATTTTGTTTTCAATAAACATTTGCAAAAAGCAAGCCGATTCACTTTTCAATTTGATTAAATGCGATTAATCGTGAGTTAACTATGACATTAATGCGATTAATCGCGATTAGAAATTTTAATCGCTTGACAGCACTAATATATATATATTAGGGCTGCCGAAATTAACGATTAATTCCTTGATTAATCATTAATTGTTTTTTAATCAATGAAAATTATTTTGATCGGTACTCACCTCTCCGGGTCTTCAGGGAGTCCACCCATAGGAAAGGCCATGGCTTTGGCCTAGCTCCGGGAGCAACGGCAATCTTAATACACCCGGCGGTGGCTTAGTAGACGTCATCATCACCTGCCTGCTTGTCTCGTCTGCAGACGGGTCTGCCTGCTGTCGTTTTTATTCTGGTAAGAGCAGACAATTCCTATATATACAGTGGGGGAGATGTGGATATTACAGTGGGGGAGATGTGGATATTACAGTGGGGGAGATGTGGACATTACAGTGGGGGGGAGATGTGGATATTACAGGGGGGAGATGTGGATATTACAGTGGGGAGATGTGGATATTACAGTGGGGGAGATGTGGATATTACAGTGGGGGGAGATGTGGATATTACAGTGGGGAGATGTGGATATTACAGTGGGGGAAATGTGGACATTACAGTGGGGGGAGATGTGGATATTACAGTGGGGGGAGATGTGGATATTACAGTGGGGAGATGTGGATATTACAGTGGGGGAGATGTGGAAATTACAGTGGGGGAGATAAGTTTTTCTTAAAGTTTAATAAAAAAAAATCACTTACGTCAGTTCTACAGTATGAATTTTGAAACCTATTTGTGTGAACTGTGAAGGGGTTGTACAATCTTTTTTTCTCTAAATAGCTTCCTTTACCTTAGTGCAGTCCTCACTTACCGCATCCTTTGATTTTGCTTTTAAATGTCCTTATTTCTTCTGAGAAATCCTCACTTCCTGTTCTTCTGTCTGTAACTCCACACAGTAATGCAAGGCTTTCTCCCTGGTGTGGAGTGTCATGCTCGCCCCCTCCCTTGGACTACAGCAGAGTCAGGAAGCTCTCTACATTGCAGATAGAGAAAGGAGCTGTGTGTTAGTGGGCGTCCTGACTCTTCTGTAGTCCTAGAGAGGGGGCGAGCACGACACTCCACACCAGGGAGAAAGCCTTGCATTACTGTGTGGAGTTACAGGCAGAAGAACAGGAAGTGAGGATTTCTCAGAAGAAATAAGGACATTTAAAGCAAAATCGAAGGATGAGGTAAGTGAAGGAGGACTGCACTAAGGTAAAGGAAGCTATTTAGGAAAAAAAATATTGTACCTTTACAACCCCTTGAAGTCATGGATTGTGGAAACGAACTAGTGTCAGGTGATTTTATATAGTGTATACCCCATTTACCACTGACTAATGCAGAGTTGCAATGCAAGGAGATCAGCTAAAAGTAGTTGGATCTGTATGTGCGTTATAATTAATCGAAATGAGTTGATTGATTGTAAGCTCTAACGAGCAGGGCCCTCTGATCTCTCCTGTATTGAATTGTATTGTGACTGTACTGTCTTCCCTGATGTAAAGCGCTGCGCAAACTGTTGGCGCTATATAAATCCTGTATAATAATAATAATAATAATTTTAAAAAATCGATTACAATTTTAATCAGTGACAGCCCTAATATATATATATATATATATATATATATATATATATATATATATATATATATATATATATATATACACACACAGTATATATATATATATATATATATATATACACACAGTATATGTATATATATATATATATATATATATATATATATATATATATATATATATATATATACAGGCCCGGATTCAGAAAAGAGATACGACGGTGTATCTCCTGATACGCCGTTGTATCTCTGAGTGTGGTCGGTCGTATCTATGCGCCTGATTCAGAGAATCAGTTACGCATAGATATCCCTAAGATCCGACAGGTGTAAGTGTCTTACACCGTCGTATCTTAGGCTGCAATTTCAGGCTGGCCGCTATAGGTGGCACTTCCGTATTTTTACGCGAGGAATATGCAAATTAGTATTTACGCCGATTCAGAAACGAACGACCGCCCAGCGTTATTTTTTTTATGTCGTTTGCGTTCGGATTTTTCCGGCATATAGTTACCCCTGCTATATGAGGCGTAGCTAATGTTAAGTATGGCCGTCGTTCCCGCACCGAGTTTTGAAATTTGACGTTGTTTGCGTAAGTCGTTCGCGAATAGGGCTGGACGTAATTTACGTTCACGTCGAAAGCAATGACGTTTTGCAGCGGATTTTCGAGCATGCTCACTGGGATTTTTTCACGAACGGCGCATGCGCCGTAAAAAAAAAACGTAAAATACGCATGGTCAAAGCAAATTTAAATAAAACACGCCCCCAACATCCCCATTTGAATTAGGCGGGCTTACGCCGGCCCACATACGTTACGCCGCTGTAACTTAGGCCTCGTACAGACGGGCAAACATGTACGATGAAAACGGTCCGCCGGACCGTTTTCAGCGTACATGTCTGCCCGGATATTTCTGTATGATGGCTGTACACACCATCATACAGAAATCCATGCGTACTCGATACGCGGCGACGAGGCCGCGCCGTCGCCGCGACGATGACGCGGCAACGTGCGCGGCCCTGGCAGTTCAATGCTTCCACGCATGCATCGAAGTCATTCGACGCATGCGAGGGATGGCGGCCGCTCGGACATGTACAGTAGGTCTGTACAGACGACCGAACATGTCCGACGGACAGGATTCCAGCGGGCATGTTTCTAAACATGTTTAGAAATATTTGCCCGCTCGAAAAAGGCCCGGCGGGCAAATGTACGCTGGAATCCTGTCCGCTCGGCTGTACAGACGACCGAACATGTCTGCTGAAACTGGTCCGCGGACCAGTTTCAGCAGACATGTTCGGTCGTCTGTACGGGGCCTTAGGGCGCAAGTTCTTTCTGAATACGGAACTTGCGCCCAAAGTTACAGCGACGTAACGCATCTAGGATAGATACGTTCAGGTATCTGAATCCGACCCACAGTATATATATATATATATATACATATATATATATATATATATATATATATATATTAGGCATGTGCAATTTTTTAAGTTACGAATACGTTTTCCGTCATTTTTCGTTATTTTAGTTGATTCGTTAACATACGAATGAACGAATGGTTTAGCGCAATTAATAACGAATAACGATATTTTCAAAATAACGAATATGGAAAACAACGAAGATACGAAAGAAGAAAGAAACGAAAACATAGAAACAACGAAAATACCGAACCCAAAAAAAAAAAATAATTACGAAAAACAAAATGAACGAAAATGCAAACTTACTAATATTCGAAGACCGAAAAGAAAACGAAATGCCGAACAAAGACTAAAAAACGAAAATCAAAACTAACGAAAAATAAATTACGGATCTTCGGAAAACTGAAATGAAAACAACGAAAATACAAAATAATGTAAATTGGCTTTCGTTAGTACTGAAATATTTCTGACCAATAGCCACTGAGCGCTGTCCCTTTCCTCTGAAGAGGTTTGTTCCTTCCCCCAATGAGCTTCTTTCTCATTACCTCCTGGCTCATTGTGTCTTTTTCTGTGTTAGACTGCAGTGCATCTACTTTCTAGATTTGTATTTGTAATATCTGACATATTTTAGTTTTCTTCTACGTCAGACTTCATTCTAGACAGGGTGTGTGTGCTAACTAAGACAGTCAAGTCAATCACAGTAAAATCCGAATTACAAAATTACGACGAGTAGTGTGTCGAATAAACGTAAAATGTATTCTAACAGAATTACGAATGCAATAAAATCTACAAAAGTAAGTTTTTACAATCAAAGGAAATTAGACATGAAAATACGAATGATCATAAAGCAACGAAAATATATTTCTTTACGAAAATACGAATGCGGCATGATGGAAAATATAATATAAATACGAATAACAAAACAACGAAAATTAAACTAACGTAAAAACGAAGGAACGAATAAAATCATTTTAAAAATACGAACGCGGCAGAATACAAAATATAACGAAAATACGAATCTCGATTCAACGAAAAATAAACTAACAGAAAAAAACAGAAAACGGAAAAAAGAGTGTTACGAAAATACTAAAGAGTACGAATACGATAACTAACGTCTTACGAAATTACGACTCGTTACGAATCACGATAAACGAACAGAAACGAAACAGAAATAAACGAAAATTTTTGCTGTGCACATGTCTAATATATATATATATATATATATATATATACTTTAGTATAAGCCAAGTTTTTCAGCACATTTTTTGTGCTGAAAAAGCCCCCCTCATCTTATACATGAGTCTCTCCGCTGTGTCATGCAGTCGGTCGACGGCGGTCCAGTATAACAAAGCCCCGCCTCCTCCTAATCCGTGATAGTGAAACTCTGAACACTGACTCACTGCTGGGAATCAGTGTTCAGCCTATCATGGACGAGGACAAGGAGGAGGTGGGGCATTGTTACACTGGTTGGCCGCCGACTGCACGACACAGCAGGAGATCCGGAGACTGCATGACACAGCGGGAGATCAGGAGGTCAGGTACATGAGGCACAGTGAGGCATGCAGGCAGCCTAGGTCCCATGGTCTATGGCACAGTGAGGCATGCAGATGGGCAAAGTGAGGCATGCAGATGGGCACAGTGAGGCTGCAAATGGACTCAGTGAGGCAGTAAATGGGCACAGTGAGGCTGCAAATGGGAACACTGAAGCTGCAAATGGACACCCTAGGCTTATACTCCAGTCAATGCGTTTTCCCATTTTTTTGTGGTAAAATTAGGTACCTCGGCTTATATTCGGGTCGGCTTATACTCGAGTATATACGGTATATATTAGAGATGCGCATCTTCACTGGCCTAACGATTCGATTACAATTATCATGTCAATGATTTGATTGTATTCCGCGATGCATCACAATGCATCAAGATTACTGCGTGCGGTTTTCATAATAAAATGCAAGCAGTCAGGAGAACTCCATTTTTTTTTATTGTATCTGTTCTTTAAAAAAAAAAAAAAAACACAACAGACATGATACAGGGAATGGTCAGAGACATGATACAAGAGATGGTCATTGACTGCAGACATGAAACAAGAGATGGTCAGAGACTGAAGACATGATATAGGAGATGGTCATAGACTGCAGACATGATACAAGAGATGGTCAGGGACTGCAGACATGATACAAGAGATGGTCAGAGACTGCAGACATGATACAAGAGATGGTCAGAGACTGCGGACATGATATAAGAGATGATCAGAGACTGCAGACATGATATAAGAGATGATCAGAGACTACAGACATGATATAAGAGATGATCAGAGACTGTCGGCATGATATAAGAGATGATCAGAGACTGCGGACATGATACAGGAGATGGTCAGAGACTACAGACATGATGCGCCAAGTAGCCAGTAGAGATGAGCTTCATGTTTGAGACAAACTCACGTTCAACTCGAACATTGTATGTTCGATCAATCCTCAAAATACGAACGGTATGGGCCGTTCGCGCCAAATTCGAGTGGCGTGTCACGGCCCATAATTCACTGCGGCATCGCAGTGCATTGCTGGCTGATGATTGGCCAAGCATGCACTATGACCTGCATGCTTTGGCCAATCACAGTGCGCAAAAAACGGAGAGCCATAATTGGCCAAAGCCAGGGTGGCTTTGGCCAATTATGGCTCAGGGGGTTTAGTACACTCCCCACACTATATAAGGCCGCCTGGAAGTTGGCTTTGTGTAGTGTGTTGCAGTGGTTAAGACAAAGGGAGACAGAGAGAGAATGTAATTTTTTTTAGTTAGATAGAGCAGGCAGGCAGGCAGGCTAGTCAGTTAGAATTACAGTGTGTAGAGGATATATATGCATCCCAGGTGTTGTATATATATTTATACACTGTATTGAGTTTAGCTAGATCTACTCTTCCTAACATACTGACAGGCAGGCAGGTGATTATGCTAGCCGCAGTATTTTCACTTGTGTACTGTGAATACAATTGCTGTTGTTGTCATATTAATACCACAGGCAGTGGCTGATCAGCAAGTATTCTCACTTGGTGTACTGTGTCCTCTGCACAGTGTGCACCTAAAGCCACGTGAATACAATTGCTGTTGTTGTCATATTAATACCACAGGCAGTGACTGATCAGCAAGTATTATCACTTGGTGTACTGTGTCCATTGCACAGTGTGCACCTAAAGCTACGTGAATACATTTGCTGGTGTTCTCATATTAATACCACAGGCAGTGACTGATCAGCAAGAATTTTCACTTGGTGTACTGTGTCCGCTGCACAGTGTGCACATAAAGCCATGTGAATACAATTGCTGTTGTTCTCATATTAATACCACAGGCAGGGATCTGCAAGTATTTTCACTTGGTGTACTGTGTCCTCTGCACAGTGTGCACCTAAAGCTACGTCAATACATTTGCTTGTGTTCACATATTAATACCACAGACAGGGATCTGCAAGTATTTTCACTTGGTGTACTGTGTCCTCTGCACAGTGTGCGCTTAAAGCTACGTCAATACATTTGCTGGTGTTCTCATATTAATACCACAGGCAGGGATCTGCAAGTATTTTCACTTGGTGTACTGTGTCCATTGCATAGTGTGCACCTAAAGCCACTTGAATACAATTGCTGTTGTTGTCATATTATTACCACAGGCAGTGATTGATCAGCAAGTATTTTCACTTTGTGTACTGTGTCCTCTTCACAATGTGCACTTAAAGCTATGTGAATACATTTGCTGGTGTTCTCATATTAATACCACAGAGTATTAGCTCTAACTAGAGTATCTGTGAGGGGTTGTAGTGTTGTGGCACCAACACCAGTGCCTAAGGCCCAATTTTTCTGCCCCTGTTTAACATGGCCGTGTAATTCCAATTTTTGATGCAATACCTTGCAGCAGGGCTCATTACTGCGCTCAAACTAGAGTATCTGTGAGGGGTTGCTGTGTTGTGGAACCAGTGCATAAGGCCCAATTGTTCTGCCCCTGTTCAACAGGGGCATGTAATTACAATTCTTGATCTAATATTTCACAGCAGGGCCCATTCCTGCACCCACCAAGAGTAACTGTGAGGGCTTACAGTGTTGTGGCACCAGCACCACCACCACCAACAAAGGCCCAATTTTTCTGCCCCTGTTCAACAGGGGCATGTAATTACAATTATTGATCTAATATTTAACAGCAGGGCCCATTGCTGCGCCCACCAAGAGTAACTGTGAGGACTTACAGAGTTGTGGCACCAGCGCCAGCACCAAAGGCCCAATTTTTCTACCACTGTTCAACAATGGCATGTAATTACAATTCTTGATATAATAGTTCACAGCAGGGCGTTCCAGCGCCCACCAAGACTAACTGTGAGGGCTTACAGTGTTGTGGCAACACCAACACCTAGGGCCCAAATTTCTGCAGAGTATATACGGCAGGCCCCTACTTTCAAACATCAAACTTACAAACGACTCCAACTTGCAAACAGAAGGAGACAACAGGAAGTGAGAGGAAATCTACCCCTAGGAAGGGAAATTCTCTTCTGTAAGAGGTGTCTCCTGTCCACTGATGCTTTATTAACAATCCCTTTTTCACAAAAAAAAACACATTTTCAAAATGTCGGTAAGCCTCAGGGAGCGATCCGGGATGAGGGCGCGGCTATTAGTTTCTAGCCGCCCCTCGCGATCGCTCCCCGGAGCTGAAGAACAGGGAGAGTCGTATGTAAACACGGCTTCCCCGTGCTTCACTGTGGCGGCTGCATCGATCCTGTCATCCCTTTTATAGGGAGACACGATCGATGACATCAGACCTACAGCCACACCCCCCTACAGTTGTAAACACACACTAGGTGAAGCATAACTCCTTCAGCGCCCCCTGTGGTCAACTCCCAAACTGCAACTGTCATTTTCACAATAAACAATGCAATTTAAATGCATTTTTTGCTGTGAAAATGACAATGGTCCCAAAAATGTATCAAAATTGTACGAAGTGTCCGCCATAATGTCGCAGTCACGAAAAAAATCGCTGATTGCCGCCATTAGTAGTAAAAAAAATAATAATAATGCAATAAAACTATCCCCTATTTTGTAAATGCTATAAATTTTGCGCAAACCAATCGATAAATGCTCATTGCGATTTTTTTTACCAAAAATAGGTAGAAGAATACGTATCGGCCTAAACTGAAGAATTTTTTTTTTTTATATATGTTTTTGGGGGATATTTATTATAGCAAAAAGTAAAAAATATTGCATTTTTTTCAAAATTGTCGCTCTATTTTTGTTTATAGCGCAAAAAATAAAAACCGCAGAGGTGATCGAATACCACCAAAAGAAAGCTCTATTTGTGGGGAAAAAAGGACGTCAATTTTGTTTGGGAGCCCCGTCCCACGACCACGCAATTGTCTGTTAAAGCGACGCAGTGCCGAATCGCAAAACCTGGCCTGGGCATTTAGCTGCCTAAAGGTTCGGGGCTTAAGGCTGCATTCACATCTGAGCGACAGCCGCGTTCGCGTGTAGCGGCGTATTTTGCCGCGAGTACAAAACTTTCACTTTTTTTTTTTTCTCAAAGTCTTCCCATTGCTGTCAATGG
Organism: Rana temporaria; assembly: GCF_905171775.1. Taxonomy (NCBI): domain Eukaryota; kingdom Metazoa; phylum Chordata; class Amphibia; order Anura; family Ranidae; genus Rana; species Rana temporaria. The sequence goes on along the minus strand of NC_053494.1, from coordinate 82,607,274 downwards.
GAAAACGCCTATGTCGCCTGAAAAAAAGGGTCCGGGACTTTTTTTCAGGCGACAGGCGTTCGGCGTCTATGAGATGTGAACCATCTCCATAGACAGCAATGGGAATTCTCCCCTCGAGCGACAGAAGCGTCCGGCGTCGGGCGTTTTGTCGCTCAGGTGTGAATGGGGTCTAAGTGGTTAATGCCGCAAGCAGTTTTAAATTACTTTTTTCTTATAGTAATGTCATTTTGTACAGGGACAATTCTAAACACGTGCCACTTCACAGGCATACTATAGACACCCAGCAGGTACGATATTAAATGAATTTTTCAATTGTTTTTTCACTTTAAGCATCATTAAAATCACTGCTCCCTAAAAAACGTCAATTTTTAAAACGTTTTTTTTTTGCATTGATACATGTTCCCTGGGGCAAGACCCGGGTCCCCAAACCTGTTTTACGACAATAACTTGCATATTAGCCTTTAAAATTAGCACTTTTGATTTTGAACGTTTGAGTCCCATAGACTTCAATGGGGTTCTAAAGTTTGCGCGAACGATCGGTCCGTCCTACAGACGGGAGAAATCAGTCTGTTTTCTCACACTGTCACAGGGATAATGGGAGTCTGGAAACATTGCATTTAACCCCCACAGTGCAGGATCTCCAGGGACTTTGGCAACCCTGATTCTTCCGCCACTCCCACGGATGTGATGACAGCCAGTGATCTGTCTCACAGCTCCGTGCGGCTCTGCACCGCACACCAGGCAATCAAGAGGGGTCACTGTCCAGTGTCCAGAGGTACAAATCCTGAGGAGGGGGAGAGCCTGGGTGGGGGCAGCATTCTGAGGCAGAGGCTACATCACCCATTGATGGGGAACGGTGCTAGGCTCAACCAGGCGATCGATGGCTTGTCATCAGCAGTAAAGACACTGCTGTGCAGGGGGAGATGGAGGAGCCGAAATGACGTCATACATAATTGATTAACACTGGCTACCGCATCAATGCCGAATTAGGAAGGGCATAATTGTGATGCACCGATGCAGCGATTATTTTCAACACCCCTAGTATATATATATATATATATATATATATATATATATATATATATATATATATATAGTGAAAATCTCTCCAAAAATAAACTTCAAATACAATAGTGCTACAGATTTAAAAAGGAGACTCCGCCTGCTGGTTGGTTGAAAGACTGCATAATGCTCATTACAGTGGAGCCTCGGATTGCGTGTAACGCGGTTAATGAGCGTTTCGCAATCCTAACTCGGATTGCGAGTGTTGTCTCGCAAAACAAGCAGGATTCAGGCCAAAGCGGTGTGCAGTACCGCTTTTGGCCTGAGGTGGGAGGCGCCGATCGCAACCAATCGTCGTCGTTCGGAAATGCACGGAAAGGCCCAAGGACAGTTCAGCTGACCTCGGCAAACCTCGGAAAGGCTCGTGAACGGAGTCTTTCTGAGGTTTGCCGAGGTCAGCCGAATTGTCCTCGTGCCTTTCCAGGCATTTTCGAGGCTCACCAGCGCCCCCCGTCTCTGGCCGCATTCGGTATTGCATGCCATTGAAGTCAATGCGGAACAAATTATTTTCATTTCCATTGACTTCAATGGGGAAACTCGCTTTGAGACGTGAGTACTTTGGATTACGAGCATTCTCCTGGAACGGATTATGCTCATAATCCAAGGTTCCACTTCATTAATATTTCATATTTAGACAACATTTTTTGTAATATTTAAGTTTTATTCTTGATCAATTTAAAAATAGTAATATGTACAAAACGGCAAATTTTCTTTAAACTTGTAGAAAATATTGCACTTTACTAAACTCAATCTAATGTTAAGGATTATAAGAAATAAAAGACAACAATCACACTTCTAATTATGTTTCTGTGTGGTTTTCTGTTTTAAAAAAATATATATTTTTTATAATTTTCTGGCAACTTAGGGCCAGATCCACAGCCAGCCGCCGTAACTTAAATATTCCCATTTAAGTTACACCGCCGCAAAATTTCTACCTAAGTGCCCGATCCACAAAGCACTTACCTAGAAATTTTCGGCTGTGTAACTTAAATCCGGCCGGCGCAAGGTGTTCCTATTCAAATGGGGCGAGAACCATTTAAATTAGGCGCGCTCTCCCGCGCCGGACGTACTGCGCATGCTCACAACGTCATTTTCCCGATGTGCTTTGCGCGGTTTTACGTTGCGCTGGGTTTTGAGAATCGCGACGGGCGTAAAAAAAAAAATACGAGTTGCGGCTGTAAAAAAAATGTTTTTAAAAAAAAAAGACGGCGACGCGGGATAGAAGGGTCTACTTTTACAAGGCCTAAACAGTTTAGGCCTTGTAAAAGCAGCCCTAATTTTGCATTTGCAAACTAATACTTACGGAGAAAAAATGAAGCGTAAAAGCTTCGTGGATCTCTGTAAGTGCTAATTTGCATACCCGAAGCGGCATTTCGACGAGAAATGCCTCCAGCAGCGGCCGAGGTACTGCATCCTAAGATCCGACAGTGTAAGTCCCTTACACATGTCGGATCTTCTGCCTACCTATTGGAAACTGATTCTGTGGATCAGTTCCAAAGATAGAAACAGGGATACGACGGCGTATCAGTAGATACGCCGTCGTATCCCTTTTGTGGATCTGGCCCTTAGTTCATAGCATGTAACTTGGTAATGCTGCATGTAATTGGTAGACACTGCAATGAACGTCAGGCTAGATCTTGTTTAGTTCACTGGAGATGTCTTTATACTACTACAATATGTAATTAAACAGGGAGGCCCGGAGTGGAAAGACAGCACAGCAAAATAACGCAGGGCCAGGCATGACTGTGTGGAGGTAGGGCAAGCAGGAGTTAAATAAATGGTGGGAGCTGATTGGAGGAACAAGAAAAGGCAGCCTGAGAGGAGAGGGGAGGGGTATTATATAAAGGGGAGGCGTGGACTCAGAGGAAAAGTGCGGGAGGAAAAGACCAGGGAGGCAGGATTTTCCCACCCACCCTCCCTATGTGTTGTGTGTTTTCTTGGTGTCGTTTGTGTGTTTTCTTTTCTTTCAGGTCGGAAGGTTGAGTTCGTCATGACAGCTGTGAAGTGGGGTTGGCGGTGTTCGTTGGTCTTTGATGGTGGCAGTTACAGTTGGGATGGAAATGGTGGTGGGCTCATCGGTGGGATGGGACACTTATGGGGGATTATTCCAGTGGAACGGTGTCTGCTGGAATACGGTGATGGTTGCACTGCGGTGGAAAAAGGTTCGTCTCCGAGCTGGGTCGGCTGGGGGCCGGTTATGGTTAATGTTTCCGCAGTGTAAGGTTAAAGGTTAAAGAAAGGAAGTTTAAGCCGGGTTACCGTCATAGACCAACAAGCTGGGTTATTATTATTAAAAGTGTTTATTGAATTGTTTAAGGAAAAGTTAGTGTGATTTAATTATTTTATTTAAATTAATTATGCTTTAAAAATAAAAAACTGGCTGTCGTGGCCAATTTACTCCAACAAAAAATCTGTGTCTCTCGTTAATCTAGAAAGGGGTTAAGGTATGTTAACAAATGGGGGGTGATGGTTTTGGGGGGTAATGGAGCTATCCGAAGTACACTGGTCAAGCTTTAATTGAATTATGGGATTATGATTTGCACAGCCTTTATCAGTATAAATGCAATGTTAAATGAAACTAATATAACAATACGTGAACTATATTGTTCAGTTGGTAAAATCATTTTAGGTACCAATTTATAGAAACATGCAGTTTTCTGAGCTCAATTTAAGTTTGTTATGTTGCTGGAGAATGCTGTCTCAGTGATTCATATTGTAGCCAGAAAGAACAAGACAGGCAGAAGTTGAAGATCATTTATCAATGTATTCTTGGCTCTATATAGTACTGCAGATAAAATGGTGTTGGAAGCTCTTGGTCACACAGATCAGTTTGTACATGCAGTTTGTGCATATATTATAGTATCATAACAAAGAAAACCTGTGGAGCTATATACGGTACTCACAATAGCCTGCATTATTTTGTTCCAACCTGTAACCAAGTATATTATAATAGTAGACTATTCTTTGACACTGTATATGTTATTTTCTTTAATGCACCTTAACTATTTAGAGTTGAACGCCAGGGAAACAACTACCGTATATACCTGAGTATAAGCCGACCCGAGTATAAGCCGAGGCACCTAATTTTACCACAAAAAAATGGGAAAACTTATTGACTTGAGTATAAGCCTAGGGCGAGAAATGCAGCAGCTACTGGTACGGTAAATTTCTTTAGTGTTCAAAGCAACCAGCATCCAGTATTAGACCTGCCCAGACTTATCCCCTCTATTCCTTTGCAATATAAGTCAGAGGAATGCGCAAGACATGGTACACTGGTCAGAGGCATGTGCGGACATGGTACAGGGGTCAGAGGCATGTGCGGACATGGTACAGGGGTCAGAGGCATGTGCTGACATGGTACAGGGGTCAGAGGCACGTGCGGACATGGTACAGGGGTCAGAGGCATGTGCGGACATGGTACAGGGGTCAGAGGCATGTGCTGACATGGTACAGGGGTCAGAGGCACGTGCGGACATGATACAGGGGTCAGAGGAATGTGCGGACATGGTAAAGGGGTCAAAGGCATGTGCGGACATGGTACAGGGGTCAGAGGCATGTGCAGACATGGAGGCTTCTAGATTCCGATAAGCCCCCTGCCCGAGGCCCCCACAACCACCGGGCAAGGATTGTGGTGAAGAAGCCCTTGTCCCCATCAACATGGGGACAAGGTGTTTTGGGGGGACCCCAAAGCACCCTCCCCATGTTGAGGGCATGTGGCCTGATACAGTTCAGGAGGGCCTGTGGTCTGTCAGGTTGCGTGTTAGGATAAGGGCCTGGTATGAATTTTGGGGGACCTCCGTGCCATTTTTTTTTTAATTTTGGCATGGGGTTCCCCGTAATATTCATACCAGACTCAAAGGGCCTGGAAATGGACTGGGAGGGAACCCACACCATTTTTTTCAATGATTTCTATGTATATTGCCGGGATACAACAATACATTGCATTTTTCCTTTAGAAATTTCATTTTGCTGTGGTACTATTATGAACATTGGAAAGATACGTTATTTTACAGGCAGACTAAGGAGACCCTCCCAGGCACAATATTTAACCACTTCAATACAGTGCACTTAAACCCCCTTCTTACCCAGACCAATTTTCAGCTTTCGGTGCTCTCACACTTTGAATGGCAATTACTCAGTCATGCAACACTGTACCCAAATAAAAAAAAATTCACACAAATATAGCATTCTTTTGGTGGTATTTAATCACTCGTGGGTTTTTTATTTTTTGCGCTATAAATAAAAAAAGATGGTAAATTCTTTATATTTTGTTTCTGTCATAAAATTTTGCAAATTAGTAATTTTTCTTCATACATTTTGGCCAAAATTTATACTGCTACATATCTTTGGTAAAAAATAACCCAAATTGGTGTGTATTATTTGGTCTTTGTGAAAGTTATAGAGTCTACAAACTATGGTGCCTATTTCTGAAAATTGATCAATCTGATCACACTTGAAGTACTGACGGCCTATCTAATTTCTTGAGATACTAACAAGTCATAAAAGTACAAATATCCCCCAAATGACCCCTTTTAAAAAAAGTAGACATTCCAAGGTATTAAATAAGTAGCATGGCAAGTTTTTTTAAGTTGTAATTTTTTCCCACAATTCTTTGCAAAATGAAGATTTTTTGTTTTTTTTACAAAATTGTTATATTAACTGGTTATTTCTCTCAAAGAGCATATGCATACAACACCCCAAAATACATTCTGCTGCTCCTCCTGAGTATGGGGATACAAAATGTGTGGGACTTTTACACAGCCTGACCACATACAAAGGCCCAACATTGAAGTAGCGCCATCAGGCGATCTACGAGCATAAATTGCACATCTCATTTCTCAACCATCTATTACACTTTTGAAGGCCCTGGAGCACCAGGACAATAGAATTGCCCACAAAATGACCCCATTTTGGAAAGCTGACACCCCAACGTATAATCTATGAGGCATAATGAGTCTTTTGAGAGGTTATTTTTTTTCCAGAAGTTTTTGGAAAATGTGGAAAAAAATGAAAACGCATTTTATTTACACAAAGTTGTCCATGTATAAGATATTTTGAACACATAGCAAATGCATAGCAAAAATTACACCCCAAAATACATTCTGCTACTCCTCCTGAGTATGGGGATACCAAATGTGTGGGACTTTTACACAGCCTGGCCACATACAAAGGTCCAACATTGAAGTAGCGCCATCAGGCGATCTACGAGCATAAATTGCACATCTCACTTCTCAACCATCTATTACAATTTTGAAGGCCCTGGAGCACCAGGACAATGGAATTTCCCACAAAATGACCCCATTTTGGAAAGCAGACACCCCAACGTATAATCTATGAGGCATAATGAGTCTTTTGAGCGGTTATTTTTTTTTCCAGACGTTTTTGGAAAATGTGGAAAAAAAATGAAAATATATTTTATTTACACAAAGCTGTCCATTTATAAGATATTTTGAACACATAGCAAATGCATAGCAAAAATGACACCCCAAAATACATTCTTCTACTCCTCCTGAGAATTGGGATACCAAATGTGTGGGACTTTTACACAGCCTGTCCACATACAAAGGCCCAACATTGAAGTAGCCCCATCAGGCGATCTACAAACATAAATTGCACATCTCATTTCTCAACCACCTATTACACTTTTGAAGGCCCTGGAGCACCAGGACAATGGATATGCTCACAAAATGACCCCATTTTGGAAATCAAACACCCAAACATATAATCTATGAGGCATAATGAGTCTTTTGAGCGGTTATTTTTTTTCCAGAAGTTTTGGGAAAACGTGGAAAAAAAATGAAAACGCATTTTTTTACACAAAGTTGTCCATTTATAAGATATTTCCAACACATAGCATGTACATAGCAAAAATGTCACCCTAAAATACATTCTGCTACTCCTTCTGAGTATGGGGATACCACATGTGTGAGACTTTTACACAGCTTGACCACATACAGATGCCCAACATCCAAGGAGCACCATCAGGTGTTCTAGGAGCATACATTACATATATAATTTCCTGGCAACCTATCATTTTTGAAGGCTCTTCATATTTCTAACACATAGCATGTACATACCAAGAATTACAATCAAAAATAAATTATATTGCGGAAAGGGTAAAAAAAAGTATTACCTGTGCTTTTTGTAGTGTCCACAGAAGAGAGCACTGGTCCAAGCAGCAGTCAGGGATGTGCTTAGCGACAGCTACAGTAATTCTCCAGGCAGCATATTTGCATATTCCAGGTAGCAGTGGTGTGGCCCGTTCATGCCGCAGGCAAAGATGATGGCAGGCATGATGGCAGTAAGTCAGCAGCAGGCTGAGGGCTGCATTCGGTTAAGACCTGTGCACAGGGGCACAGGGGTAGAGGCTTCGACCCACCCAAATCTCTATGAAGCCTCCGGACTCCAGACCCTAATCCGGAAATTACAAAACCCGGAGAAAACAAAAAAAATGTTTTCTCCATCCGGAAAGAAAAGAGAATTATCGGTCTTTGTCTCTCAAAGTGCCGCATCCAATGAAAATATCAGAAGAAAATTGGATCCCCTGACTGGACTTTTAAGGCACAGAATTGTGATTACACAAAGTGAACAGTATTTATAGTAGAGAAGGTATCTTATATAACATTTATTTAGAAATATAGAAACAAATTTAATAAAAACATAAACATGATCTGGAGTGGACACAAGTTATTGTACAGTTCAGTTACAAATTTGTGCTATACATTATGATTCTTCAGATTATCCCAACGTTTCTGAGAGATGTCTCTCTTTCTTCAGGGGTATAGCGAAGGATCAACCGTTAATAGCTGAAAAAGCTGTACCGTGGATAGGTCATTCCAATCATGTGATTAAAAACAAAGCTACATGAGCTGCATTCTGGTCTAAGTTCGCTGGTATTAATTAATTCAGAAGGGGATTTGATAAATAGATCCCCTGGTGTGTAGCCTGGATTTCCCACCTATAGTGCTGCTGGAGCCAAAATCAACTGGGCCCGATTTATTACCAGTTGGCAAAATAGATTTGTTTGGACTTCAAATAGCTTGGAGGAGATCAGTGGAAGGCAGCAGTCATGTTGTCCACACCTCAGCTGGACTCGACTATCTGGAAAAACTATTCTGGAGCCCCTCACATATGTGAGACCCCTGTGTACTACAATAGCAGGGCAACAGATCAGTCCAAGCGGTAGGCAAAAGCATAGTCCATAAAACAGGCCAGGGTCAGTTCACATGGAAGCAGTCCAAACGGTAGGCAGAGGCATAGTGAAAAAGCAGGCCAGAGTCAGTTCACGTGGAAGGCAGTAGCATGAAAATCCTCAGAAAATGGTCAGATGGGGAAATGGTTAAAAATATGGGCTAATATTTTAGGGATGAATGATAAGATTCGAAGCATTCTCCAATGCAAAGGCCAGGTTGGGAGGGACACCGGGGACAATGGTAGCTGGTATCTTTTCAACATCCTCCTTTGCTGTACACACAACATCTTTTTTGCCGTCTTCGGCCTCCTTCGGATGGTGGGATGTTGTACGGGTAGTGGCGTCCATGAAGTCGGCTAACGACATTAGAGCAAAGGGTTTCTGAGGGGGGTCTTTGTGGATAGATGAGGGCCGTGACTATTTCTTCTGTGAAGTGTAGGAAGGGGGCAGGGTTTTCAGTGGATTTGGAGTAGACTACGTAAGAATTATAAATGGCCAAATGGATAACATAAATTGCTACCTTCTTGTACCAGAATCGGGACCTCCTTATTGATAAATAGGGCTGAATCATTTGGTCATTGAAATCCACCCCCCCCCCCCATGTACAGATTGTAATCTTGGACACATGTCGGCTTTTCAATGGGACCTCGTCTTCGTTGAACAACAACTGCAGTGTCATTGTAAATGGTGGACAGCATGTTCATGTCTCTGTTATCCTTCCACCTCAAGGCCAGCACTTCGTTGCACCTCAGTGTTGCTCTTCCCCCCTTTGCAGCTTTTTGTTCACAATGGATTGTGGGGAGCCCTTCCTATTTTTTCTGGAGGTTCTGCAGGCCAGGGTTTTTTCAATATATAAGTGTCGGAAAAGGGGCAGGCTGGTGTAAAAGTTATCAAGGTAAAGATGATATCCTTTTTTCAGGAGTGGGTAAGCCAGGTCCCATACAATTTTTCCAGATGTGCCCATGTAGGCCGGGCACTCAGGGGGCTGGAGATGGGAATCTCTTCCTTCATATATGCGGAACGCATAAAGATATCCCGTGGCTCTCTCACACAGTTTGTAAAATTTGACTCCATATTTAGCCTTTTTACTAGGAATGTATTGCTTTATTCCTAGACTACCTGAAAAGGGTACCAGGGACTCATCCACACATATATGTTTCTCGGGGACATAGAGTTCTGCAAATTGATGGGAAAGGAAATTTATCAGGGGGCGAATCTTGTACAGCTTATCGGAATCTGGATGATTACGGGGAGGGCACTGGGTGTTGTCATTAAAATTAAAGAATCTCATAATCATCTCGTATCGGGACCTGGGCATTGTGGCAGAATAAATGGGCTGGTGGTAGATGGGTTTGGTGGACCAATAGGAATGTCCTTCAATTTTTTTGTTAAGCCCCATGTTTATGGTGAGGCCAATAAACAATTTTTTTTTTTTTCTCCCTCTCTCTCCACCATGGCTACTACAATGGTGTCTCAACCAGTGCTAAAGATATGCTCTTACAATGTTAAAGGTCTAAACATAGCTTCTAAGAGAGGGCAAATTATCTATCAAATGCATAAAGGTTAATCTGCTTTTTCTTCAAGAAACCCATTTCCAGACTGATTTTTTCCCCACCTGCCCTAGTGGACACTTTAACCGGTGGTTCCATAGTACTAATCCAGAACAGAAGACTAAAGGAGTCTCTATCGCGTTCCATAAGACCCTGCCTATTTAATTAATTGACAATTTGGTAGATCCTCAGGGAAGGTACGTTTTTGTTAAGTTTTTCCTGTGGGGAATTAAATTTACAGTGGCAAATATATACCTACCGAATACTAATCAAAGCCAAACAGCAATGAGATATTTGGAAATATTGTCTGGCTTTATGGAGGGGAGACTTATTCTGGGGGGAGATTTTAATCTCCCAATGGACCCGCAAATTGATACCACCTCATTAAGAAAGGCGGTTTCGGTATCTAGGTTGAAGACACTGAAGCGTACTCTCTATGATTATCATTTGATAGATGTTTGGAGGATACTACATCCTAAATCAAGAGACTATACATACTTTTCAATGGTCCATCAATCTTATAGTCTAATTGACTATTTTTTTGTGGACCACATCTGCTTGGATTGGTCACCAATATGTGATATTGGTACAATGGTTTGGTCAGATCATGCACCCCTATTTTTGGAACTTATTATCCCCTCGGTTCCACCTAGAGAATGGACATCGCGCTTAAATGATGCATTACTAGAGAATACAGAGTGCTCTAATCATATAGCGGAAACCATCTCAAATTTTTTGTCAGACCATGCCACAGATTCCACGGCACTTCCCACTCAATGGGAAGCTATGAAAGCAGTTTTGAGAGGGACTTTTATTCAACTAGGTGCCCGAATGAAAAAGAAGCGGACAGCAGAGATTACAAAGGCGTTTCAAAAGCTTAGAACCTTAGAAACAGAACATAAGAGATTAAATACGACAGAAACTTTACTAGAGGTTGCTTCAGCACGGACATGCTTGCGTAAACTATATGAGTCTTCTGCCCGCACATAGGTGGCGCTATACCAATATAAATTTAGCGATAAGTGTGGAAAGTCTTTGGCTAGTTCTTTAAATCCACACCAGACTCCTACTTTTATCTCAAAGCTCCAGGGTTCAAATGGTGAAATAATTTCTTCACCTTCTTTAATTAGGAAAAAATTTAGTGACTTCTACCAGTCCTTATACAATATACCCCCAAACCAACTTCCAAGCCCATTCGATAATGAAGAGGATAAAGTAACTTCTTATATAGTAGATACTTCGTTACCTACTTTGGCGGAAAATATAGTAGAAGAACTGGAAAACGTAATTACTGAAGAAGAGGTTACCAAAGCTATTGTTAATACCCCGGGAGGTAAAAGTCCAGGCCCCGATGGCTTTACGTCAAAATTCTATAAACATTTTTCCTCTCTTATTACTCCTTTTCTAACCAGGGTATTTAACTCTATAGCGAACGGATTTACTTTTCCGAAACAAACGCTGGAAGCACATATCTCACTCATCCCGAAGCCAGATAAAGATCTGTCGCTGTGCGCAAATTTCAGACCTATATCTCTAATTGGGTTAGATGTTAAAATATTCTCAAAAATTTTAGCGGGTCGTTTACAACCACTATTGCCCCAATTAATCCACTTAGATCAGGTTGGTTTTGTCAGTGGTCGAGAGGCAAGAGACAATACGCTTAAAACTCTCCTGCTTACGGATTATGCTCGCACTCAAGAGATTCCTTTATGTCTGTTAACAGTCGATGCCGAGAAGGCGTTTGACCGGGTCAGTTGGAAGTTTCTACGAGCCTCCCTTATACAGATTGGCATGGGTCCCTGTATGTTGGCAAGGATTATGTCTCTTTATCAATCGCCCTCGGCTAGAGTTAGGGTGAATGGATCGTTGTCCCCAGCTTTTCATATCTCTAATGGAACACGTCAGGGATGTCCTCTTTCTCCATTATTGTATGTTATAATAATGGAACACCTTGCAAATGCACTGCGACAAAATGAAAACATAACGGGCATTCAGGTAGGTCCTCTACATGAAAAACTGGCCCTATTTGCAGATGATCTATTACTATTTGTAACAATTCCCCATATCTCTATCCCATCTATACTTTCAGAATTCCAGAGATTTAGTGAAGTTAGTAATTTTAAAGTTAATTGCGACAAATCAGAACTTCTCAATATATCTGTCCCGCAAGCAAAAATGAAGCGAATATCGAAGAACTTTCCTTTTAAGACATGTACGGAGTCGATTCAATACTTAGGGATTAGTATTCCAGCGTCACCAGCACAACTATACTCTCTAAATTTTCTACCGATGCTCAATAAAATTCAAACGACCCTGACATCGTATACAATCAAACGTCTTTCGTGGTTTGGTAGAATTAATACCCTAAAGATGGACATACTGCCTCGTCTTCTATACCTGTTTCAAACAATCCCAATCCACCTTCCGGCAGTGTTTTTCCGTAAAATTCACCGATTATTTTCTAAGTTTATTTGGAATTCAGTCCAGTCAAGAATTAGCTTCAGGACACTATCTCTACCAAAAAATAGAGGTGGAGTGGGGGTACCAGATGTTTCGATTTACCATAAAGCGACTATATTAGCACGTATTACTGACTGGTTTCACCACTCCACCGCCAAGCAATGGGTTCAATTGGAGGGACATATGAATCCTATAGATTTATGTGCCCTCCCATGGACCTCGCCTATTCTTCGAAAAGGCCTTTCAATACCGGTGGATCTTACTAGGCAAACACTGTATATATGGGACCGTTTGATACCTATATATAAAGTATCAAAACAATTGAGCCCTATGACCCCCTTTTTTGGAACGCCGGATTTTCTACCAGCCCTACACTCAATCACGTTTGGGCCCTGGTATAAACAAGAACATAGAAGAATAGCTCAAGTACTCCAGACAGATTCACTATCAGGGGTAGATTTTCCATCGACTAAGACCTTTCAAATCCCTGCGCAGTGGTTGCAGAGACATCAAGCCTTATGCTATATACGATCAATCCCATCGAAACTAGATTTTTATGCTGAACCAACTGCATTTGAATCCTTACTATTGCAAGAAGAACCACCATCACATTCAATTTCTATAATCTACTCTATCCTTTTGCTCTCAATCCATCCAGATCTCCCCCCGTTCACGCGGAAGTGGGAGAAAGAACTCCAAGAGAATATAGCTTTAGCAGACTGGCAAAAAAGTTTTATCTTGACTCACAAAACCTCAATAGATACAAGATCACAAGAAAAGGCATATAAGTTGGTGAGTAGATGGTATAGGTGCCCTTCTGTAATGCATCAAATTAATCAAAATATACCTGACATATGTTGGCGTTGTCATGAGGCAATAGGTAGTATGTTACATGTCTGGTGGGATTGCCTGCCGGTAAGAAGGTTCTGGAAACAAATTTTTGATTTATATGGAAAATTGGAGGATACAGCAATTTGCGCTTCACCCAGAGTGGCTCTCCTAAACATGATCCCAGGCCCCTTAAAAAATTCAAGAGAGGACATGATTGGATATTTTATTTCAGCAGCTAGAGTAGTTATTCCTCGATATTGGAAGACAAGGGTAGTGCCTTCCCTGGGGGAGTGGGTGAAGGAAGTGGAACGTTCTAGAGACTTTGAAAGCATATTGGCCCGGGAAACTGGAAGGGAAGAGCAGTTCTCTCATACTTGGTCTGCATGGTCTGATTTTCGTAAATCAGATGAATTCCCAACCTGGGTTAAAGGGAACCTTACAGACGAGTAGCCATGGTGGGGTGATTATCATCGTTTGATTTTACCTCCCCCCCTTCTTTTCCTTTTTTTTTTTTTTGTCCCCTTTTTCCTTTTTTTTTTCTCTTCTTGATCCCCTTTTTTTCCTAATAAATTTTTTATGTGTCTATGGGTATTATAGGTTGCAGATAAGATAAATATCATGTACATGTATGCTTAGTCGTTAATATTATAGTAGTATTGTATGTTTATTTAAGTAACACTAAAACCCAATAAAATTCAGATTGATAACAATAAACAATTTGAACTCCGCCCAAATTTAGATCTCTCCACTCAAATGGACGGGCATAAGATGATTGGGGGTTGTTGGCAATATACTGCTGGGCATACAAATTTGTCTGGTCGATAATGAACTGCAGAAAAGTGTCGGGCAAAAAGAGATGAAGGTAATCAATTTTCTTTGGGTGTTGGCCTGCACACCTGGCTGTGCTGTGAAAGAGGGAATAATTGGTGATCCCGAACCGGAAGACAGCCATGTTGGGTTGGGAAGAACATCTGGCATGAATGTAATGGCCCTGGCTCTTGGGGGACGTGACACTCCAGTAGTTGGGGGGGTTGAATTTCTTGTGCTGGTACTTAGGTGTGATGTGGCAGCACTGGTACTGGGCCTGGGCACTTGTTCGCGAGGGGTGTAACGGCTACCCACTGGTAGTGAGGGGTATCGGCCATTGGAGACGTCCTTTTTGCTGACAAGTTATGATATGCAGGTACCGCTGGTATATCCCATCGAACGCCCTTCCAAGAAACGAGACGTGCTACGTTTGAAGGGTCAAGCAGGCTGACTTTATTTGGCATATTTCACCTGCTTATATCTGCTTACAACTGTTACAAGAACAATGACATCTCCTTGAATTAATCACTTGGCCAGTTTCTAGCCGCTTCGGCACCGCAAATCACTTAACATTTCCTGGCCAGGCACATTCTTTTCTCAATAGAATTCAATTAACTTTTAAAACAATTATCACTCACACATAATCCCCATCAGCATACACCTCACAGGGGGGCTGTTTACCTGCACACAAGAGAGAGTTCTCATTATCTATGCGAAGGGAACATTAGCATTCAGCAATGAAAGAGACTTGAACAATTAACCCTTTGAGCTCAGAATACAATGTGGTACATCCAATTGTGACAGGCCATGCAGTTCCTTGTAGTCCCCCTGCACGAAGATTATAACTGTCCCGGCAGCATGCATATGTCCGTTACACTACTCCCCCTTTGTGGAACACTCCGGCAGACCCGGATTGATCTTTTTCGGATCAACTTGGGGATGTCCGGTCTGCTGTTAGGGTAAAAGTTCAATTTGCCTGGACAGTCCGTCGGCATTCCCATTGAATCTGCCAGGGCGGTATTGGATAGAAAAATTGTAGGGTTGTAGGGCCAAGCTCCATCTTAGCAAGCGCCCATTATCTCCGGCTACTCGGTTCAGCCATACTAGTGGGTTATGGTCCGTGATCAGGGTGAATTCCTGACCATACAGGTAGGGTGTGAGCTTCTTTAAGGCCCAAACCAGGGCTAAACATTCCTTTTCCACTGCCGCGTAGCTCACTTCCCTGGGTAATAGTTTTCTACTCAGGTACGCGACAGGGTGTTCTCCTCCATCCTCCCCGATCTGGCTTAGAACTGCCCCCAGTCCATACATGGACGCATCTGTATGAACGACAAATCTTTTGTTAGGGACGGGGGCAGATAGAACAGGTGCGTTGATCAATGCTTGTTTCAAGGTTTGAAATGCTGTTTCACAGGCGGGAGACCACAGGACTACTCTAGGCAAATTCTTTTTGGTCAAATCCGTCAGGGGTTTAGCAATGGTACTGTAGTCAGGGACAAATTTTCTGTAATACCCCGCTGTCCCTAGAAATGCCAGTACCTGGGTCTTAGTGTGGGGTGTTGGCCAATTGGCTACAGCCTCAACCTTAGCGGGTTCTGGTCGTTGTTTCCCACACCCCACTCTGTGTCCCAAGTACTGGACTTCTGCCATCCCGAAATTACATTTTTCTGGCTTCAGGGTTAGGCCGGCGGCCCTAATCTGATCCAGCACAGCCTCAACATGCCTCAAGTGTTCCCCCCAAGTCTCACTATAGATCGCAATGTCATCCAGGTACGCGCAAGCGAAATCCTGGAAGCCATCAAGGAGGCGGTCCACTAAGCGCTGAAATGTGGCTGGGGCGTTCTTCATCCCAAATGGCATGACCTTGAACTGGAATAAGCCAAATGGGGTGACAAATGCCGACTTAGGGATAGCCTCCTTGGACAGGGGAATCTGCCAATACCCTTTGCACAGATCGATTGTGGTCAGATAACGTCCCCTGGCAATACGATCTAATAGCTCGTCTACTCGGGGCATGGGGTAGGCATCTGTCACGGTTTTGTCATTGAGGCGTCGACACAGAATCGGGTTGTTCCGTCCTTTTTGGGTACTAGGACAACGGGCGAGGCCCAGGGGCTGTCAGATGGTTCTATGATCCCCAGTCTTAACATTTCTTGTATTTCCTTCCTCATCTCCTCTTTTACTGCCTCAGGGATTCTGTAGGGAGTCTGTCTGAGCGGGTTTTGTCCTGGGGTCTCTACGTAGTGAGTCGCTAAGAGAGTGTACCCGGGCTCCTGGGAAAATGTCAGTCCTTTCTCAGTTATCAATTGTCGCATCTGTCCCTTTTCTGCGGGAGGTAACCGCTCCCCTAGCTGTATCGTATTGAGCAGAGTCTTAGGTTCCGAATCTGCTAATAGATCTGGGATGGGTAAGCTGTCAGGGTCTTCAGTGGCTGGAATACATATGGCTGCTACATCCTCTGGTCTTTCCTGATACTCTTTTAATAAGTTTACATGAAAGGATTTCTGGACCCTTTCATCTTGGCTGCTGGCGATTACATATGTAGTATCGCAGACTTGCGCTACCACTTTGTAAGGGCCCTGCCATGAGGTCTGGAGCTTATTCCCTTTGACAGGCCTAAGCACCAGCACCTTCTGGCCCACTTGAAACGTTCTCTGACGGGCGCCCCGGTCGTACCAGTGTTTCTGTCATCCCTGGGCCGCTTGGAGATGGTCCCGTGCCATCCGAGCTAAATGTTCCATGCGGTCCCGCATTTCCAGCACATATGGCACAATGGGGACACCTTCATGTTCTGTCTCGCCCTCCCAGTGCTCCCGGATGAGGTCGAGGGGGCCTCGCACTCTCCGTCCATAGAGCAGCTCGAAGGGGGAGAACCCTGTGGATTCCTGCGGTACCTCTCGATAGGCAAACAAGAGGTGCGGCAAAAATCGCTCCCAGTCTCTGTATTCCGCCGTAAAGGTCCGCAGCAATTGCTTGAGGGTACCATTAAAGCGTTCACAGAGACCGTTGGTCTGAGGGTGGTACGGTGAACTAAGCAGGGTCTTAATACCGCAGACCTTCCATAACTGTTGGGTTAGATCTGCAGTAAACTGGGTCCCTCGGTGGGACAGGATTTCCTGAGGGAACCCCATTCGGGTGAATATCCCGACGAGCGCACTGGCAACAGTGTCCGCCTGAATATTCGTCAGAGCGACGGCCTCCGGGTAGCGGGTAGCATAGTCTACTACGGTAAGAATGTATTTCTTACCTGAGGGACTGGGGTTAGGTAGAGGTCCCACTAGGTCGACTGCTACCCTGCTAAACGGTTCCTCGATCACGGGCATAGGTGACAGTCGAGCCTTAGGGTGGTCCCCTCTTTTTCCTACCCGTTGGCATACGTCACAGGTGCTGCAGTAACGTCGCACATCCTTCGAGATCCCCGGCCAAAAGAAAGTCTGGGTGATCCTGTAGGTGGTGCGGTTACCCCCTAGGTGCCCTGCCAACGGAATGTGGTGGCCGATTCGGAGAAGTTCCAACCGGTACTTTCTGGGTACCACTAGTTGGCGCTTTTGCGAAGGGATACCGCCTCTCTTTCTGCCTTCAGTCAATCTGTATAACCTGTCACCCTCCCATATAAAACGTTCCCGCTCATCCCCTCTACTGTCTGCTAATTCTCGATACTTTTGAAGGGTGGAGTCCTCCCTAGTTTCCCTCCCAAATTCCTCTGGGGTGTCCCAAGCTATGGGTCTCTCTACCGTAGTGGGGTTACATGTCGGTTCTTGGCTTACCTGGGTCTCCTGGCCTGTTGTAGGATCATCTGTGATACGGGTCTGTGAGCGGGTGGTCACGGGGCAAGCTGCCTCAGGTGTAGGTAGATACGCCGAAGTCAGAGGGCCAATGTCGTTGCCCAGCACAACCTCGGCCGGTAGGTTGTCCATGATACCAACGGTGGTCTTTCCTGACCCGACTCCCCAGTCTAAGTGCACCCGGGCGGTAGGTAAGCGGAATACAGCGCCCCCTGCGACCCGGACGGCAACTGTACGAGTGGAGACGTTCTCTGGCTTTACCAGATGTTTTTGAACCAGAGTGATAGTGGCCCCGGTATCTCTTAAGCCTTGTGCTACTTGTCCATTCACCCGTACCTCCTGACGGTGATGCTGACGGTTATCTGGAGAGGCAGCTTGTATTGGGTCTGCCTCATACAAAATTCCCAGACATTCCTCCGGGCCCCCCTCGGTCTCCAGGCAGTGGGCCGCAGAGGGACGTGATGGAGTGACTTCTGTGTTGGGTGTTGTACGTCTCCAATTGTTATTTGTAGCTCTTAGAGGGCAATAACGAGCAATATGTCCCGTGTTGCTGCAGTGATGGCACGTCACCCTAGACGAATCCCGGGGGTAGTTGTTAGGCCCCTGAGGACGTGGTGGGACTGGAGCCCGAAACTCTGGGCGTGGGGTGACGGTTGGAGTACGCGGTTCTACCTTCTGAGCCAGCCGCATAGTACCCTGGCTTACTTTCCTTGTCTCCGCGAACTCATCTGCTAGCCGAGCCGCCTCGTTTAAGTTAGCGGGACGGCGATCTCGTACCCAGTCTTGTATGTCTGCGGCCAGGTCTTGGAAGAAATGTTCCATTAGGAACAGCTGTAATACTTCCTCCCCGGTGTTGGCCTTGCACCCTTGGACCCAATGGGATGCCACCCTTTGTAACTGGTTTGCCCATTCCATGTGGGAGTCCACAGCCTTCTTCTTGGACTCCCGGAAGCGCCGGCGGTAGGCTTCTGGCGTTACGGCATATCGGGTTAGCAGCGCCTTTTTAACTTGCTGGTATTGTAAAATATCCTCTGGGGCGAGAGCCCGAAAGGCTTCATTGGCTTTGCCCGACAATTTCCCCGACAAAATAGTGACCCATTGGTCTGGTGGTACCTGGTGTAGTGAGCACTGCCTCTCAAAGTCCGCCAAATATCCATCGATTTCCTCCTCACTTTCCACAAAAGCTTTAAATGCAGTGAACGGTATTTTCTTTTCTGTAGCAGCAGGTGGGGGGGTAGGAACTGCAGGTGTAATGGGCTGTCTCGCTCTTACCAGTTCCAGTTCTTGTCCCCTCTTCGTTTGTATCTCTTCCCTTGCTTCCCGGAACAGCTGGTTGATTAGTTCCACGGACGTTTCTGGATACAAGGATAATCTCCGCTGTACAATCCCAGTAATTACATCTTCTTCGCTGACCGGTGCAAGGGGCTCAGTTCCTTCCATGGATCCATCCATTTCGTCCAGCTCCAGCAGTTCAGCTATCAGCTCCCTCCGTGGTCTGTTGCTGGCGCTCCTACCACGAATCTCCAATAGATCTTTCAGTGTGGATCTTTTCAGCCTGGCGTACTGCGACTCCATTCAGAACTTGTTCTTTGGATAAAAGGACCATCCCACCGCTGCCAACCAATGTAACGGCTACCCACTGGTAGTGAGGGGTATCGGCCGTTGGAGACGTCCTTTTTGCTGACAAGTTATGATATGCAGGTACCGCTGGTATATCCCATCGAACGCCCTTCCAAGAAACGAGACGTGCTACGTTTGAAGGGTCAAGCAGACTGACTTTATTTGGCATATTTCACCTGCTTATATCTGCTTACAACTGTTACAAGAACAATGACATCTCCTTGAATTAATCACTTGGCCAGTTTCTAGCCGCTTCGGCACCGCAAATCACTTAACATTTCCTGGCCAGGCACATTCTTTTCTCAATAGAATTCAATTAACTTTTAAAACAATTATCACTCACACATAATCCCCATCAGCATACACCTCACAGGGGGGCTGTTTACCTGCACACAAGAGAGAGTTCTCATTATCTATGCGAAGGGAACATTAGCATTCAGCAATGAAAGAGACTTGAACAATTAACCCTTTGAGCTCAGAATACAATGTGGTACATCCAATTGTGACAGGCCATGCAGTTCCTTGTAGTCCCCCTGCACGAAGATTATAACTGTCCCGGCAGCATGCATATGTCCGTTACAAGGGGTTTCGCTGGCGGCAGCGCTGGTACTGGGCCTTTGTTCCCGGGGCCTATTGCTGGTGGCAGCGCCGGTACTGGGCCTATTGCTGGTGGCAGCACTGGTACTGGGCCTAGGAATATAATCCTGGTTGCTGGCGACTGCCTGGTTTCAGAGTGCCGTGCCCTTTTAGGAGGGACCCATTCTTCATCCGAATCATTGCTATATTCAATCGGTTCACATTCCGATTCGGAATCAGAAATGGAATCTGATGAGAACTCCCCGGTGCTCTCATCGGTCATTGAGAGGATCTGGAATGCCCCCTCACTAGTATATAATTTTTTGGACATTTTTGCTGTGTGGCGGGTAGCTGTATACGATGGGTTGTGCGATGGGTGGCAGGTGACGGTCACTGATGGGTTGTGCGGTGGGTGGCTGGTGATGTTCACTGATGGGATGTGCGATGGGTGGCAGGTGACGTTCACTGATGGGTGATGGTGTGACGGGAGATGGTCACTGATGGGTGACAGGCGATGGTCACTGATGGGTGACAGGCCACGGACGGTGATGGGTGATGGTCACAGATGGGTGACAGGCGATGGTCACTGATGGGAGACAGGCCACGGACAGTGACGGGTGATGGTCACAGATGGGTGACAGGCGATGGTCACTGATGGGTGACAGGCCACGGACAGTGACGGGTGATGGTCACAGATGGGTGACAGAACACGGACGGTGACGGGTGATATTCACTGATGGGTGCACCGCTGATGGTCACTGATGGGTGACGGGTGACAGGGCAGGTCACTAATGTGTGACGGGTGCACCACTGATGGTCACTGATAGGTGACGGTGATGGGTGACAGGGCACGGTCACTGATGGGTGATGGGTGACAGGTTCACCGCTGATGGTCACAGATGGGTGACAGGGCTGGTCACTGATGGTTGACGGGTGACAGGACAGGTCTATGATGGGTGACAGGGCAGGTCACTGATGGGTGACGGGTGACAGGGCAGGTCACTGATGGGTGACGGGTGACAGGGCAGGTCACTGATGGTTGACGGTGACAGGGCAGGTCACTGATGGGTGACAGGGCAGGTCACTGATGAGTGACGGGTGACAGGTGACAATTGGGGGGGGCAAAGGGACAGGTGTGGTGCTTGTGCATACAGTACAGAACACAGATCTGTAACTCACTGCTTCTAGCTCTTCTCTCCTCACACTGGAAACGATGTGTGAGGAGAGAAGAGCTAGTAACAGTTAGTTACAGCTCTTTTGTTTACACTTAGTGATCAGGCTGTGAATGGATAACAGCCGATCACGTGGTACACAGCCCTGAACAATGACTGTGTACCATTGTCGGTGACAAGCAGGGTTCCCCACGGTTGAGAAGTGGTTAAAGGAATATTTCATTTTTATTGTTTCACTGTAAGCATTAATAAAAATCACGTTATGAAACAAAAAAAAAAAAAATCACTACAGTATGTTTTTAAAACTTTTTTTTCGCATTGATACATGTCCCCAGGTCCCCATACACTTCTTATGGCAATAACTTGCACACAAGCCTTTAAAATTAGCACTTTTGATTTTTTACGTTCATGTCACATAGACTTTAATGGTGTTTGCGTGCTAACACAATTTTTTTACCTATTCGGATGTTCTGCTGCGAACCAAACCAGTTCGAGCTCAGAAGCTCTTGGGGTTCACATCTGTCCTCCTTTTGTCATATACAGAGAGAAGATTGCTTAATTTACCTTCTGGCTCTTGATTGTGATTTTTGGTTTATCTTTTTTATGCTCTTTTTTTCATATAAGTTTCTGTGACTTTTGATAGTTGTGCCACACATAATTAGAATTTAGCACTATTGTGATTATTTTTATAGCGCTGCACTGTTGTTTAGTATGTTTTGTGTATACCAAGTATTAGAGTATTGTGTTAGCTGCTATTAATTGTTACACATTTTGGAATCCTAGCACAATTTTCTTTAGCTCATAATTTTTTACTTAGGTGCTTATGTGCTCCAATTAATATGCATTACTATGGAAAAGCCAGTTATCCCATCTTTTTTTAAAAGGAAACTAAATTCACAAGAAAGGTTTCTGGGAGAGCATGTCTAGCCCAAATAAGGATACCTTTATACTAAAAGTACAGTTATATTTTAAGAAAGGATGTGACACTACTAATGTAATGTATTGCTAACCGTTGTTTGGATATTTTTATTTATTTTTTTAAATCAAAAAGGTGTTTATTAAACAATTTCCAATGCACAGACAGTGTAGTTGAATATGTTAACATGCACAATGTACATTCCTCCCAGCGTCCATCATAAGTATCTTATCCACAAACCTGATAAGTGTACAACCACCTGATATAAACATATTAGCATATCAGCGTTATTCAACAGTAGCCCATTACTGCCCTCCCATAGGGCATTGCACCAATCTTGACATCACCAGTTCCCTGGGACTCAGTCCAGGGGAATCTAGCCATGGTGCCCAGATTCTTTCGAATCTGCCTGGACCGCCCCTATGTTGGTATATATATTTTTCCATAAGCAAGGAATTTCCCATATGTGTTATCCAGGAGGCTACCGGGGGTGGGGAGACCGATTTCCAGACCATCAAGATAAGCTTACGTGCCTGGAACAATGCCCTAGAGAATGCTATTCTAGTCATCTCCTCTGGGACAGTGTCCTCCAGCACCCCTAATATGCAATGAATTGGGTCTAAGGGTTTGGATATTCTATAACATGCATTTTCCTTATTACGGCTATGCATGTGGTATCTAGCTCTATGTAAATATACGTATGGATATGTGTGCCCTTTTATAATAATATATTAACCAGTTAATGATTATACATTTACAGATGTTCTCTGGAATATTTCAATGCTCTTAGGTCATCAAAGCACATGGAATAGATAAAATATTACTATTCAGTCTACTGGATAGCTATTAGGTTCCAGACAAACCATGCAGTAATATTAATTTCCTCATTATGCATATTAGTCCATTCATTTCTGGACTGCTATTGTCTCATTTCATCCATGGCATTGTAAGGGATATGAAAAAAGCATAATTGTCCAGCACTGTCAGCTGAGTTAAATGCAGCAGACTTTTGTAGTCAAGTAGCTTTGGCAATGCAAAGTAATAGTGGCATTGATTAAAGTATATCTCCATTGATTATTTCATAATTTCATGAAAAGATTTATCTTTGTTTCTATATAATAAGATGCTCTAAAACCCTTTATCTGAAGCGCTGTGTTTAGATCTCTTTTGCCCTTTAAAACAAGACTTTTACCTCTCCTGGAACCACAAGCACAACATGCCATACTGTACATACATTTATGAGTATATTCTACCTAGATTATTCTGTTATACCTTTAAAAACGTTCATAATATGTATTGCATCCAAAAGGAAATAATAAAGCATTACTTAATATCACAGTAGAAAGACATGATATGTCATATTGTACCGTAGGTATACAGGATAGACATTTGTGGATAACTGGAGATGGTTGTGTTCATAGCTGATAGAAACAAGAATATAAGTATGAGATGCAATGGATGGACTATCTTACACCCTTTTGGAGATAATTACAGCTTCCAAATGTATTTTCTTACAATCTGTACAATCTTTTTGTCTTGCTTTAAGAACATTTTCTCTTTTCACCTTGCAGAATTATTACTGTTTAAAAATATTCTTATGTCATCTTGTATATACTTTATGTTTCACTTATAGCTATAGTTTTCCAGTAATTGATAACAATGTAATTTAATAAAATAAAGAATGTTTGACAAGGTCGTCCAAGCAGCTGTACTAAAGCGACTACAAAATGTATTGACTATTTACAACCAGTCAGACTAATTGATCTTTCTGTCCAGTATGTAAAACTTCAATCTGTTTTCATAAAGGAAAATAATTTGGGTATTTATACATGTAAGAGAACAGTTGATTGATCCAGGCTAATAAGATCAGACCATGAGATTATGCAAATCATCAATTAATTTTACATATTTAAAGCATGAATCACATTGTTCAGTGACAATGTGCTAGCCAATGAGGTTTCCCTGCTGCTCTAAGATGTTGATCTGCTGCACTTCCAGCACTAAATGACAGATCCCTTGCTGCTGAGGGTGATCCTATTAGCATATTTGGGAATTATTGTCAGGTGGAAAGGAAACATCAACGGGTGGTAGGTTACCAGGTTTGACAACAGTGAATGACGTGATTGATGCTGGATGCACATTTTTGTTATTTAACCACGTCAGCCTCGGGCCATTTGTCAGCTTAAAGACCGGAGGCATTTTTGCGATTCGGCACTGCGTCGCTTTAACTGACAATTGCGCGGTCGTGCGACGTGGCTCCCAAACAAAATTGACGTCCTTTTTTCCCCACAAATAGAGCTTTCTTTTGGTGGTAATTGATTTTTATTTTTTTGCGCTATATACAAAAATAGAGCAACAATTTTGAAAACAAAGCAATATCTTTTACCTTTTGCTATAATAAATATTCCCCCAAAAATATATATAAAATTTTTCCTCAGTTTAGTTTACAAAGTAGGGGATAGTTTTATGGCCTTTTTTTCATTAATAATTATTTTTTTACTAATGATGGCGGCGATCAGCAATTTTTAGTGTGACTGCGACATTATTGCGGACACTTTTGACACATTTTTGGGACCATTGTAATTTTTACAGCGATGACTGCTATAAAAATGCACTGATTACTGTGAAAATGACACTGGCAGTGAAGGGGTTAACCACTAGGTGGCGCTGTAGGGGTTAAGTGTGCCCTAGTGAGTGATTCTTACTGTAGGGGGGATGGACTACACATGACAAGACAGTGATCATTGCTTCCGATTACAGGAAGCAGTGATCACTTAGGCCGCGTACACAAGGTCGTTCCAAACCGATGAGAATGGTCCAATGGGCCATTTCCATCGGTTCACCACTGAAGTGGCCTGATGGTTTGATGTGCGTACACACCATCGTTACAAAAACCGATCGGGTCAGAACGCGGTGACGTCAAACACACGACATGCTGAATAAAACAAAGTTCAATGCTTCCAAGCATGCGTCGACTTGATTCTGAGCATGCGCGGGTTTTGAACCGATGCTTTCTGTACTAACCATCTGTTTGGACCGATCAGGCAGCGGGCCATCGTTTCGATTTTAAAGCATGTTTTAAAATTTTGGACCGAAGGACAACAGACCAATGGGCTATACACACGGTCGGTTTGGACCGATGAAACTGAACCTCGGTCCATTCACATCGGTTTTGTCCGACCGTGTGTATGCGGCCTTAGGGATGAGCTTCGTATTCGAGTCGAACTCATGTTCGACTCGAACATCGTATGTTCGATTGTTTGTCGAATTACAAACGTTTTGGGCCATTCGCGCCAAATTCGAGTGGCGTGTCACGGCCCATAATTTACTGTGGCATCGCAGTGCATTGCTGGCTGATGATTGGCCAAGCATGCACTATGACCCGCATGCTTGGCCAATCACAGCTCGCAAAAAACGGAGAGCCATAATTGGCCAAAGCCAGGGTGGCTTTGGCCAATTATGACTCAGGGGGTTTAGTACACGCCCCACACTATATAATGCTGCCTGGAAGTCGGCCTTGTGTAGTGTGTTGGTGGTTGACAGAGAGAGAGAGAATGTAATTTTTTTGAGTTAGATAATGAATGAATGAATGACTTGTATAGCGCAACGCATGCAAACTGAATTGCCTCTGGGCGCTTTTTCCAGCCGGTATTTGCTTGGCTGGTGCGGTCATTTTTACCCCGTAGGATCATGACACGCTAGGGACACACAGTCATACACACATATATACATATATACTGGGCCAATTTGGACGAGATCCAATTTACCTACCAGCATGTCTTTGGAGTGTGGGAGGAAACCGGAGTAGCCGGAGGAAACCCACGCAGACACAGGGAGAACATGCAAACTCCAGGCAGATGGTGTTGGGATTCGAACCAGCAAACCTTTTGCTGCTAGGCGAAAGTGCTACTCACTGCACCACTGTGCTGCCCATCTATCTGTGTTCGATAGAGCAGGCAGGCAGGCAGGCAGGCTAGTCAGTTAGAGTTGCAGTGTGTAGAGGATATATATGCATCCCAGGTGTTGTATATATATTTATACACTGTATTGAGTTTGTCTAGATCCGCTCTTCCTAATTTACTGACAGGCAGGCAGGTGATTGTGCTAGCTGCAGTATTTTCACGTGGTGTACTGTCTGTGTCCTCTGTACTGTGTGCACCTAAAGCTACGTCAATAGATTTGCTGGTGTTTCTCATATTAATTCCTAAGGGCAGTAGAGCTGCACGATTCTGGGAAAAATGAGAATCACAATTATTTTGCTTAGAATGAAGATCACGATTCTCTCGCGATTCTCAAAAAAATGCATGGTGCTTTTGTTAGCATGCATTTTTGTGATTTTTTTTTTCTTTACACGCACAGAGTGTGTGCCTTGCTGCAGGACAGCCTATTAATTTCAGAATGAACTGCCTGCCACCCCTCAATAGCACCAAAGTGCATGGGCCTTTTTTTTATTTTATTTTTTAATGTCGCTGCATCAAAATGCATGGTGCTTTCGTTTTTTTTATTTACACACATTATATATATATATATATATATATATATATATATATATATATATATATATATATTATATATATATATATATATATATATATATATACTGTATATATATATATATGTGTGTGTAAATAAATAAAAAATCACAAAAATTAAAATGCATGCTAACAAAAGCACCATGCATTTTGATGCAGCCGCATTAAAAAAAAAAAAAAGGAGCTACACTTTTAAAAAGTACCAGTTAAAAATTACAAACAGATTACTTAACAACAAACCTACAGTCCCTGTCTTGTTTGCACCGCCTGTATACTGCTGTTAAAAGTATATAGGGCCAAAGGGTCTGGTAATGACCTGGGGGGAGGGGGGCAGGGAAACTCATGCTATTTTTCTCAATGATTTTCATCCATATTGCAGACATTACATTAAAGCCGCAAGCAGTTTTAAATGACTTTTATCTTATACGATATTTTTTTCCACTTTAACCACTTGCTGCCGGCCGTACAATTTTCTATGGCTGCAGTGTGGATCCCAATTGCCGGGAGGCCGTCTATATACGGCCTCTGGCCTCCAGCCACTGGGGGGCACGCGAGCGCCAACGGCGGTGGCGCGAGCGTGCCCGCCGCATCACTGAGATGCCTATGCGCACGTGAGATGCCGATGCGCACATGTAAACACACAGATCCACTTCCTGTCAGGGAGAGAGGAGACCGATGCTGTGTCCCTTGTACATAGGGACACAGATCGGTCACCTCCCCCAGTCAGTCCCCTTCCCCCACAGTTAGAAACACTATGCAGGGTACACATTTAACCCCTTCCTCGCCCCCTAGTGTTAACCCCTTCCCTGCCAGTCACATTTATACTGCGATCAGTGCTATAAATATGCACTAATTACTGTATAAATGTGACTGGCAGGGAAGGGGTTAACACATAAATGTGAATGGTGCCAAAAATGTGTCAAAAGTGTCCGAAGTGTCCGCCATAATTTCGCAGTCCCAATAAAAATTGCCGCCATTACTAGTAAAAAAAAAATAATAAAAAAAAATAATAAAAAATAATAATAATTGTGTCCCCTATTTTGTAGGCACTATGGGCCAGATCCACAAACAGCGGCGCAAATTTAGTTCTTCAAAACTTATGTCATTTAAGTTACGGCGCCCTAATTTGGTATCGTAAGTGCCGTATCCACAGCGCATTTGCGCCCAAATTTGCGCCAGCGTAACTTAAATTCCGAGGCGTAAGGCGGGCTTATTGCAAGTGGGAAGGAAGTGGGCGTGCTTCATTGTAATGAGCCGTGACCCCATGCAAATGAGGCACCGGCCGTACTGCGCATGCGCGCACGAATCTGGACCTCACTGGGCATGTGCAGAACTTGGCTCGGCGCAATTAGTGAGATAGGTAAAAGGCCAAGCGTACTTAGTTTGAGGATCGCCCTGTGTATAAAAAGCCCCAGTCAAACACACTTCCCTTGCAAAAGTATATCCCAGTGTTTCCCTTCCTAGAGCAAGTTGCTTCTGCTCTGAACGTTTGTTGGTGTTTGTTGGTAAGTTGTGTTTGTGAGAAAAGTTTTTGAGGAGTTGGAGAGTATAGTTGGTGTTTGTTTTTTGTGATTGTATTTAACTTGTTTTTTTTTGCCTGTTTGTTTTTGAATTTATATTAGCTGTCTGCTTGTGTGTTTAGATTTTTGTTTGTTTTTTAAGTGAGTTTTTTTGTTTGTTTGTTTGTTGGGTGTGTATTTTTGTTTGTTTGTTGGGTGTGTATTTTTGTTTGTTTGTTGTGTGTGTATTTTTGTTTGTTTGTCCGTTGAGATTTTTCTTGTTGCTGGGTGGTGTCTGTGATGGCCCCCAAGCGCAGGAAGCTCAATTTTACCCTGGGAGAGAAGCAAATTCTTGCTCGGGGCATCGTCCGATATGGGCGTTATCTGCATGGCCCTGAGAGCCGGAACACCCCCCCGGCCAGGAAGAAGGAGATAATTAAAAAGATCACGGATCAGATCAATGCGGCGGGGGGGGGGGGGAGACCAGGACCCCCGCTGGCATACAAAAGAAGATAAACAATCTTAAGAGCCTGGTCCGGAACAAGATGGCAAGGATCAATGCCCATACCACGGGCACTGGAGGAGGGGGACCCTGCCCCGTCAGGCTGACTGAGGAGGAATGGGCAGTGGCCCAGTGTTTCCACCCACAGCAGGTGGTGGGACTGCCTGGCTATCAATCTGATGATCCTGTGAGGACAGGTAAGTTTGTGGTTTTTCTTTCTGGTGATTAGCATGTGTGGGTGGGGGAAGGGAAGATGTGCCAAGTGTGTGGATCCTCAAACCTGTGATTGTTTTGTGTCCTCCACAGATGGCCAGGAGGTTGCAGGCCCATCAGGCCAGGAGGTTGCTGGCCTATGAGGCCAGGCTGCTGCACCACCCCCAAGACAAGAGGCTGCTGATGAGTCCCAAGAAGGGCAGGATTCCCCAGGGGAGGGGAGTGGCCAAACATCCCCTCATGAGGAGGTTGAGGGGGAGGAGGTTGAGGGGGAGGAGGATGAGGGGGAGGAGGATGAGGGGGTGGAGGAAGAAGATCTGCAGCTTGGCCGGGAAATGCTTTTGGCCTCGGATTTTATGACCCTTGAGGCTACCCCTGAGGCTACCCCTGAGGCTGGCACCAGTCAGGCCACCATCAGGGGTAGCCCCTCCCACTCCTCCCCCAACAGGCCTCAACTCACAAGGGTCACTCTCTCCCCTCCTCCAGGGCCGCAAGACTCAGCGGCAGGCAGGATGGCGACCCAGGAGACCAGGGGGGTGGCCGAGCGTCTCCCGGTCAGTCTGCTGAGGGACAATGCCCGGCAGACCCGCACTCTGGCTCAAATACAACAAAAAGTGACCCAGATGGAGCACAGCCTGGGTGTAATGAAGGAGGCACTCGGTGATGTGGCCACCAACTCAGTGGCGGTCATCACATGCTTGAATGACCTGCAGGCCGCCACAACAGGCGTGGCCCAGGAGGTGAGTGCCCTGACCCAGGCTGTGCAGGACAATACCAGGTCTGGCCAGGCCAATGCGGCTGCCCTCACTCTCTGTCTTACAAGGATAGCAGTGGCCTTGGAGGCAGGCCAGCAGGAGGACAGTCACCAGGGGAGGCTCCTCCTTCCCCTGCTCACCCCCCCCCCCCAGGAGGATCCTCCTTCCCCTGCTCACACTTCCCCCCATGAAGATACTTCCTCCCCTGCTCACACCCCCCCAATGAAGATCCTCCGGTTGGCCGTGCCTGTGGCCAGCCCAGGCATAGCACTCGCCGCCGCAACTAAATTAGCAGGGATACTTTTGTTTTTTTATTTTTATGATTTATTTTTTATTTTTATGATTTATTTTGGTATACTGTACTTATGATTTGTTTTATGTGTGTGAATGATGTGTGAATGTGTGGGGGGGGTGGCATTCCTGATAAAATAAGTGTGTCACCCTCAGTTTTGGTGGAGAAGGGATCCCCAGGACCAGGGAGAAGTGATCCCAGGTTCCTGAATGGTGTATGAATGCACAGTGACATAATTGGAGCCGTGGCGTGGCGTCAGGGCCGCTGATAGGCCAGTACAGCCAGCCCTGATGTACCGGGCCCGACATCCTCCGGGGGCCCGGGCAGCCTCGCAGTCTCAGACAGCGCAAAATAAAAAAAAAAATGAAAAAAAAAATGGCTGAATTACACCCCCGCTAAGCCGATTCTACTAGCTTAGGGGGGTGTATAATTGCTATGATTTTCCGGGCCCCTGATGTTGGAGTGGAGGAACTTTTTTCTTAGTTTCGGGCGCATGCGCACTGCAGCCAGCGCCCGCTCCGCTCCTTACATGTTACCTGTCAGCCTGCAGATGCGGTCGCTTGTTTGCTTCCCGCCGATGCGGAGTGACCTGTTCAGCTCCCCTCTCTGTAGTTGGCCCGTAAGAGATAGAGAGTGTGAGGTGGGCGGAGTCAGGCAGCTGACAGAGTCCAGAGGCAGAGGAGGAAGCTGGAATTCGTGGCTACTGCTGGGGGTGGGTGAATATAACAATATTTGTACATTCTGTGTATGTAGTCATTCGGTAGGTGCATGCTAGTTACCCAGCATGCACCTCTCCACCGTAAACAGGGAAGAAACAGGAACTGGACAGCTGATGCCCACACATGCAATGGAAACGGCCAGAAAATGACATGCAGCATAAAGGCGAGTGATTACTATAATTTGCTGATCGATTGGGGAGCTGTTAGTATGCTTAAGGGAATATGTTATGTATATAATTTTAACTTTAAAAAAAAAATATGACTGGAGCTCCTCTTTAATGCCACCATACATATCTATATGTATAACACATAGGCAGCAGACAGCAGGTTCTCTCTCACTGTGTGTTACATGACATGGCTGTTGGGTGCAGATTTTGTAGCTTATTGGTCATAAGTTAACAAGGTTAGCACCCAACAGCCATGTCATGTATGTCATGTGTTATAATGCTGATGATTTTAAGCTCCCTGTGTTGCTGTTTGCAATGAAGGCTTTAAGACTGGGTAGAATCTGCTTGTTCAGCGGGGAATCTGTCCAGTGTCCATTGATCCCGGCTGAATGGAGTGGGCTGATGACAGGTCCGTGTCCACTCAGCTTATGCAGAGCAGACACGGACACAGCCCACTCTACTCTAAACAAACTGGTGTAAACAAACCAGCTGTCCGCTTACACCCGACTTGCCCTCCAATCCGATCCGCTAGACGGAGGGGAACAGATCCCTTTCTGTTTTGTTTAGCGGATCGGATTAGAGGTAGGCAGGTGTAAATGGACACAGGTCCATTTAGATCCATCGCTCTATAATTGTGATGGGAGGCTCAGATCAGACCCAACCTCTTCCTTTTAACTGCTTGCTGCCCACCCTCTGTACATTTACTGCAGCAGGGTGGCACGGGCAAGCTGGATCAAATATATGTACTTCATCCAGTCTGTTCCTGCACTTTGTTTCAAGGCGGGTATGGGGGAGGGGCCAGGGGCGGAGTTGAGGGTGGGGCTGCAAAGGGGGCCCCGCCAGGTAGGATGTACGGGGCCCCATGATTTCTATCAGCGGCCCTGCGTGGCGTTACTGCTCCCAAGTACCAAAGGGGGGGGGGTACTTGGATCTAATCCAATTCGATGTGCATGTGATATGTCTGTGCTAGGGACCACAGTGGTGTGCATTCATGCATTCTCATTGTGACATAATTAATGTGCGTTTACTGTGAAAAAAAACATTCTCATTGTGACATAATTAATGTGCGTTTACTGTGAAAAAAAACATTCTCATTGTGACATAATTAATGTGCGTTTACTGTGAAAAAATGCCTTCTGCGAGGCGTCTCCTGGCTGCTGTGCCCTCAGCAGACCGGGTAGAGTTGGTTAGGGGGGATTGTCAGGTCGGGGGTCAGGTCAGCACGTATGTCAATCTCCAGGCCCCTTCTCACTGCAAAGTTGTGCAGAATACAACATGCACCGATTATCTGGCACACAAAGTCTGGGGAATACAACAGTGTACCCCCAGACTTATCCAGGCATCTGAAGCGGGACTTCAGGAGCCCAAATGTGCGTTCCACAACTGCACGGGTACGAATGTGAGCCTCATTATATTTTTGCTCTCCTGGGGTTTGGGGGTTCCAGTATGGGGTCATCATATGGGGTCCCAGTGCATATCCAGAGTCACCTGGAAGGGAAAAGACAGGAGGATGTTAGTCATGCATGTGCCCCTCGTGATGTCTGCATCATGGAGGGGGACAGTCATACCTGACACCCATGTCACTCACCAACCAGCCAGCTGTCCCCATACACGTTCAGCTCCAAATCTCTTAAAATGTTGGTCTGCCGGAAGATGTAGCTGTCATGGCAGGATCCAGGGAATTTCGCACAGACGTGCCATATGAGGGATTGTGCATCCACTATGACCTGGACATTTATGGAATGCCAGTGCTTCCTATTATGGAACATGTGCTCTGTCTCATGGGGGGGCTGTAGTGCCACATGGGTACAATCAATGGCCCCGATGGTGCGTGGGAATCTGGCTATTTGGTAAAAATCCGTCATTGTCTTTATTCGCTGGTCCTCCTGGGTGGGTTTTTGGAATTGATTGCCCATGCATCTCAGTATTGCAGGGACTACTTGGTGCACACACCTGCTCATGGAGGATTGTGCCATCCCAGCCACACCTCCGCATGTGCGTTGAAAATAGCCAGTGGCCAGGAAATGCAGTGTTGCCAGTACTTTTATGAGAGGCTGCAGTGCATGTGAGCGTTGTGTTGGGCTGGTGAGATCATCCTGCAGGATTCTGGTTAATTCCAGGATGGCTTCACGGTTGAAACGGAAGTTGCGGAATACCTCAGAAGCAGTCATGCCAAAGACATCTTGGCGTCTGCGGTATACCCTCTCCTGTGCCCTCCTCCTCCTCCTCTGTTCCCTCCTCCTTCTTTGCGCCTCTAAAGTAACGAGTGCAGTTAGGATCATGGATGGCCCTGGCATGTTGGCAGACAGATTGTAGTCCAGCAAATGTGTGTGCTCAGCTCTTCCTCAATGGTGTTGCTTCAGCAGACATTTACACGGCATGTGTAAAATTAGGGCTGCTTTTATAAAGTGTAACTTCCCGCCGGGAAACTAACAGGTGCGCACAGGGCGTAATCTACGGCGCACACACTTAATTTTGTGGATCGCCCTATCTCCCTCATTTGCATCTTTGCCTATCAAAAACAGCGGCGTGTCTAGCGTAATTAGCGCCCCAAAGAAGCGCCGGTGTAATTGTTTTAGGTAGGACGGAAATACTGGAATTTCAGGCGTATCTCGTTTTGAGGATCAGGCGCAAAGATACGCGCCGTGTAAATTTAGAAATCTCGAGTTAAGTCGGCGTATCTCTTTTGAGGATCTGGCCCCCTGGGCCAGATTCACAGAATAGATACGACGGCGTATCTCCTGATACACCGTCGTATCTCTTGTCCTATATATGCAGCTGATTCATAGAATCAGTTCCGCATAGATAGCCCTAAGATCCGACAGGTGTAATTGACTTACACTGTCGGATCTTAGGATGCAATACTTCGGCCGCCGCTGGGTGGAGTTTGCGTAGTTTTCCTGCGTCGGGTATGCTAATGAGCATTAACGGCGATCCACGACGGTTTTCGCATTCGTTACGTCGTCGCTAGTAATTTTTTCCCGTCGCAAAGTTACACCTGCTTTAACATGGCTTAACTTTAGTCGAGCCATGTTAAAGTATGGCCGTCGTTCCCAGGTCAAATTTCTATTTTTTTTTGCGTAAGACATCCGGGAATACGAATGGACGCTACGCACGTCGCCGTTCTAAAAAATTACGTCACATCGAGCAAAACACGGCGGTAATTTCTAAACTTAGCATGCGCAGTACGTCCGGCGCGGGAGCGCGCCTAATTTAAATGGTAGACGCCCCATTTGAATTGGGCGGGCTTGCGCCGGACGTGTTTATGATACACCGCCACAAGTTTACAGGTAAGTGCTTTGTGGATCAGGCACTTACACTGAAAACTTGCGGCAGTGTAACGTAAACGGGTTACATTGCGCCGCCGCAATTGTACGAGAATCTGGCCCTATAACTTTTGCGCAAACCAGTCGCTTATTGCGATTTTTTTTTTTTTTTACCAAAAATATGTAGAAGAATACGTATAGGCCTAGACTGAGAAAAAAATATGTTTTTTTTAAAAAAAATTGGCCTATTTATTGGGCAGTAAAAAATATTGATTTTTTTTTTCGCAGAGGTGATCAAATACCACCAAAAGAAAGCTTTATTTGTGGGGGAAAAAGGACGTCAATTTTGTTTGGGAGCCACGTCGTACGATTGTCAGTTAAAGTGACGCAGTGCCGGAAGCTGAAATTTCACCTGGGCAGGAGGGGAGTATATGTGCCCAGTAAGCAAGTGGTTAAGCATCATTAAAATCACTGCTCCAGAAAAAACGACCGTTTTTAAAACTTTTTTCCATTGATACATGTTCCCTGGGGCAAGACCCGGGTTCTCAAACCAGTTTTACGACAATAACTTGTATATTAGCCCTTAAAATGAGCACTTTTGAATTTGAACGTTCGAGTCCCATAGACTTCAATGGGGTTCTAAATGTTCGCGCAAACGTTCGGTCCGTTCGAAGGTTCTGGTGCGAACAAAACGAGGGGGGGGGGTGTTCGACTCATCCCTAGTGATCACTGTCATTGTCACTAGGCAGAGCGGGGAGATGCTTGTTTACATCAGCATCTCTCCGTTTAAACTCACCGTGAGATGATCGTGGGTATCCCCGTGGCGATCGAGTCCGCGGGACCCGTGGTCGGGCTCACAATGCTGCGATCTTAAAGGGGACGTACAGGTATGTCCTTCTGCCTGTCCAAGCCATGCTGTTGACGTATATCGTCGTGCGCTGGTCGGCAAGCAGCTAATTAAAGGACTTTGTCATAGTGTGTATGTTTTTTTTTTACTTTATTATTTTTTGGGGAAGGATTAATGAAGGGTACTAATTTACAAGTTTGCAAGTTCAACCTACACTCAACGCTAATCCCTAGTGTGAAGGTTTATGTTATAAGTGTAATACAGAACAGTTAAGCAGTTAAAAAGATCTTTCATTGGTCATATCATTTCTGTGGGTAATCTTTACATTTTTAATGCTCGTTAAATGCCTCCCACTTGGCCAATGCACATAAACGGCTGGGCGGGAGCTTCACTGTTCTGAATGTATGTACCCGTATGTCCCTCAGAATGGGTGACTGTATTCCGGCGCGTGGCCACGCTGCGGCATGATCCTGTGATGGATGTGATCTTCAGACGCTGCCCATCACAGATCGGAACATCCATTCATGTGATGGATGTGTCCAATCACAGCCTTCACACCATGCAAACAGAGACATGTCTCTGTGTCGGTAATCTCCGCTGAGCTCAGTGGGAGTTCAGTGTGGGGGGGAGCAGGGGATGCTGTAGCCTGTGCTTACAGCTGTCTCCATGTAACTAATGATTTTACACAGAGAGCTGTCACAGATCACACAGACTGCAGCTATCCCCACACAGTACATCAAGCACCACTGTCTCTGTCACATGAACATTTGCACAAAACATCTGTCACAGTGTCCCATGAACATCTGTACCAGTGCAAAAAAACGGGTGCAGTGTACCAGTGTCCCATCAACATCTGTCAGGTCTCCTGTGTAACTCTAAACTGGTAACCAATAAAGGCTTAGAAAGAATCGCCTATAGAGATTTTGGTATTTTGGTGCCATTTCACAAGCATGCACAATTCTAAAGCGTCACGTGTTTGGTATCTTTTTCTGCACAATACCACATTTTATATTTTAACACATATTTGGGTATTATATTGTCTTTGTGTGCATCTAAATTCATTAAAATGTATTGATGTGTTAGTATGTAAAATTGTATTCAAAAACCTGCTGCGCAATTACCGCATGAAATAAGCATTTGAAAAACCTACCTTTCATTAGTGGATTTCATAGGCAATATCGACAGGTAGAAGCTGTGTTTAAACGACATTGGCATATTTTGAGGAAGGACAAAGACCTGATCACATCCATCCCAAAGGTGCCAAAGTTCATTTATAAGAGAGCTCCAGGCCTCAGGAACAAAATTGCTCCCAATGTTCCTGATCCACCAAAGAAATTGGTGACCTTTTTGGATGGATCTGGTTTTCACCATTGCACTAGGTGCAAAGCGTGTAGAACTACACGGAATCCTGGCGATAAAAAGAAAAAAATTGAGTTCAGTTCTAATGTAACAGGCGAATCTTTTAAGATCAAACCCCTAATCACATGTGGATCTGACCATGTTACTTATGTGCTCGAATGCCCATGTCTTTTACAGTACGTTGGCCGGACCACTCGCCAACTTAAGATCCGCATTAATGAACATTTAACAAATATTAGAAAAAGTTTCCCTAACCATAGTGTCTCAAGACACTTTGCTAATCACCATGGAAGTGACCCTAGTTTATGTAAGTTCTATGGCATAGACAAAATAGAAAGAAATTGGCGAGGTACACATATGTTACGTAGTGTTTCCCAAAACGAAATGAAATGGGTACACAGACTACGTACCATGCAACCTTTAGGACTGAACGTGGAGTTGGACCTCAATTGTTTCTTAACTGATGATTGAGTGTTCTCTCCTCTTTTCAGTTTCTAGTCCCTCACCCCTTCTTATTCATTTTCTTCTTCTTATCTAATTTTTCTAATTATGTTCATTTTTGATCTAATTATCTATAGTCGTCAGTGACTATTTAGGATTGTTGGGTTTTATTTATATAATGTATTTCTGTACGCTGGAATTTGGTTGGGGCTAGCTAATTATGTGATCCCCCTCTTGTAGAGATTATTATTGTATTTAAATACTCCATAACCCAATTGGAGGTAAGATCTAATTAATTTGAATACTCTCCAATCTCCATTCATCCATATTACATGTCCGGAGCGATCCAGTGACATCTGTGATATATCACTAATTATTGTGAGATAATTCCTTTTTACCCTGTTTGGATCTGGTTTTCATATATATAGATATGATTTTTTTATATATATATATATTTTTTATACATTCTTTATAATAATATATATTTAGTTTTGGTTTATCTAAGTTGATTTTTTACTAATAATTATTTTTAGTGATCACGACCGAATTTTTACGAAGTTTAGTCTTACTGCTTTCTGGCACCTATTGATGAATCTGCACGTCCGGAGGGATGCGAGATCTGTATTTTATTCAATATGTATTTCAATAGTGGAATTCTCTTGAACTCATGTTATGTGGCCATTATATATATTTCTATGTATCTCTCTAATTTCTTGTTTAAATCCGATCAATGTTATGTAATTTACCTACGGTGTTGTATTATATTGATGACACACGGCACCGAGGTTGTATCTGCAACTAGTTTCAGCCCACCAATCATTGTGTTTTCTTGACTACATATACCATCATGCTTTGTGACCAGGCACGCCCCCCTGATGACGTTAACATAACGAAACGTACGTCGGAGGCAGCCTGGTCACGTGACGTACCCCCCGTGCTTTGGACTGTTGGAGAGATCGTTTGGCTACATGTGTGAGCGGCGGCTTCCATATTCCAGCGAATCCCACTTAACTACCGCCTTGAGCGGTGACAGGTCCGCAGCCTCAGTGCCGGGTGGGCACCCCTCAATGTAAGGAGCCATTTGGCTGACTTTTATGTACATTTTAAAATTTTAATTAAAAACGGTATCACGCTATTTGGCTATCTGGCCTCTCTTCTTTTACATATAATCCCGTGTGAGGTTCCTGGATTTGCAAAGTGGTCTGTCCATATCTTCATGTGTTGCAGGCACAATCCTGCATAAGCTCAGCTGACCATCTTTTTCATTAAAGGGGTCAACGAGCTCTGGTAAGAGCAAACCTTATCTAAAGCACCTTGGGTGGAATTGATAATCATACTGAAGCGGTGGTGGCATTTCTTCCTTCACAGAATTATTATTACCATTGGACTTTGTTCACTGATTTATTTGATTTATATATTTTTGATCATATTTGAATTCACTCGCGTGGCTTCAAGCGCAGCTTTTGGCTGCAATTGTTGGGACTCATTTATATATACTTTTTGTGTTTTTTTATGTTGCAATTTTATTGTGAATTAGACACTGTGTCACGGCACTATACTTAATGTATATGGGCCTAGCGCCCTCTATTTATATTATATCATTTGAAAAACCTACCATTTTAATCTCTAGGGACTCTGCTACAAAATATATAATGTTTGGGGGGTCCTAAGTAATTTTCTTGCAAAAATACAGCACAAATTAAGACCTGGTCTTACAGTGGATAATGCCTGAAGTACTCCTTGGATGTTGTGCCATTCTATGTGGCTAGGTTGGAAAAAAGTCTCACGCATGTGGTATCGCCATACTCAAGATGAGTACCAGAATTTTTTTTCAGGGCTAGTTGCAAGTATGCCTATGCCGTGTGTGAGAAATAACTTGTTAATATGATATTTTTGTGAAAAAAAAACTTCAAATGACTCGCCATGTCTCTCACTAAATACCTTGGACGGTCTACTTTCCAAAAAGGGATTATTTGAGTGATATTTGTACTGTCTTGGCATATTAGGGCCTCAAGACATGAGATAGGCCACTAGTACATTAGGTGTGATCAATTTTCAACGATTTGCATCATAGCTTGTAGACTCTATAACCTTCACACAGACCAAATAATATACACTGATTTGGGTTATTTTTACCAAAGAAATTGTGCAGTATAAATTTTGGTCACAATTTATGAAAAAAAATTACGGGGGGGCAGGACCAGAATCTTACTGTCCATAGATATTTGTAAAGCATTTTACTCTCTCTTCTGACTTGTGCTAGAAAGGTGGAAATTTATCCCCAAATTTGTAGCCTCACTTCACTCACTTTATAGCTCCCCTACAGCCCAGAATGTTTTGCGAGGTCATAGATCAGAAAAGCTTCCCATATCTTCGGGTACTCATCAGGGATGCCTCTATCTACTGTCCTGTTTGTTATAGCTATTAAAACCCTAGTAACAGCCATTCGCCAGAATCCAGATATCTAAGGGATAGAGAGTGGGGATCGGAGTCATAAATGTGCTTTATTCACAGGCGACTTACTGTTATTCATCACTTCCCCCCACACCACCCTACCGAATCTACTGTCCCTCTTGGTCCATTTTGGGAAAATCTTGGGCCTATTAGTCAATTCGGAGAAATTGGAAGCTCTGAATGTTAACCTGTCAAATTTGACTTTAGGAAGCCTTCAGTCCCAATATCCTTGTCTGTGACAACAGACCTCTCTTTCCTACTTAGGAATTTACCTAACCCCCAACATCTTCTCACTTTATAAAGTGAAATATCCACCTCTATTCACTAAACATTTGGAGGATGTGAAGCATGTGAACTTGTCTTGGATTGGGAGAATAGCCTTGGTTAAGTCCTACCTAGGCTGTTATATTTGTTCAGAACTTTGCCTATCCAGGTCCCTGTTAATGCAACGTGGCAATTTCAATCAAAAATTTTCCAACATTCATCTTCGGATCAAAGGGTCGCATGATAGCAGGGGCTACAATGTATGCCCCAAGTGGGAGGTTTGAGAGTACTAGCTTTGTGAAAATATGTAGCGGGGAAGCTAGCACAATTGTGCCTACTCCATAGTTAACACTATAGGCCAGACCAGGTGTCTCTAGAGGCCCAAGCCTTCTCCCCACTTGCAATGGATTTAATACTGTGGACTCTCCTCCGAAATATCGCAAATCAGTTTTGTGCCCTACGCTCTACACTCTTTACACTTGTGAGACATAAGTTGAAGGTGATGGCCCTTGCCCTATACCCATACACCTATGGTTTCTATATTTGGAAACACCCTATTCCCACCTGAAATGCAATTAGCAAGCTTTGATAATAAAAAAGTGCAGCGCTAAATCAAAATAGTCCCACAAGGATATGGGACACAATCTAATATACAGTATGTAAATGAATATGTGATGTGACACACAAATTATGATAATTGAGATATAATCTAATATATAAGATGCTATTTACATAGCACAGCAAATAATAGTGACTTCATCTCATATCAAACATAAAACAAAAAAGTGCAGGAAAGTCCTAAACGTTAAAGGGAGTGATATCCAAAATGCATTGACGTAAGCTTGGATGTGTTAAAATGGTAGATGGATGAGTATCATTTCCAATATCACATGGGTAACACCAAAAGGAGAGGCCGTGATTCCATCACCAAAAGAGGGCAAAAGGGTAGGTACTCTTACCGGCAGGTGTGGACCCACACACCAGTTGGTGGTAAATCGATAAAGCGAGGGTAGGAGTCTCAACTTCCTCAAACGATCCTATGGAATAACATCCAATCGTTCCTCACGATGATAACTGGGCCAATGGTCAGCACTTCCAGATCTCATATGGTGAAATGGTGTTCAAAAGCCAGCTCAACCTCACCAGGAGAGTGGATCAGGGGAAGGCATAGAGAACATATGGATGGAATAAAGAAGAAAAAGCCTCCACATGGCGCAGATCAAAAATTCCAAAGAAATGTATTAAAAGAAAGATAAAAAATGGTGGTACAAACATCCAGTGATGAGTATAGTGTAAAATATGATCACAGAGTATATCGTAATAAAATAAGCATAGAACCCTACGCGTTTCGTCCTATTGGACTTCCACTGGGGTATGTTTCTGCTTGTAAGTACTGCGCTTTTATAGTAAAATAATAATTGATAGATTATCCATCACTACCTTCACTTCCAGGCACGTGAAATGGCTTGCACTTCAAGCCTCAATCTCAAAGGCCAATCGGTGGTGCGTCAATGGGGGGAGTGTGCAGCAGTAATTGGAGAGGTGTATGGGCTTTCGCATCTGACATGCGGAAACCAAACCTCGATCTGAGCCAGGTTTTGGAACGCACACTCAGCGTCACAACGTTGTGATGCGCTAAGACATACTATAGGTCACAATGGTGAAAGCATCGGAGGGAGGACCAACCGAAGAGCCGTCATCGCTAGGGGTGGAGCTAGCAGGAAATAAACAAAGGGAGTCTCCTATATTAGACAGGTGAGATAAAACGACAGAATAATATCCAAGAATCAGTTCAGTGGTCACTGCACAATATCAGCACGGTATCTGGAGAAGCTTAATTCTTATTTCTCACCCCAAATGAAATGACTCTTACCGCAAAAGTTGGACCCCGGTTTTAAGGAGGTCAAAACAGCGTGTGCATCAGCCTGCCAGCCCCAGTGTAGAATCACTCAACTCAGGGAGGGTTGCTTCAATCTTGCAAATGAAGAGCTGTCTCTTCAGGCCAGATCACGCAGCAGAACGGTAGTCAGATTCAATTGGGATGATACCAGATACTGGGCACTGAATCAGTTCACTCAATAGAAAGAAAAAGGAGACAGAATCCTCATCATGTAGTATGTCCAAAAGATCATTTATTTAAAAAAACAGCAGATAAAAAAATCCAAAAATATTCCACAACAGGTCTACAATCCACAGCAAGAATATTGGAGAAAAGAAACAAAAAAAAAAGAGAATATATATATATATATATATATATATATGAATAAATTCATATATAAAAAACAGCCAAGGATCAAACCAAAGGGGCTGTATATATGAGTGTGATGGCGTTAGAAATTGCTCCACCCATTGAGTGAACTGATTCAGTGTCCAGTATCTGGTATCATCCCAATTGAATCTGACTACCGTTCTGCTGCGTGATCCGGCCTGAAGAGACAGCTGAAGGTCTCCTCTTCCTTTGCAAGATTGAAGCACCCTTCCCTGAGTTGAGTGATTCTACACTGGGGCCGGCAGGCTGATGCACACGCTGTTTTGATCTCCTTAAAACCGGGGTCCAACTTTTGCGGTAAGAGTCAGTATTTACATTTCGTTTGGGCTGAGAAATAAGAATTAAGCTTCTCCAGAT
This sequence comes from Rana temporaria, assembly GCF_905171775.1. Lineage (NCBI taxonomy): Eukaryota > Metazoa > Chordata > Amphibia > Anura > Ranidae > Rana > Rana temporaria. The sequence continues at coordinate 82,565,367 of NC_053494.1, read as the reverse complement.
ACCGTGCTGATATTGTACAGTGACCACTGAACTGATTCCTGGATATTATTCTGTTGTTTTATCTCACCTGTCTAATTCACATGGATATGTGTTATGGGACTATATTCACCTGATTAATAATTTTTTACTTTTTATTTTTTCATTTATTAGAGTGTACACATATTGTTTGGGGACTTTGTTCACCATAATATATTTTTTTGGTTTACTATTATTTTGTGTGCTTTGTCACACGCTGACATTTATTATTCTCAGTAGCACTTATCATTTGCACCTTTAATTGTCTTGGGATTGCGCGCTTATTTCTTGTATGTATGTGTTTTTGAGTTTTAGGTATTTAAACTTATATAGGCTGCAGCATCCCTCTGCTTGTATCACATATTTTTTTTCACTTTTTTATGATACTTTTTTATTAAGTTTAACTTTTTGTGGGTCTAGCGCAGAGTTTTTTCTTTTTTTCTTTTTTTGTTTAGTCTCCTATATTGTCAAAAGACCGGTCTAGAGACAACACCTAATCCACCGCTCCCCCTGTTCGGGACAGGAGAGCCTCTCATTACGAATGCAACTCAGATATACAACATCTTATCACCATTATGTATATCTGATGATAAATCAAAACATACATTTTAGTATGTGAATGGGTGATGGTGACTGCGCTGTCTGTCTAAACGAACAAAAAAGTGATACAAGGCCCACCAAATGGGTGGAATAACCACTAGGGGCACTAACCCTCTTAAAAGGTAAAATAAAGTGTACAAAGTATACCAAGAGGTATAGCAACAAAGTGAACTACCAGTGCAAATGCGTAAATGCTCAAACAGGCATAGGGCAAAACATAGAAAAAAAAATATATAGAAAAATATTAGATAAACTTGTAGAATAATTAAATATAAATGTGAAATAAGTCCAGTGAATAGACATACACGTGAAATAAACATACAGGTGTATGATAAAACAAAGTCTTATGAACGGTGATTCCAAGAAAAGCCACACTCCAGTGTTGGGAGAACAAACTTCAGTGCAGACACCTCTTGTGGTTCCTAAATGCTCACCTCACGGCTATAGCACGGACAGCCTAAGACACCACAAGTGTATCCTCAAAGATGCAGCTAGGCTTGTATATAGCTGGAGGGGAGGCTCCACATCAGATAGGCATAAAAAGGAAAACAGCAAAGGGATAATGGCGTAATACTGTGAGGGTACTTGAGAAAAAGATAAATCACATAGACATGCACTCACATGGAGGCCATGAATAGTGGGCCTATCTCCAACGAACGCCGAGTTCGCAAGTGATCCTGTCTGTGTTCCTGAGTGTCTTTCCTCTACCTCTACTTCCTCCACCTTCTGGCTTGCCACGTAGTGTCAAGTGTGTTGCTCAGAGGATGTGGATAGAGGGAAAGAAAGGGAGGCACATAGTACAGTTCTGCATAAAAAACGTTTAATAAAAGTAGATGAAAGTGACACTCACATTTGCAACGAAGGGACAATTTCAAAACACAAACGAGCGGCGAGCTCGTCTCCCTGCCGTCAGAGCGTGTAGGATCTAGTGCTCCTGGTCCCTACGCGTGTCGTCACACCACGTGACTTCATCAGGGAATCACGTGGTGTGATGACACATGTAGGGACCAGGAGCACTAGATCCTACAAGCTCTGACGGCAGGGAGACAAGCTCGCCGCTCGTTTGTGTTTTGAAATTGTCCCTTCGTTGCAAATGTGAGTGTCACTTTTATCTACTTTTATTAAACGTTTTTTATGCGGAACTGTACTATGTGCCTCACTTTCTTTCCTTCTACCCACATCCTCTGAGCAATACACTTGACACTACTTGGCAAGCCAGAAGGTGGAGGAAGTAGAGGAAAGACAATCAGGAACAGAGACAGGATCACTTGCGAACTCGGCGTTCATTGGAGATAGGCCCACTATTTATGGTCTCCATGTGAGTGCATGTCTATGTGATTTATCTTTTTCTCAAGTACCCTCACAGTATTACGCCATTATCCCTTTGCTGTTTTCCTTTTTATGCCTATCTGATGTGGAGCCTCCCCTCTAGCTATATACAAGCCTAGCTGCATCTTTGAGGATACACCTGTGGTGTCTTAGGCTGTCTGTGCTATAGCCGTGAGGTGAGCATTTAGGAACCACAAGAGGTGTCTGCACTGAAGTTTGTTCTCCCAACACTGGAGTTTGGCTTTTCTTAGAATCACCGTTCATAAGACTTTGTTTTATCATACACCTGTAAGGTGTTTATTTCACGTGTATGTCTATTCACTGGACTTATTTCACATTTATATTGACTTATTCTACAAGTTTATGTAATATTTTTCAATATATATATTTTTTCTATGTTTTTCTATGCATTTGCACTGGTAGTTCACTTTGTTGCTATACCTCTTGGTATACTTTGTACACTTTATTTTGCCTTTTAAGAGGTTTAGTGCCCATAGTGTATCACTTTTTTGTTCGTTTAGATAGACAGCGCAGTCACCATCACCCATTCACATTTCTTAATTTTCTGGCGAGGACAGACTACTAGCCTTTCTATTTCATACATTTTAGTATACTCAAAATATTATAATACGAAGAGAGAGCAGATAGAAACGTAAAAAAATGAACAAATTTAACTACAATCAAAATATGGAAAGGAGCGTCAAGACTGATTAATGAAAGCATTCACATCCAATCGACGTTCATTCCATACAGTACATACGTTTTTAATTGATAAATCCAAAAAGTTTCGAGCTTGGACACTCCTCTGACTTTAGACTCACCTTTCCAGTGAGGGGTGAATCTGTCTATGATTTGAAATTTGTAACCTGATGGGTTTTGATTATGGCATTCTGCATAGTGTCTTGGAACGCTATGATTAGTTTTCCCTTGTTTAATGGCTGCAATGTGTTTATTTACTCTTATTGAAAATGTATGTATGGTGCGTCCTATATATTGTCTCTTGCAAGGGCAAGTAATTAAATACACAATATATTGTGTGGCGCATGTAGCGAAACACTTCATTTGATTTTGTTGAGCAGTACTAGTTGATTTAATACTTTCCATTTTACGTCTGCCACAAATGTTGTGTGAACATACGTTACATTTCTTTCAAGGATAATATCCTTTAGGATTTCCAAAAAATAAAGGTCTTACAGGGGGGTCAACCACATTGGGGGCAATCTGTGCCCCAAGGGATTGAACTCCCCTATAAATGACACCTGCCCTATCAGGGAGGGAAGGGCCCAAGACCCTGTAATTTTTGAGGACTTTCCAATGACGGTCAACTATATCTTTAATTTGTTTATGCTGCCTCGAATAAGAGGTGATAAAGGACCACTTAGATTTGCCATTTTGCATACATTTAGGTACTGTAGATTCAGTAAGAGTTAGGCTGACTTATCTACAGATACGCGGCATAGGTGTAAATGTGCGCCGGCGCGCTTTTCTTCCGTACCCACAGAACAAGATACGCCTGAAAATAGGCTTCCTCCGACCGACGCAACTTTTCTAAGCCGGCCTAACTTGGGCGCATATTTAGGCGCGACGTATCTTCCGCTCGCATTGATTTCCTATTTAAATATGCAAATTAGGGAGATACGCCGATTCGCGAATGTAAGTGTGCCCGACGTAGGCTAAGTCCGGTGCGCGCAAGTGTTACGTCAGGCCTAAAGGTATTCCATCAAAAAGGTGGAATAACTTTGCACCAGACGGAAACAGGTCAGCTGGAGAGCAGCTACAGCACCGTTACGGACGAGCTGAGCAAGCTGAGCACCCACACTAGCAGGACAAGGGGATGGTGTCAGCCTCCTGAAGTCCCGTTTCCGATGCCTGGAACAGTCTGGGGGCACCCTGTTGTATTCCCCAAACTTTGTGTGCCAGATCATCGTGCATGTTGCATGCTGCACAACTTCGCCGTGAGAAGGGGCCTGCAGATTGACATACGTGATGACCTGACCCCCCAACCACACAATCCCCCCCTGCCCGAGGTTACCCCGTCTGCTGTGGGAGCATAAATCAGAAGACGCCTCACAGAAGACATCTTTTCACGTTAAAAACACACATTAATCATGTCACAATGAGAATGCATGCATGCACACCACTGTGGTCCCTAGCACAGACACATCACATCCTCATCGAATTGGATTAGACCAAAGTACACCGCACGGGACTTTGGATCAGCAACGCCACGCCAAGGCTCCAATTATGTCACTGTACATTCATACACCTTTCACACGGCAGAGGGTGACACCCCTTTGCCAGCAGGAGTGACACACCCCCCCCCCCATTCACACACCAGTCACACTGTAGCAGCACTCCTCACCGTGTGCTTGCAGAAATCAAAGGAAAACAAACAAAAAAAGCTCATCACCTGAGCATAAAACAAACAAAAAAAGCTCATCACCTGAGCAGAAAACAAACAAAAAAAGCTCATCACCTGAGCAGAAAAGAAAAAAAAAGGGCATTTCTTTTCCCTTCCGCTGGCTGCACCTGGTGCCAGGTGTTTGGCTTCTCAGCCTCCTGGGGGGAGCCTGGGGTCGGGGGGTGGTCGATCTTGACGGGGCTTATCCGCAGGTGGCCCAGTCCTGGCAGGTGACGGCTGCCTGGCCTCCAAGGCAACGGCTATCCGGCTGAGGAACTGGTTAGTCTGGGCCTGCATCCTCAGCTGGCGGGTGAGGTTTGCCCTCTCAGTCCGCTGCCTCTGTCTCCCCTCCTCCTGTACGGCAGTGGTATTTGCCTTAACAGCCTCAATAAGGCAATCCACTTTGGTGACCAGGTTGGCAGTGGTGGCCTGCAGGTCAACCACACAGGTGGTTACTGCAGAGCTGTTGCAGCTCACCTCCTGCACTGCCTCCCGTAGTTGTCCAGCATTCTCAGCCATCTTCTGCAGATGCCCGGCGATATCCCCCATATGCCGGGTCTGCTGGCTTTGATCCTGGGCAATCTGGTCCTGTACATCCACCGCTACACCCCTCGTCTTCCTGGTCGCCTTCCTGGGGCCAGAAGAGGCAACTGAGCGGGTGTATGGGGAGCCCCTTGAGGTGGTTCCCCTGCTGGTGGGTGATGCAGAGGGGCTTCCTATCATGGGGGTGGAGGTGTTAGAGGGCCCAACCATCAACATGGACTCCTCAATGATAAGCCCAATCTGGCCAAGGTCCACTGAATCATCCAACACCACCTCAATAGGAGAGTTGTGGACAGTCCCCACCACCACAGCATCTTGGGGGTCTTCCTGAGGCTCCTCGGACAATGTGGTGGGACGGCCACCGACACCAGATGTGCCCGCCCCTTCCTGCACATCTGTGGATGACATAAAGCAGTCACATGTTGGGGGACCCACACACTTGTCACATGTTCCCTTCCCCCACCCACACATGCTACACACCAGATAGGAAATATAAAACACACTTACCTGTCCTCAAGACCTCTTCCAGGGAATCAAACCCCTCTACTCCCTCCACCTGCTCCCTATGCAGACACTGGGCAAACCTTTAATCCTCCGGGGTCAGCTTTACATCACAGGGTGGTCCACCCCCAGTGCCAGTCCGGTGTTTGTTTATTTTGGCAAGTTTCTCCCGCACACGAAGCCGCATGTCATTGATCTTTTTGGAGATGTCCTTTGCAAGGCGGGGGACATTGCCAAGGGCATTGACCCTAGTGGCTATGGTGTCCAGGATCTCCTGCTTCCTGGCACGGGTGGTATTTCGGCTTTCAGGTCCATGGAGGAACTCATCAAACTCCTCCATCCCAGAGATGATGATAGCCCTCTCCTGGGCAGTAAACATTTTTTTCCTCTTGCTGACAGGAGTAGCCATCAGACAGAAAAAAAAACAAGCCGGGGGCAAAATTACCACGCTCAGGGGGGGGAAAGCAGGATGTATTTTTCGGACGTACGCATGTCTGGGCGTATTTATGCGCTCGACGCAAGCCAATAGGCCGGCGTACAACGGGAAGTTCGGCCGACGTAGATGCGCGCATGCGCACAAGAAAGCTCTCCGGCTTGGACATCACTGCGCATGCTCCGTTGAAGTTAGGCCGGGCGTAAGCCACTGCACCACGCTCACACAATCATTGGCATAAGTTCACACCCACTTCCACTTACACCGGCTTAAGCCTCCAATTTTAAGTTTGGCCGGCGCACATTGGCGAGCAAGTGCTTTGTGAATCATCAACTTTGCTCTACGGCTTATGCCGGCGTAGCGCATATACGTTGCGTTACGCCGGCCCAAATTTGCGCCCATCTACCTGAATCTAGCTAATTGTTTTTTATCCGACAACAGAGATTTTCTTTCCAATAACGATACTTTATTAATTTCTACACCTACATCTACTGAAGAAATTAATAAAGTATCGTTATTGGAAAGAAAATCCTAAAGGATATTATCCTTGTAAGAAATGTAACGTATGTGCACACATTTGTGGCAGACGTAAAATGGAAAGTTTTGAATCAACTAGTACTGCTCAACAATATCAAAGTAAGTGTTTCACTACATGCGCCACACAATATATTGTGTATTTAATTACTTGCCCTTGCAAGAGACAATATATAGGATGCACCATACGTACATTTTCAATAAGAGTAAATAAACACATTGCACCCTATAAAAAAGGGAAAACTAATCATAGCGTTCCAAGACACTATGCAGAATGTCATAATCAAAACCCATCAAGTTACAAATTTCAAATCATAGACAGATTCACCCCTCACTGGAGAGGTGAGTCTAAATTTTAGAGGAGTGTCCAAACTCAAAACTTTTTGGATTTATCAATTAAAAACGTATGTCCAGTATGGAATGAATGTCGATTGGGATGTGAATGCTTCCATTAATCAGTCTTGACGCTCCTTTCAATATTTTGATTTGTAGTTTTTTACGTTTCTATCTGCTCTCTCTTCGTATTATAATATTTTGAGTATACTAAAATGTATGTTTTTTTTTTATTAGATATACATAATGGTAAAAGATTTTGCATATCTGAGTTGCATTCGTATTGGTAAGCTCTCCTGTCCCGAGCAGGGGGAGCGTGGATTAGGTGTTGTCCCTAGACCGGTCTTTTGACAGTATAGGAGACTCCCTTTGTTTATTTCCTGCTAGCTCCACCCCTAGCGATGACGGCTCTTCGGTTTGTCCTCCCTCCGATGCTTTCACCATTGCGACCTATAGTATGTCTTAGCGCGTCACAACGTTGTGACGTGGAGTGTGCGTTCCAAAACCCGGCTCAGATCGAGGTTTGGTTTCCGCATGTCAGATGTGAAGCCCATACACCTCTCCAATTACTGTTGCTCACTGCACCCATTGACGCAATGACGCGGTAGATGCTCTCTTCGTCACACCACGTGTTTGGCCTTTGAGATTGAGGCTTGGAGTGCAAGCCGTTTCACGTGCCTGGAAGTGAAGGAATTGATGGATAATCTATCAATTATTATTTTACTATAAATGCGCAGTACTTACAAGCAGGAACATACCCCAGTGGAAGTCCAATAGGACGAAACGCGTAGGGTTCTATGCTTATTTTATTGCGCTATACTCTGTGATCACATTTTATGTACTCATCGCTGGATGTTTGTACCACCATTTTTTATCTTTCTTTTAATAAATTTCTTTGGTATTTTTCATCTGCGCCATGTGGAGGCTTTTTTCTTCTTTTTTTCCATCCATATGTTCTCTATGCCTTCCCCTGATCCACTCTCCTGGTGAGGTTGAGCTGGCTTTTGAACACCATTTCACCATATGAGACCTGGAAGTGCTGACCATTTTCCCAGTTATCATCGTTTGAGGAAGTTGAGACTCTTGCCCTCACTTTATCAATTCACCACCAACTGGTGTGTGAGTCCACACCTGCCGGTAAGAGTACCTACCCTTTTCCCCTCTTTTGGTGACGAATCACGGCCTCTCCTTTTGGAGTTACCCATGTGATATTGGAAATGATACTCATCCATCTATCATAATAGACGTTGTGTACATTGACAGGATAGTGAAACATTGCCCCAAAACCACCGCCTTTGCAGGAGGTACTTTAACTTACCTAAAAAAGGCATGTAAGGGTAGAAATTACACACAGGAAGACATGCACCTTATCATTGATGGCATTATAGGACACACCAGTTCCTGGAGCTGGGCAAATGTTCCAAGCATAAACACTATTGACACTGGAAATGCGGGAGCATAAGGGTTAAACACAGTACCAGGTAAGAACACCATGCAGATGGAATTAAAGGCTGAAATGATGAAAGTATTTAAAAATATAAGTTCCCGTCCTACTGCCATAGCATGCAAACAAAAGTCAGAAGAGACTGTAGTTGAGTTCTGGAAAAGGTTTCATTAAAATTAGACAACAGAAGCTGGATTAGCTACAACTACTGATGTAGGAGCTTTGTTTATTCAAACTTATATGAATAATCTGAAGCCCCAGTTCGCCTTGATGGTCAAACAGATGATATCTGAATGGACCACAAACACGATTGACCAATTTCAGGAAATTTTAATACAGAAAGAAGCAGCAGGATGTTTTGATGTAATAAGAGAGAAAGCTGTGAGTGCCCATTATCAGGCAGGATGGCAGTTATAGATTTGTTCAAGACCTTTGAGCTATAAATAACCTGGTGTGCGCCTATATTGCCTGATGTGCCAATCACTCCTTACCTCCATACCATCCGATGCAGAGTATTTTTCTGTGATTGATTTAACAAATGTATTTTTTAGCGTCCTTGTGCTTTCTGTTTTTAAAACAAAATTTTTTTGCCAGATGACATGATGTAGAATTCCCCAGGGTTATGTGGACTCCTGTAGTCTACTCAGTTGTGCCTCAGGCCACTTTGCGATCCTGAACTCCCTGCCATCGTTCTGTCCTACTCCAATATGTTGATTGATATGTAACCCAAGCCAGGTAGCCTGCAAAGAGAATGGTTCAGATCTGCTACATTGGTTGGCAGATAATGGTCATAAAGTTTCCAAAAAGAAACTTGTTGAATACCTTGGTTTTGTACTCACAAAAGGTGAAAGGAAAGTCAGTCACGAGCTGCGGCTCTCGTGGGTCTAGCCCCCCACAGACCAAGAAGGATATGTTGTCCTTTCTTGGCATGACTGCCACCAATTGATACCTGATTGTTCCTACTATGATAACACAAACCACAGGTACTGACATGCCAGATTGTATGTCATGTATAATGCTTTTGTATACCTCAAAACTATGATAACAGCTCCTGGTCTTGGCCTCTCTGAGTATAGCAAAGGGTTACACCTATTTACTAGGGACAACTGTACAACCATGACGGGAGTCCTGGCGCAAAAACATGGGAGGCAAACTGCGCCCTATCGTTTTTCCCCCCAAGGGTTGTGCCTATGCCAGTGCAGGGCATGCTGGCGTGTCTCAGAGCGCTGGTATCCTGTGTGATGGTGGTGGAAATGGCTACATCATTCACTCTAGGACATGCCACCACACTATACTGTAAGGCACATACAGGTCAACAGGATGACATAGCCAAAGGAAATGCCTTAGCTGATAAAGCAGCAAGGGAAGCTGCATCCACACAGCCATCAGACATCCAAATGCCATTGCTCTCACCTGAAATTCCACTCCTAGATCAAACATTGCATGATCTCCAAACATATGCCACAGACCAAGACATCCAGCAATGGAACACAATAGGTGTGCAGACAAGCCCAGAAACTGGCCTTGTCTGCCAAGAGGGGAGACCATGTATCCCTGTAGCCAGCGCACCCATTTTTATTTCACAATACCATGGCATAGGTCACAGAGGGTGGAAAGTCACATGTGAACTTTTGGATAAGGATTTTTACATTCCAGGTCTTCCATCTCTCATTAAGGCATATGTTTCCAGATGCATCACATGCATTCGGAATAATCCCAGGAACCTTCACAAGGCAAAACATGAACATCTGATATATCCATCTACACTATTCACTCATTTACAAATTAATTTTACACACATGCCCAAATTAGGTAAAAGACAGGAGTATTTGCTAGTAATAGTGGACATGTTCTCAAGATGGATAGAAGTGTTTGTAACAACAAAGGAAGATACACAAACAGTAGTAAGAATTCTCACACAGGAAATCATTCCCAGATGGGGATGCCCACTTCAGATCAACTCAGAAAATGGCCCTGCATTTTTGGCCAAAGTTTGTCAATATCTAGTAAAAACACTGAAAATAGAATTGAAGTTTCATATTCCTTACAACCCCCAGAGTTCAGGTATAATGGAAAGAATGAACAGAACCAAGAAGGTCCTACCAGCTGTACTACCCGAGGTAAGAATTAAACCCTCTAAAAAGACAGGATACTCTCCCTTTGAAGTCTTAATGGGTAGGCCATTCCCCACCCCATGGGCCAGACAGCCACTTATGTTAAAAAGAGGGGACCTAGATCTTATTCAGGAAGACTATGTAAAAAAACGTATTGAAACTTTAGATCAAGTTGAAAGGAATGTTGCTCGCACCTCTCCATTTTCTTCACAGGAACCAACTCATCCCTTTCAAGTGGGAGATGTCGTAGTGGTCCAGCAACTGAAGCGTACCAAGAAGGAAGAGTACCCATTTGGACCCCGACTACAGTGATCGTGGTTAAACCGAACAGCTATTCTGGTAGAGAGACAACAGGCTTGGATCCATGCCAGTCATGTGAAGAAGGTGAACCAAACACCTAAGAAGCAAGCTAAGGATAAAGGAGGTGAAGAAGGTGATACAAATCCTCGAACAGTGAGTGAAGCAGGTGGAAAAAAGTCTCTGAACAAGATGACGTCGCTTATTTCACCACTGACTTCTGGGAAGGCCTTGTGCCTCTTATGCTGTGCTGCCCTGATCGTGTTCCTGCCAACTTGGCTGATAACTAACTGTATTTATCATCCTGAAGATTTGGGACACATAAAGAGTATTTGTGGAGCCTCTAACACTCCACAACAGAATATGAATAATACACATGACAGACACAAGAGAAATGAAAACTCAGAAAGTTTTACAGATAAAATTTTATTATTGAAGTTTAAATATGCCTATGCACAGAAATCAGGATATTAAAAAGGTTGAATATGTAGTAAATTACACCCCTCCACCGTTAGTATTCCTCTCATGGCTGTACCTTTAAATATCACAAATGTTCTATTATTGTTAAAATACAATTATTACTACAATGGCAATTAGAACTGAGGAAGATGACCACAGGGAAGAGATAGAGTGTTATCAGATTGTCAGAATAGCAGATTCGTATGATGCCAAGATGGGTGATATGAATGAGTAAAGATATGTATCCACATACACCCTAAGAAATTTGCTCCACATAGATGTGAAGTAGTACTGTGGACCCTTTGGTGTCATACTAAGTAGAAAAGATATGGTAGTGACCCGCCTTAGGGGATGGATAATGTTGAGATATATATATCTATAAAGAAGTAAGCAAATTACAAGATGAAGCTAGAAATATTGCCAAGACATGGGATCCTTTTGCAAACCTAAGTTCTGGAGTAGGAATACCGACATGGTTAAAAAGTGCTGCCATAACTATTATTATGATAGAAGAAAGGTTATATAACTGTGAGCCATATATTGTCTCAAAGGGGGGATTGTAATTAACATAGCATAAGCCTCCTTTTTAAGTTCAGGACGCCATGTCATGGGTTAAAGAAAAAGTAAAAAAACCTACACATAAGTTTAAGTGGTTCTTATTATCTGTAGATACCTTTCACCTAGTTATTTATGTATGATTAACATATATATGGACTTTTGCCCTGGCTCATGTTTGCTTAAGATAAATTAAGTATAGTTCTACATGTAGCGCCCCCTTACTTTCAGTATGGGCACTACGCTAAATTTAGTGGGGAATGGGAGAGTTATTTTGCTCCCATTCACAATTTGCTAAAATTGGGACTTCTGTCACTCCAGAAACGTCCACTGGGTCAGTCTGTGCTCCAGGGATGCAATACCATCCCTGGCCAGCAGTTGGCACCAGAGGGGTTCTGGCAGAGCAACTTCCACCAGCAGCCAATTAGAGGAGCTTTTCCCTCGTGGGGCATGCTGGGGGAGGGTATATCTGTGACAGGTGTCATGTGCTAGGCAAGTTTTGCGGTGTCCCGATTCCAGGTGCGGCATCCACCTTCAAGGTGCGCGCATACATGGACCCCGCCAGCGCGGCCCACCAGGCCAGAATTGCAGGCTACACAAACCCTCATCCGGAGGTTAAAGGGGACTCCAGTGACTTACTGGGTCCCCAGTTCTATTGAAAGGATCCCAGGCTGGGTGCCGTTTGATTGGGGGGTCGGCTTGAGGGGAACCTGGAGCTAGGTTGTCCAACAGGGCTTGAACGAACTAATCGGGGATCTGGTGACCGGAATGTTGACAGGTATGTTTTGCTGTCATCTGGTGACCTATGCTAAAACCTACTGGGAGGATTTGCTCAATTTATCCATCTAGCTCACCTAAAGTAATTGGCCTGTGGCAGAGGCCCTAGAGCCAGGTCTGTGAGAGAGATCTGTTCCTCCCAGCAAATCCAAAGTGACACTTCGGCTGCCAGGCTTGTGAGAGGGGTCTGTCCGGGGGCACTTTACCCACTCCAACTAGAGTGGCGACGAATAATAATTTGGTACTCTATTGAGCAAGGACTGCTCAATTAATATCCGGGCCTGACACTGCAAGGTTCTCCCTTTTCTTCATCAACCTGCTCTTCCCATGTTGATGTTGGCCGTGTTTGGCCTGAAAATAAAGCTTTGGAAAACCTTTATTCACTGTCTGGACCTTCGCTCACTGCTTTGTTCTCCAACTGCACCCATACGCCACATTAAGGTAACTCAATATGCCGATTCCAATAACAAATCAGCGGCTCCTGTGGGGGTAGCGCTACATACAACACCTGTGTAAACACAGAAAGCATATATTTATAATACATATGTTGAAATTCACATCTATGTAAGATTGTGTCCTGTATAACACCAGCTTTAATATTAACTGAACTTCTAACACGTACTATCTAATAGGAAATAATTAACCTGAATTTGTTTCTTTACTGTAACACGTTTGAGTTTGGTAAACTCCTCCCATCCCCACCTTTGTCCCCTAGACCTGTATATATACCAAGAAATGTCAGATAAAAACAGATATCATTTGATCACAAAATATACCTTGTGTCCTGTGTCATTATTTGATATCTCCAGGCCTGTGGGGCTTATGGAACTCTTTCCTGCAATGAACCTGAACTTGCCTGGGTGGTCTTACAACCAAAATTCCCCACAACCCCCATCCCACTTTATAGGTAGCCTGGAGATGTCCCCATTGATACATTTTCACTTACAGCAAATTCTACATTTTCTCAAAACATTACAGAAAACCAGCTCCTATCTAGCAGTACATATTGTGTTTGAGAACAGGTGCATGCAGGATGCCTCTTTGTGGGGGGGACATTGCATGTTGTATAAACAGTTTATCTTACCAGTAAGCATGGGAGGGGAATCTGGGCATAGCCCCTGAGGCACAGGATAGGTTTAAATGGAGCACACGTATTCATAAAGGTATTTTAAATGTTACTCTGACCAAGGCTGGCTATAAAGTGCATGCCAGATGGTACTCGGGATCGTCCGCCTCCTGCTTTGGGGGTTGTGGCCAGATAGGTTTGGTTCTGCACACATGGTGGACTTGTCCCACATTGTGTTTTTGAATGAGGGTACATTTCTTTATTTTTTCAGACACAATGGTTAATTTTATTTAAGGTGCAAGCATTGCCCTACTAAACAAACCAGTGACAATGTGCCAAGACACACACAGACCCTAATATACTATATGTTTTTAGTAGCCAAAATAGTATCGTGACTAGGGTTGAGCGAATCTGAACTGTAAGGTTTTTGGTACCCGGACCCGAACCCATTTGCTGTAAGTTCGGGTTCAGTGTTCAGGCAATGTAATGGCGCGCTGCAGGGCAGCCAATCACCATTTGTTTTACTCGTGTGACCTAGAAGCCATCACAGCCATGCCTACTAATGGCATGGCTGTGATTGGCCAGTGCAGCATGTGACCCAGCATGTGACCCAGCCTCTATATAAGCTAGAGGCACATAGCACAGCTCGTCACTCTGCTTTAGATAGGGTAGGGAAAGGCTGCTGCTGCTGCTGCTGATCTGATCTGAGGGAGAGAATTAGATAGGAGTCAGACTGTCCTGCTTCAGAAATCAAATTACACCAGCACTGCAAATGTTCCTGTGAGATACTCTGCATTAGATACTTTAGGGAAAGGTTCCTGATTTTTCTTATAGGGAGAGAAATATATAGGAGTCAGTCCTGCTTCAGAAATCATATTACACCAGCACTGCATATGTTCCTGTGAGATACTCTGCATTAGATACTTTAGGGAAAGGTTCCTGGCTGTGCTTGTAGGGAGAGAAATATATAGGAGTCAGTACTGCTTCAGAAATCAAATTACACCAGCACTGCATATGTTACTGTGAGATACACCCTTTAGATACTTCTATTGTGCTATTCAAAAAACATCCATTTAGGGAAAAAAATGTTTTGCAGTGTTTCCTCCAGTGTTTGCAGTGTTTCCTCCATATCTGTACATGTGAGATAAACACTTTAGCTACTGTTTTTCTATTGTTCTTTCAAAAAACACCCATTTAGGGCAAATCATTTTTTGTTGGTGCGTTTCCTGCATATCTGTACGTGTGAGATACACACTTTAGATACAGTTTTTCTATTATGCTATTCCAAAAAAATATATATTTAGGGCAAATAATTATTTTTTTGGTGCGTTTCCTGCATATCTGTACGTGTGAGAAACACCCTTTAGATACTGTTCTTCTAATGTGCTATTCAAAAAACACCCATTTAGGGCAAGATCCTACATTTGAGAAATATGAGGAGAGCATCAAATAAGGGACGTGGCCCCGGTCGTGGTGCTGCTGGTGGAGCTCCTGTTGCAGGGAGAGGACGTGGTCGATCTGTGCCAGCTACACGACAAGTGAAACACCTTCCTCAGGTGCAAGTAGGCGACAGAGCCTGCAGCGGTATTTGGTGGGGCCTAATCCGGCTCTACGAATGTTGAGGCCAGGAGCAGAACAGGCGATAGTAGATTGGGTTGCTGACAGTGCCTCCAGTTCCTTCACAATGTCTCCCAACCAGTATTGTGCTGAAAGGTCAGAGTTGGCACCTGCAGCCGATGTCCATCAGTCTTTCACCTCACCCCCTTGCAAATCAGCCAAGCAGTCTGAGCCCCAAATCATGCAGCAGTCTCTTCTGCTTTTTGACAAGTCTGTTAGCATGGTTTCCCAGGGCCATCCACCTAGCCCTGCCCCAGAAGTGGAAGAGATTGAGTGCACCGATGCCCAACCACTTATGTTTCAAGATGAGTACATGGGGGGACCATCACAGCACGTCTCGGATGATGAAGAAACACAGTTGCCAACTGCTGCTGCTTTCGCAATTGTGCAGACCGACAAGGAGGGCAGTTGTGAAGACTGGGTGGAAGATGATGTGGTGGACGATGAGGTCCGCGACCCCACATGGAATCAATGTCATGCAGGTGACCTATGTAGTTTGGAGGAAGAGGGCAGTTGTGAAGACTGGGTGGAAGATGATGTGGTGGACGATGAGGTCCGCGACCCCACATGGAATCAATGTCATGCAGGTGACCTATGTAGTTTGGAGGAAGAGGCGGTGGTCGCACAGAGCCACCAGCACAGCAGAAGAGGGAGCTGGGTGCAAAAGCGGAGCGTCCGTCCCCTAGACCAGCCCTCAAAATTTACACTCGCCTGCTCGCATTTTGCGAGTAAATTTTGAGGGCTGACGAGTGTACGCTGCCTGGGAGCAGGGGGGGTGAGCGAGGAGAGGAGCCGCCGCTGCCGTCTGGTTGTTCAGAGGGCGGGGAACACTAGATCTCACGTTCGGTGCACGGCGGACTCAGGTAAAATGGCCCCTGTGAAGGATACATATATAAAGATCAGGCTCGCGCTCTTATGAACAAAGATGGCCGGGCATGCGCAGTGTGAATTTGGATGGAGTTGTGTGTGCCGTGATACATGATGACGTAGCCGGGAGGCGTGCTTTGTTTGAAAAGTGGCGGCGGGTGAGTGGGGGCGGAGATCGCTGTGTTATCGGTATTGATTGTAGGGGGGCTGACAGGAGACATGGAACGCCTTGTCCTCCTTCCTCAGTGTATACAGAGACGTGTGCTGTGTGCAGGCGGATCTCATCTCTCTCTCTCTCCCGGTGTACGGCGCCGTGTCAGGCTGAGAATGGAGCAGCTGATAGCGAACAGGATGGTGCCCGGGATGGTGATATTGCGGAGTAATGGTGAGTTACCGGGCCGGGCTCCGCTACACAGCATGAGTTTTCAAACACATTCCCCGCCCACTACACTGGCCGCTGAGCTCTCTGATTGGACGGACGTCTGACAAGACGAGCCCGAGCGCAGAGGTGATTGGCTGCAGGGTGTGTCAATCATTCTACTGTGTGAACTGTGGTGATAGAATTTTTATTTTTTTAAATTTTTATATATATTCTAGTGGGGAGGGGGACCCAACCTGCTACTAGCAAGGGGGGATGAGACCCAACAAAGGGGGTCCAACCCAGATGTTTGTGTTCTCCATATCTCCTTCTGGAGTCAGAGCTGTCAGTGGACCTCCCCACATGAGATCTGATCTCTTTATTCCAGATGGTAAAGTGGTGATTGTATTGCTGACCATACTCGCTTGCAGCCAATAGCAGAGTGTTCTGTACATGGCGTGCCCGAGGTCCTCATGGGAGGGGGGGTTTGGGGTTTGTTAGCTGTTTTCCTGGGGATGAGCCGGCCCTAGAGGAGTCTGTGTGCTCCGATTGGTGTTCATGGCGGTGCTTGTCTCGCATGGGACTATTGGGGTAGCGGGAGGAGGGGGAGCAGGCGGTTATGTCGGCACCCATCCATCTATTAAAAGCCCTCAAAATTTGCGAGTACATTTTGAGGGCTGGCGAGTGTGGGCTGCCTGGGAGCAGGGGGGCGAGCGAGCAGAGGAGCCGCTGCAGCCGTCTGGTTGTTCAGAGTGCGGGGAACACTAGCTTTCAATTCAATAGCTGTGTTCCCCGCCGCGAGCCGACATATACAGCGTCTCTCTCTTGTCCGGGCACTTTGATAGACAGATCACTCGTCCCAGGATTGGACGGGTGATCTGTCTATCGAAGTTTCCTGGACAAGGGGGGAGGGGCTGTATATGACGGCTTGTGGCGGGGTACACAGCTATTGAATTGAAAGGTGTTATGTTCCCCGCTCTCTGATCAACCAGACGGCGGCTCCGGCTCCGGCTCCTCTCCTCTCTTACCCAGCACAGGTAGGCTGCAATATGGGGACACTGGCTGCAATATGGGGACACATGCTGCATTGGTAGACATGGGCAGGCTGCATTTTTGGACACGGATAAAGTTGTTGTTAATTATTATTTTTATGACTTAATTCTGCATAAATCATTTAAGTGTCATTTCATGAGAATTTATGAGGGTGTGTCTAGGGGCGGGATTAGGGGGCGGACATGGTAGGGGTTGGGCGGGGCAACTGGTGGCGAGTACGCCTTGAGGCCTGGCTAGTAGCTCATGACTTGAAATTTTGAGCCCTGCCCTAGACAGTACGCCTGCTACTGCCCAACGCAGCAAGGGACCGAGCACACCAAAGCCAGGTCCAAGGAGTTCCCTAGCGTGGCAGTTCTTCACACAATGTGCTGATGACAAGACATGAGTGGTTTGCACGCTGTGCAATCAGAGCCTGAAGCGAGGCATAAACGTTCTCAACCTGAGCACAACCTGCATGACCAGGCATCTAAGTGCAAAGCATGAGCTGCAGTGGAGTAGACACCTCAAAAACCAAGAAAGGTCTCTGGCTCCTCCTGCTTCCTCTTCTGCTTCAGTCTCGGGCCTCTCGGTCTCTTCATCCACCTCTGTAGTGACAGTGCCACCTGCCACCCCGCAATTAGAGGACCGGCAAGCAACACTACCACCTGGGTCACCAAACATCTCGACAATGTCCCATGGAAGCATTCAGCTCTCTATCTCCCAAACACTGGAGCAGAAGAGGAAGTACCCCCCTACCCACCCGCGATCCCTGGCCCTGAATGCCAGCATTTCAAAATTCCTGGCCTTTGAAATGCTGTCATTCCGTCTGGTGGAGACGCAGAGTTTTAAAAGCCTGATGGCATTAGCTGTCCCACAGTACATTGTCCCCAGCCGCCACTACTTTTCCAGGCGAGCCATCCCATCCCTGCACAACCAAGTGGGGGACAAAATCAGGTGTGCACTGCGCAATGCCATCTGTGGCAAGGCCCACCTAACTACAGATACGTGGACCAGTAAGCACGGTCAGGGACGTTATATCTTATATATCTATATTCTCAGCGTTACTATCCCAGTTATATGCCTCCTTGAAAAAAAACGCTTCGGGCGATGATGGAAGAGGATGTGGCACAGGAGGAGGAATCGGGATAATTTCCAAGGCTTTCAGGGCAGTCATTCACAAGTGGCTCAGAGGGTGGGTTCCTGCACCAACAAACGCCAGGTGCACAATTGTCCAGCAAGGGCACAGTTCTGGAGCATGACGAGGTGGAGGATGTGGAGGAGGAGATGGAGGAGGAGGAACCATGTTCACAGCAGGGTGGCACCCAGACCAGCTCATGGCCATCACTGGTGCGTGGCTGGGGGGATACAGAGGACACAGACGATACACCTCCCACAGAGGACAGCTTTTCGTTGCCTCTGGGCAGCCTGGCACACATGAGCGATTACATGCTGCAGTGTCTCCGCAACGACCGCCGTGTTGCCCAGGTGCTGATTACTGGGTGGCCACGCTGCTGGGTCCCCGTTACAAGGACAATGCACCGTCCTTAATTCCCTCACTGGAGCGTGATCGCAAGATGCGCGAGTACAAGCGCACGCTGGTAGATGCGCTGCTGGTGGAATTCCCACCTGACAGCGGGGGCACAGTGGAAGCACAAGGCGAAGGCAAAAGAGGAGGAAGAGGTCGCCAACGCAGCCGGGGCACCGCCAGCACCTCAGAAGGCAGGGTTAGCATGGCCGAAATGTGGAAAAGCTTTGTCAGCATGCCACAACAACCAGCACCACCAGCTGATATGGAACGTTTTAGCAGGAGGCAGCATTTCACCAACATGGCAACATGGCACACGCCTACACGTACTGAATGATGGGTCTGCCCCTTAAACTTCTGGGTCTCCAAATTGGGCACATGGCCTGAGCTTGTCCTTTACGCCTTGGAGGTGCTGGCCTGCCCTGCAGCCAGTGTATTGTCTGAACATGCATTTAGCACGGCAGGGGGCGATATCACAGACAAGCGCAGCCACCTGTCCAGAGCCAATGTGGACAAGCTCACGTTCATTAAAATGAACCAGGCATGGATCCCACAGGACTTGTCCGTACCTTGTGCAGAATAGACAACTATACCGGACTTACCCAGCCATTGTTGTATTTCTGATCTTTCTAGGGTTGCCACCTCATCCCTTTAAAACCGAAAACATATTAATTACACAGGTTCTCTGGCTGATTAAGGTGCTAATTAAACTCACTTGGTTCCTTATCGACATTAAATTAGCCCCAGAACCTGTGTAATTACTATGTGTTCTGGTTTAAAGGGATGAGGTGGCAACCCTAGATCTTTCTCACTCTTTTGGGGTGTACCCCAATTTAAAAAATAAATAAATTAAAAACAAAAACCTGTGTTAGCTACCTCGTCCTCCTCCACCGCCGCTTCCACCTACACCGCCACATCCACCGCCACCTCAACCTCCTACTCCATATGAACCTCGTCCTCCTAGGTCAAGATTTTTTTTTATGTTTTTTTAAGTTATTTATTATTTCCCTATCCACATTTATTTCCAGAGTACTTGCCATGCTCTTACCAACATGTTGATGCCATTTGCAGCCCTCTAGCTCTTTCCATTCGTTTTTTAGAGACATTGGCGTAAAATGAAGGATGGATGGCCGCACTCCAAACCAAACAGGTTGTCTTTATTTAAACGAACAGCAAAAACATACCAGATCACAGCAACAGAAACAGGAGGATAACCGACGTTTCGCACTGACTTAGTGCTTATTCATGGCGTTTTTTAGAGACATTTTAGTAGTCAAAAGTTTGGGTCCCCATTGACTTCAATGGGGTTCGGGTTCGGGGTCAAGTTCAGGTCCCAAACCCGGACTTTTTTCCGAAGTTCGGCCGAACCCGTCGAGCCCGAACATCCAGGTATCCGCTCAACTCTAATCGTGACTGCTTAGAAAAGTCCAGCTTTGGACATAGCTGTAATGAAACAAACTCACAAGATTTGAAAAAACAAGATTTGGTGTCTTAGGTCCTTTAAGTTAAAAAATAAATAAAAGTTAAAATAAAAAATAAATTATAAAAAAGCAGATATTTGCTGGCCATGAGTCAGCCCATTCTAGGATTAATTTTGAACTTGGCAGATATATTCACTTCTCTCTAGTCAAGTAGGAAGCAAAACAAGAAAATAAAAACTATTAATCTGTCAGTTCAGATTACAATAAACAACTTCTCAAGTGCTTTTAATAGTTTAGAGCCAGAACAAAGTGAGGGGTTCAATTGACAGATACAAAACGTGGCTTTCATTTTTTTCCGATTAATTTGTGTGATTGCCAGACAAAGCAGTGTACAGTTGTACCATGGCTGATAATCTAAAATATACTGGCTGCTTATTTGTAAAAAGAATGTAAGCCATAATAGAGTTACTGGAGGTTGCCAGGAAAAAAAATTACTTAATGGAAGTACAGATAATAGATTAAGAAAGCAGTTTGTGACATGTAAACCCAAACAGTGAAAAAAGAGCGATCTCCATAATGTAATGTGACAAAATTGGAGAGCATTGTCGTATTGTATTTTCCAGCTTTCTGAATATGTGAGATTAACATATAAAGGGAATATATCCTCAACCTTTTGTATAATTTCCTTTATGTTGAAATGCAGTTTTAAGTAGAGTATAGGTTTATTTTATACTAATGTTAAAATTATAATGCCACCATTTGCATGATTGTAAGTCAGCAGGCACATTCTATGCATAGCAAGAGTGTCGTGTATATAAATGTATCAATTTTTACAATTAAACCAAATATAAAGTGAAATACATTTTAAAGAACTGGACCAGAAGAAATGTTTTCACACATGACGTTAGTTCTTTTTAGAGGTGGTAATACAGATTTACTTTAAGTCAAGTTACCATTACACATCGTTTCTAAAAATCACTTGATTCCCTAAATGCCATTAAAAGTTCTGTTACATAAATGACAGCAAACTGAGTAGAATAATTGTGACTCAACATCTAATTTTTCCTAATATTTGATTAGTTAAATATTGGAAGTTATAAAAAAATGTATTCAATAATATATCATGATTCCAAGCAGTATTATAGAAAATGTATCTGGTATAAAATAATTATACCTCAGACAGGAGGCTCATATCTTATGCATTATCTTTCTTTAATAATGCCCATAGCAGAAATACAGTAAACATTTATTGTAACTTAAAAGAAAAAATTCAAAGAACTACCCTTCCCAGCAGTCCCTGGGCCAGCGTAGCCCCTCCCAGACCGTAGCCTATATAAGGGACTGTCTGAGGTAACCTATTCCTCTTTCTTTCTGCTCATGGCAGAGCACACAAGATAAGTATTTCATGTACCTTTATTATTTACAAGATAGGTATTTCATGTACCTTTATTATTTTACAGGATAGGTACTTCTTGTATCTTTGTTATTTACAAGATAGGTGTTTCATGTACCTTTATTGTTTGATTGTATATATGGTCTCTGATACCGAGTGCCCCGGTGTCGGATGATTTTGTTCAGTCTTGACTGATATGTTTGAGGTATTGTGGAACATGGGGAGTTTTCCCTGGAATTCCTCCCTGATACCGAATACCCCGGTGTCAGGTATTTTGTCGGAATTGATTGTTCTGTAGTTTTGGAAGATGTGGAATACTGGGGGTTCTCCCTGCTATCCCCCGTTTCTGCGCTTTATTTCTGTCTGCCTGACACCGGAGCGGTGTCAGGCAGATATGTTTGAGAGGCCACGTTTGTTTGTTTCCAATTCTTTGATTCTTTGCTCGGGTTTTTTCCCTTTCTTTGACGCCGGAGCACTGCGGCGTCCGTGCGGGATCCGCGCTGTTTTTCATTCGCTCCCTCGGCGAGCGCCATGCCTGGGCAACTGTCCCCCCCCCTCCCCACGCTCCCCTTCGCGCGCTCAGGTGGGGGGCGGGGTCTCCGCCGCGGCCGCTCCTCTCCTCTCCTCTCTTTCGGTACCTCTCTCGGTATCGAGAGCGAGACGGGGGAGAACGGTTCTCATCGACCGTTCCGTCCCTCACAACCTCGGGCCAATAAGAACTCCAGAGGCCGTAGTCTCGCGAGACTTCGCCTCTGGAGTTAGAATCTCGTCAGGCTCCCCTCACACCGCAGGATGTCCTTCCCAGCGGTGTCGTAGCCAGGAACCTGCTGCTGTTTCACCATGCTTTCAACCACTAGATGGCAGTACATCTTTTCATATATATATATATATATATATATATATATATATATATATATATATATATATATATATATATATATATATAAATATATATATTTCATTCCAATGAATCAATATTTAATAAATAAATAAATAAATAAAATTAAATAATTTAAATAACCGAATACTCCTGAACACCGCCCTAATAGACAACGAATTGCAGGGCCTCTGGTTCACCCAAACGATAGTGGAGACGGACCCCCCCCCCCCGGGTTTCCCCAACAACGTCTTCCAGGTCAGGAAAGGAGGGCGGTTATCGCCCGGTAGTAACTTGAGAAATCTCTCGTAATTACTGTATACAGTGACGACATTCTGCGACACAAAGGGTGAGGTTGATTATCTACTTGGACGACCTACTCTTAACGGCTCGTACCCCTCGCCTGGCGAACGAACACGCCTCCGGGACAGTTCCCCATAGATCACGGGGAATCTATCCTCTCCCCATCTCAGGAGGTAGAGTTTTAGGGTTCTTGGTGGACACCAACCTAGTGATCCTTTGGCTACCCATGACCACTTGGCCGCCATCTGCACGAGGTCAGTATCGTGCTGGGCTAACAACGGATATCCTTACGCGGACTGGCTCGCCTGGTCGGCCTGTTTCCGGCGTTAATCCAGGCCATTTGTCCAGCTTCTTTTCACTATCGAGACCTTCAGAGTCTCAGTCCCTACGTTTTTGCCAGGGGCTTCACTGTGCAGACGTCGTCACTCTGGACACGGAAGCCATAATTGAACTACGGTGGTGGCTACGTCAGGTCGACAGACGGCACGGCAGGTCCACCTGCAACTCCACGACGGATTCATCTTGGAATAGGTTGCCAACCACCTCGGTTGGGGTACTCGATGCGGTCCCTCGTCCACGGGAGGGGCGTGGCCCACAGCGGAGTCTCTGCTGCACGTTCACACGTGGAAATCCTGACGACCGTCTTGCCATCAGGACTCTAATGCCACACACGTCCACCTACGGTGTGTTCTTGCGTATGGACACCGTATCCGCGGTCCAGTACGACCTTCGCTTGGGGGGTCCTTGACCCAAAATCCTAACGGATCTAGCAAGATCTCTGACATTTCTGCCTGGAACGCGACATCGTTCCAGCTGCGAAATGTACCCCAGGCACTTCCGCTATGGTGTTAGATTGGAATTCTCGTTACCCGCCCAATTCCATCGACTGACGACTGCACCGGTCAGTGTTCCTGGCCCTTGCTCCCTTATGGGATCCTTTCTCTCCCCAGTCTGTACGGGGATCTGCACCCTCTATTCACGACGCACGTCCTACTTCTCTTCGCATGGTTGGGTTTTCGGGGTGTCGGTCACGGACAGCGACCTTTTCTTTTATAACGGGGGTTCCACTTGCCTTGATCTAGGCCTTGGGACTAGATATACATTTCGATCATCCGGAGGACTCTGGGTTAGTTGGTGATCAACGACAAGTTAACCTCATGAAGGCGTTCGTCTGAGATGACCAACTACCTGGTGGAGGTCCTATAGCTCCCCTGCGTCTTCCGCGCTGCGAACTCGGACTATCGCTCCCTTGTAGACTTACTACTGGTGGGATAACACCCATGGTGTACCGACTTAGTAAGCGTTAAGTTTCAACGCCCATCACACCCAGGGTATCAACGCTCTTGGGAGGCGATCAGTGGTCCTGACCACGCGCCAGGACTGGGGGGACAATCTCACTCTGTCGGAGGTTATTGTCGTTTGAGCTTCTGCCCCCTCGTGTCTGATTCCGTCAGACGCATATCGGGTGTCACGACGTTGGCGATTCCAGGCGTCGGATCCCGCCTCGGAGAGACGGGGTTTTTCCGTAGTGCGTAGGACAGCGGCGGGACTTCATCGGTTTTTTCTACCCGTTCTTCCCCGCACATTGTACTCCGTTATCTACGGATTTCTTAGTCCTTCACGGTCCCACTGCGATCTTCGCATCTCTTCCTACTCCTCATTCCTACGCTAAACCTCAGTTTCCGGTTTCCTCAGCTACGCTAGCCAGAGGGGTACGATCAATCATGGAAATGGCAGGGTCTTACGTAACCCCGTGGGCGCCCACCCCTCCAGTGGAGCGGTGGCTCCTAGGTCATCACCCCGGGCGGCTCCCTATAGGATTTACGGCTAGCGGCGGACTGGTAACCACGATTGCTTTCCGCCAATTCTGCTTGGATCGGAGGAACACATATCTATATCAATTTTGTAGTTGTTTCATTTGTTATCATCTATATATGCATTGTTATAGCTTTGAACTTGCATAAGATATGAGCCTCCTGTCTGAGGTATAATTCGAGATTTTCCTAGCTTGTGACGGAAAATATTGATTATATGAAGACAGGAGGCGAGTATCTTCCCTCCCGACCCAACCCTGTCACGAGGTTGTCTCTCTCTCGTTCTAGACTGTTGAACCACACACCCTGCAAGTCGGAGGCTGGTACGCCCCGGGAGTTCGTTTTCACTAACCCCGTCGGGATTGCTGTTCCGTTTCGATCCATGGGTTTAGTTCACCGCAGATGGAGGCTCCTACTACGTTCCAGATCCGGAGTCGGGATGCCATTGACTGAATCCGTTGGTCCATGTTCCTGAAGACGACTAACCGGTCGGCTCCGAATGGTTTTGGTTTTCCTATAGTCCCCGTTGGGATGAAGTTGGTCCGGATGAAGTTGGTCCGTGTTGGCCTTGTCCTTTCGTTTCCTCCAGATTCAGATGTTGTGTTCCGGTCGGAAGGTTCCCGGCAGCCGCGGAGATGTCTAATTGGACTTTCGGTTCCTGTTTACACTAATTCGCATGAAGAAAGAGGAATAGGTTACCTCAGACAGTCCCTTATATAGGCTACGGTCTGGGAGGGGCTACGCTGGCCCAGGGACTGCTGGGAAGGGTAGTTCTTTGAATTTTTTCTTTTAAGTTACAATAAATGTTTACTGTATTTCTGCTATGGGCATTATTAAAGAAAGATAATGCATAAGATACTCGCCTCCTGTCTTCATATAATCAATATTTTCCGTCACAAGCTAGGAAAATCTCGAATTATAACAACACATATGTTTGTAAGCTAACAGATGTGAACCATGTGTTTTTACAGGATTAGCTCTTATTAGTTGCACACTTTTTTTTCACTGTTTAGAAATTTGTTGAGGATGAGTCAATAGAAATACAACTTAGCAAGCATGGATATCCTAATAACTCGAGGTCCAAAGAGCTTGCTGCCTCATTGACATTAACCCTATATGATTATCGGCATTAGGCAGTTGTTAAAACCACTGCTCCCTAAAAGCTTCCGACCTGTAAAAAAGCAGCCCGGTGTGGAAGGGCTAGAAGTTCTTCTGCATGTTTAGTGAGGCAGTTAGCCAGTCACTAGTCCAGTAAACTCGAAAAGGGTTCCTATTACTCCTTCATCTATTCAATAACCACAAAGTAAAATGCAAACAAAGAAGCTTTTTTTATTGTTTAATAATCATTAATAGTCATCCCTCCTTTTTTTGTTAATTATCATGGCTTTATAGTTAATATATTATATATGTCAGGCATATAAAGTAAATTGGCTAAGTTTGTCAAGTAATTAAAATATGTAAATATTCAGCGTCAATATTCATAGTGGAAAGATATCACACATGGAAGCATTGTATTTAATACCAGTAAAACTAATTTAAACATTTTACAGATACATATATCATATTGGCCCCATAAAGAATGAGGAATGAAATCTGGTTACAAAGGATGGGAAGATGGCAAAAGTATTGCATTTATTCTTCTCCTTAGTTTTCATGAGGGAATCAGGGGGCTTCAGTAACCAAAACTGCAGTGTTTATCCCCGGAACACATCCCAGGAAGCACCCTCATGTCTAACAGAGGATAGAATTAGAAATAGACTTGGGAAACTTTACATTAATAAATCACTGGGACCATATGGCTTACACCCAAGAGTACTTAGGGAACTCAAGTAATTGCCAGACCATTGATCCTATTTTTTACTGACAGTCTACTGACTGGAATGGTACCAGCTGATTGGAGAAAAGCCAATGTAGCAGCAATATTTAAAAAAGGGGCAAAAAACATCCCTGGGAATTACAGACCAATTAGCCTAACATCAGTAGTATGCAAGCTCTTGGAGGGGATGATAGGGGACTATATACAAGATTTTAGTAATGAAAACGGTATCATTAGCAGTAATCTGCATGGATTCATGAAGAATCATTCTTCCCAAACCAATCTATTTACCTTCTATGAGGAGGTGTGCTGCCATTTAGATAAGGGAAGGCCCGTAGACGTGGTCTATCTGGATTTTGCAAAAACATTTGACACAGTTCCCCATAAATGTTTACTGTACAACGTAAGATCCATTGGCATGGACCATAGGGTGAGTACATAGATTAAAAACTGGCTAAAGGGCGAGTTCAGAGAATGGTGATAAATGGGGAATAGGGGTGGGTAGTGGGGTCCCCCAGAGTTCTGTGATGGGACCAATCCTCTTTAATTTGTTCATAAACGACCTGGAGGATTGGGTAAACAGTTCAATCACTGTATTTGCGTACAACACTAAGCTAAGCAGGGAAATAACTTCTCCGTAGGATGTGAAAACCTTGCAAGAAGATCTGAACAAATAAATGGGGTGGGCAACTACATGGCAAATGAGGTTTAATGTAGAAAAATTTAAAATAATGCATTTGGGTAGCAAAAATATGAATGCAATCTACTTAATAGGGGGTGAACCTCTGGGGAAATCCAGAATGGAAAAGGACCTGGGGTCCTAGTAGATGATAGGCTCAGCAATGGCATGCAATGCTGCTTCTGACAAAGCAAACAGAATATTGCATTGCATTAAAAAGGGGATTAACTTCAGGGATAAAGTGATAATTCTCCCACTACAAGACTTTGGTCTGGCCTCACCTGGAGTATGCTGTCCAGTTCTGGGCACCAGTCCTCAGGAAGCATGTACTGGAAATGGAGCGAGTACAAAGAAAGGAAACAAAGCTAATACAGGGTCTGGAGGATATTAGTTATGAAGAAAGGTTGCAAGCACTGAACTTATTCTCTCTGAAACCCTTGAGAGGGGATATGATTTCAATTTACAAATACCGTACTGGTGACCCCACAATTGGGATAAAACTTTTTTGTGGAAGGGATTTTAATAAGACACGTGGCTACTCACTAAAATTAGAAGAAAAGAGGTATAACCTTAAACTGTTCTTTACTGTAAGAGAGGCAAGGATTCCCTTCCACAGGCAGTGGTTTCAGTGCTTGGCATAGATAGTTTAAAAAACTTTTAGATAAGTACCTGAACGACCGCAACATACAGGGATATACAATGTAATACTGACATATAATCACATACAGGGGCAGATTCACGTACCTCAGCGCATATCTCCGCCGGATCTTTTTTTCGAATCCTCAAAGAATTTGCGCCGTAAGTTACAGCGGCGTAGTGTATCTTTGGCGGCGTAAGGGCGCGGAATTCAAATGGATGTGATGGGGCGTGTTTAATGTAAATACGTCGTGACCCGACGTAAACAACGTTTTTTTTAACGGCGCATGCGCCGTCCGTGGGGGTATCCCAGTGCGCATGCTCGAAATTAAACCGGAACCAGCCAATGCTTATGATGGTGACGTCATTCTACGCAAATCCCTATTCGCGAACGACTTACGCAAACGACGTAAAAAATTCAAAAGGCGACGCAGGAACGACGGCCATACTTAACATTGAGTATGCCTCATAATAGCAGGGGTAACTATACGCCGGAAAAAGCCGAACGCAAACGACGTAAAAAAATTCGCTGGCCGGACGTACGTTCGTGGATCGCCGTAACAAGCTAACTTGCATACTCGACGCGGAATTCGACGGAAACGCCACCTAGCGGCCACCGAAAAAATTCACCTAAGATCCGACGGCGTACTAAGACGTACGCCTGTCGGATCGATCTGAGATGCAGTCGTATCTTGTTTTGTAGATACAAAACAAAGATACGACGTGCAAAATTTGAAATTAAGCGGCGTATCAAGAGATACGCCGGCGTTATTCTTTTGTGGATCTGCCCCATAGTATGGACTTGATGGACTTGTGTCTTTATTTAATATCACCTACTATGTAACTATGTAATGTAAGGTAAAGGGGGAAAATTACTTAAACTGGTGCACAAAGAATATGGTGCAGCTGTGCAAAAATAACCAATCAGCTTCTAACTTCAGCTTGTTCAATAAACTCAATGACAATAAAACCTAGAAGCTGATTGGTTTCTATGCACAGCTGCACCAGATTCTATGTGCACCAGTGTTAGGTAATCTTCCCCACAATGTATTAATCCAGCTTATGAATAAAATAGGTTATTAAGCTTGCTAGGTGAAAGTGTGCTATATTGTTTTGCCTATTCTATGTTTTAATAAATTTACATTTCTTAGGTTCCATTATGACATTGCCTGATTATTGGACTTCAGTATTGGAGAAGATGCTAAATACAGAGGGCCAGATTCACAGAAGAGATACAACGGCGTATCTCCTGATACGCCGTCGTATCTCTGAGAGTATCTATGCGGATGATTCATAGAATCAGTTACGCATAGATAGCCCTAAGATCCGACAGGTGTAATTGACTTATACCGTCGGATCTTAGGATGCAATACTTCGGCCGCTGCTGGGTGGAGTTTGCGTAGTTTTCCAGCGTCGGGTATGCAAATAAGGTTTTACGGCGATCCACAAAGGTTTTCGCGTTCGTTACGTCGTCGCTAGTAATTTTTTCCCGTCGCAAAGTTAAGCCTGCTTTAACATGGCTTAACTTTAGACGAGCCATGTTAAAGTATGGCCGTCGTTCCCGGGTCGAATTTCAAATATTTGTTTTTTTTTGCGTAAAACGTCCGGGAATACGAAAGTATGTTACGCACGTCGGTGTTCAAAAAAATTACGTCACTTCGCGCAAAGCACGGTGGAAATTTCAAAACGGAGCATGCGCAGTACATCTGGGAGTGCGCCTAATTTAAATGGTACATGCCCCATTTAAATTAGGCGGGCTTGCGCCGGATGCCTTTACGTTACACCGCCGTAAGTTTACACGCAAGTGCTTGGTGAATCAGGCACTTGCGCTGAAAACTTGCGGCGGTGTAACGTATAGACGATACGTTACACCGCCGCATTTATATGTGAATCTGGCCCAGAGTAATTATCTTAATGGTGCCTACAAATATGATGATCTTTACTTGACCTAACCAGATAATGTTTGAATAGTTATCAGAAGTTTGTCCTTAAACTTTCCAGACACTTCCTTTCTGACCTCCTCCATATTTCTGCATTTGGATCATAGCTACACATCCAAAATTGCAGTCTTATGTTTGTTCTTGTGATGAAATAATAAAGTAAAAAGATATGCCACCTCAGATCTAGTAATTATTTTAACAGCCTGTAGTGGTATTAAACCTAAAACAAAAATGAAGTATATTGCAGCTTATAGATTATTAGGTGTGGTATCTGCATTAGCTTTTGTCAAAGGAAATAAAATCCATGTTATCCCATGCCTTTGTTTTATTCGAAAATGAGGCATAACGTTATAAACCTAAATACACATAAAAAAAAGGGTATGTGATTTTGTCAGAGAATGTTTATGGCATGTATTGTAGCTATGTATCCATTCCTCACTGCATCGACCTGTATTAAAAAAAGAGTAAAAAAGATTTTGTCTTACCAGCATTCCCCCATCGCTTCTTGCCTCTTTGCAGATAACGACAATAAGGGTTTGGGTAAGGAGAAACATTTGACCTTCTCCCCTGTGACAGTGCTTGAATCTAGCAGCCAAAAAATAGCTAGGCTCAAGCACTACTTGAACAGGGAAATTAGCTTCTGAAGATGCCCAGTGGGAGGGGTGAAACACATCAAGTGAGGACGTCCTATCACAACATTTTTATCTGCTGGAACGCACGCAGAGGACGCAATCCTAGTTGGGTGTACATGCTCTGCTACATTTGTAAGTGTAACCTTTTTTAATGTAATAAATAATATCACACTGTCTAGGCTTCCCTGCACTAACCTTTACCACCCCTACTAGATGATCTGCTCTCCCAGCTGTTAGGTGTAGGTATTACATCTAGGGCAGCCACCTATGAGTTTTCCACACAACTTGAGAAATCTGTGCGGGTGCTTAAACCCAGGGCTAGCCTTTCTCCCTGTGAGCCCCTACCACTTGTTCTGACTACAATGACCCATCTTCCTACCTGATAATCCTAACTTACCCCTTTACCCTCCACATGAACCCCATTAACCACCTGTTAGGTGACCAGAAAACCCCTTTCAAGGTTGTCAGTTCTGCCCAGTTTTATAATTTGCTTATCCAGATAATAAAACAATTGCCACCACAAGCAATCTCCAGCAGTCAAAAGCAAAATTCCTGTTTTTCATTCGCCATTCAAATTTCCAACTTTTTAGCTTCCAGGCAACAAAATGTGGCAAAAGGTGCACAGCTGCATCAGATTTTGCACTCCCCGGTTTTAGTGTTACCTCTAAGGCCCCGTACACACGGCCGAACATGTCTGCTGAAACTTTTTCAGCAGACATGTTCGGTCGTGTTTACGGCCGACCGGACAGGTTTCCAGCAGACATTTGTCCAGCCGACCGTTTTGCAGCGGACAAATGTTTCTTAGCATGCTAAGAAACATGTCCGCTGGAAGCCTGTCCGTCGGACATGTTCGGTCGTCTGTACAGACTCACCGTACATGTCCGATCGGCCGCCATCCCTCGCATGCGTGGAAGTGATTCGACGCATGCGTGGAAGCTTTGAACTTCCAGGGCCGCACACGTCGCTGCGTCATCTTTTGCGGCGACGGCGCGGCCACATCCCCGCGTATCGTGTACACGTGGATTTCTGTCTGATGGTGTGTACAACCATCAGACAGAAATGTCCGGGCGGACATGTCCGCTCAAAACGGTCCGGCGGATAAAATAAATGAGAGCAAATACCCACTATATACCATCTGTGATTTTTGTTTTTAGATTTGTTTTCCCCAAATTCCCTACTTTATTCCTATAATTTTTCAGCTGATGGTGTAGTTCATCATGGAATAATTTCTGAACTGCACTCAGAAATACTATGTTAAAGCGTAACTCCCATGTTGTTAAGAAAAAAACATTCCCCTCTGGTTGATCTATGTACATTGCAAGGATTATACTAACCTTTGTTTCTGATTCCTACCTTTTGTTAGTCTGAACACCCCTGTGTGTTTGTCTGTGCCTCTGGGCTAAGTGGGTCTAATGGGAGTGGTTTCATAATTATTTGTCAGGAAATATCTCACCAAAATAAATTTTTGTTGCAGGGAATGCCTGAAATCTGACTTGTATCTTTGGCAGACTTCTCGGAAAATTTATGAGCCAATAACACAAGCAGGAAATAATGTTTCTGGGGAGTGGTCAGAACAACTCCATGTCGCCATATTGCATTTGCATTTATAGAAAATTACAGTGGCTACAGATTGAAAAGGAAAGGCCATTTTTAATAACATTCAATTACAATATGACTTGTATCGCAATTGTACACGCTGTATCATTTTTCCCCCCAAGAAAGTGGAGTTACCCTTTAAAGGTTTCAAATTAGTTTAAACCCTATATAAAAAAAGATAAAATATTTTGCCAGCCTGCAAGTAGATCAGATGACAGATGTAACAAATATTAATGTAGTAGTTAGGGCATGTTTAGACAATATGTTTCAAGATAACATATTGGGGGTTATCCACAAAGCCGCGGCGCAAGGTAACTTTTCGGATTTAAGTTACTCCGCCGCAAAATTCCCAAGTTAGGTGCCGATCCACAAAGCACTTACCTGGAATTTTGCGGCGCTGTAACTTAAATCCGTCCGGCGCAAGGCGTTCCTATTCAAATGGGCGAGTCCCATTTAAATTAGGCGCGCTCCCGCGCCGGACGTACTGCGCATGCTCCGTCGGGTAAATTACCCGACGTGCATTGCGCTAACTGACGTCATTTGCTTAGACGTTAACGTAAATGGCGTCCAGCGCCATTCACGGACGTCTTACGCAAACGACGTAGAATTTAAAATTTGACGCGGGAACGACGGCCATACTTAACATGGCTTAAGACAACTAGGGCTTAGCCCTAGTTTTACGCGGCGGAACTCGACGTAAACGACGTAGATTTAGAGCGACGGGCCCGTCGGAGCGTTCGTGGATCGCCGTAACTGGTCATTTGCATATTCTACGCCGGCCGCAATGGCCTCGCCACCTAGCGGCCGGCCTAGAATTGCATCCTTAAGATCCGACAGTGTAATTCAATTACACATGTCGGATCTTCGTCCTAACTATGGGAAACTGAGTCTGTGGATCAGTTCCATAGTTAGGACCAGGGATACGACGGAGTAACAGCAGTTACTCCGCCGTATCTCTTTTGAGGATCTGGCCCATTGAGTATGAAGAAGTATCAAATAATGAATCCTACCTGACTGCAATGCATCCCCCATCCTCATTCCCTAAGGTATGCATAAACTAATCACAGACTCAGGCATTGACCACTGATAAATAATTAATTAAAAAAAGCATTGTCTTATGCAAAAATATATTCCCATATTCCCATTATATTCCCATTAATGAGCAAAACAAATATATGTTCAGTCCCATGTTTACAAAAGTATCTCTTAACGTGTGGCACATTTGGTACCAGTTTTATGATAAATAGCGCTGCAAAATTTTTATATATATAATATATGTACATTATATATATTGCAATTGCTTTGGAATTTGGTCAGTTGGCTTAGAATGGTTTATAATTCATTACAGCTGTGGCAAGTTCCTGGAACAGGGTAAGTTGCTCCCCAAAGAGACCCTGAGGGATAGATATGGATGCTTCCCAATGGACTGGTGGCGACACAAGCAGCTTCACCACTTAATTGCGACCCTTTGAAAGCTCTATCAGGGGCTGCACGCTCTCACTCCATATGAACGACTGTTCATCGAGCTGCTGGGCTCAGCTTTTACTGTCACTAAACCGGCCTTTGTCCAAGAATGGGAG
This sequence comes from Rana temporaria, assembly GCF_905171775.1. Classification (NCBI taxonomy): domain Eukaryota; kingdom Metazoa; phylum Chordata; class Amphibia; order Anura; family Ranidae; genus Rana; species Rana temporaria. Next base: position 82,531,880 of record NC_053494.1, on the reverse strand, counting down.
CGTGACCTAGAGATGGAGTTTTCAGCCGAACAAATGTCCCATATTTTTTGACTCACACAAACTAGCTCAATAGACTCCAAGACGCAGGAAACTAACTATAAGCTTTTGACACGCTGGTACCGGGTACCTGCGGCCCTGTCACGTATATACCCCTCGGTCACAGACCATTGCTGGCGCGGCTGTGGCCAGAAAGGCACGCTCCTCCACATATGGTGGGATTGCCCAGCGATCAGTTCGTTCTGGCTAGAAGTTCATACCCACATAAAGGAAGCCCTTGAGGTTGCTATCCCGTTTTCCCCAGTTCGCTTCCTCCTGCACGTCCCTGCCCTCCCTCTCAGCCATTACAAGAAAAGCACGTTACCACACCTTCTGAATGCCGCCAAAAGGCTCATACCTCTCTATTGGAAACGCCTGCATGTCCCTACTGTGGAAGAGTGGTTCAAGAAGGTGGATGAAATTAGAGAGGCAGAGGAGTGGATAGCGAGGTGCAAGGACATAAGCAAATGGTTCACTACTATCTGGGCGTCTTGGCTGAAATATACTGCTGACTCGAACCCTGTGCCTTCTAGCCTGGAAGTTGCGCTGTTGGAGCTAGCGGAGCCCTCACTGAAGGTGCCTGTTAATGGTAATGTGCATGCCTGAATCAGATTTACTATAATCATTTGTTCGTCCTTACCTGTTTTTTTTTTTTTTTTTTTTTTTTTTCTCTCCTTTCGGTTAATAGATCCGACAAACATGACCAAATCTCATGTTTTGCTATATTTTCTAGAATTTTTTTCTATGTTCTTGTTTTGTGTTCCCCCCTTTTTTTTTATCAGTTAATGTCCCTATAATGTACTGATAATTGCACTAAGTGAGCCTTGACGGGCAGCCTTGGTGCCTTGGTGGTGCCCTCGCCTGGGGGGGCTGCTTGGGGGGCTTGGCAGCTGTACCCCCTGGATGTAGGTATGATGGAGGCTTTGTTGCCCCCTTCCTCTGGGGATGGGGCTGTTCAGGTTTCCAGCGGCCTCTGGGCTGAGAAATGCCCTGGAATGTATGATGCTGGCCCTCAGTTTGGGTCAGGCTCTCTCTCAGATTTTCAGGGTGGACCCCCCCCCCCTGGAACGGTAACCTTGTGTGTTTTCGTCCCCTTCCCTGATCCTCTATCCACTTCCCTATGCCTCCCCTGTGTTTATGTTCAGATATGTTATTGTATTTACCTCTACGGCTAAATCTGCTATTTCTCAAACCCTCAGGCCGCGTACACACGATCAGTCCATCTGATGAGAACGGTCCGAAGGAAGGTTAACCGATGAAGCTGACTGATGGTCTGATGTGCCTACACACCATTGGTTAAAAAACAATCGTGTCAGGATGCAGTGACATAAAACACAACAACGTGCTGAAAAAAAAATGAAGTTCAATGCTTCCAAGCATGCGTCGACTTGATTCTGAGCATGCGTGGCTTTTTAACTGATTATTTTGCATACTAACGATCGGTTTTGACCTATCGGTTAGGCGTCCATCGGTTCAATTTTAAAGCAAGTTCTCATTTTTTTGACCGAAGGATAACTGACCGATGGGGCCAACACACCTTCAGTCCGTTTTCATCGGTTTGGACCGATCGTGTGTATGCGGCCTTATTGTTGAGGTATTGTTGTCTCTGTTATATTTTATATGTCAAAATTCAAATAAAGATTGTATAAAAAAAGAATGGTTTATAATGGGGGGCTTTGTTATTTGCTTGTCACCTCACTTTACAGGGGTGGCAGAGCAGCCCAATGCATTGGAGGCCATTGCAGGGAAAGCATAGGAAAAGTGCATAGGGCGAGGATAAGGTCAGTTAGCAAACTTGTAATAAAATTTGATTGCGGACTCTTTGGAAAATCATTCATACTTCTTCCTTCTGTTGGGGGCTTATTTTTGTGTGTTTTTTTTTGTTTTTGTGATTGATTTGAAGTCTGTGGTCACCTTTAATGCTGTCCCATCCATAGCAGCTGTTTTTTTTATTTTTTTTCCGTTAAAAAATTGATTCTTGTTGCTGGGGTATTATTTCAAGGTTTTCATGTATTTTGAGGGTATATTGGGTTTATTTTATGTTAATATGGCTTTTTTCATGATGCAAGGCTTTCCCCTAAAAAGGGGGCTTTTGTTTCTGGGGTGTTTTTTTAGGGGGTTACTTATTTGTGTGAATTAGTGTGAATACAGCTGTGCCAAGAACGCACGCCCTGCACACTTCCGACACCGGTACCAGCTCTTAACAGAAAATTTATGGTCGCTACTTGAGATCAGAAGCTTTCCAATCATGTGACAGCCATCAAAGGATGGGGAGGCGCCGGCTTAACCACTCCCTATCAGGCCATCGACTATTGACAGCCACAAGGTGGCACTACAATGCCAGAAGGCCGTCAATATACGGCCTCTGGCCTCCCCCCTGCATCACTCGGGTGCCGATGCGCGTGCCTGGCGGCCACGATGTCCACCAGGCACCCGCGACAGCAGTCACAGAGCCAGGGATATGGATCTCTGTGTGTAAACACAGAGATCCACGTCCTGTCAGGGAAAGGAGACCGTTGGTGCGTGTCCCTTGTACATAGGGACAACCATCGGTCACCTCCCCCAGTCAGTCCCCTCCCCCCACAGTAAGAATCACCTAGCAGGGAACACATTTAACCCCTTGATCGCCCCCTAGTGTTAACACCTTCCCTGCCAGTCACTTTCTTACAGTAATCAGTGCATATTTATAGCACTGTTCGCTGTATAAATGTTAATGGTCCCAAAAATGTGTCAAAAGTGTCCGATGTGTCCGCCGTAATATCGCAGTCCTGATAAAAATTGCAGATTGCCGCCATTACTAGTAAAAAAAAAATAATAATTTGCGCAAACCAATCACTATACGCTTATTGTGATTTTTTTTACCAAAAATATGTGGAAGAATACATATCGGCCTAAACTGAGAAAAAAAATGTATTTATTTTTTTAAAAAATGGGATATTTATTATAGCAAAAATATTTCAATTTTTTTTTGTTTATAGGGTAAAAAATAAAAACCGCAGAGATGATCAAATACCATCAAAGGACAGCTTTATTTGTTGGAAAAAAAGGATGTCAATTTTGTTTGGGAGCCACGTTACACGACCACGCAATTGTCATTCAAAGCGTGACAGTGCTGAAAGCTGAAATTTTGCCTGGGCAGGAAGGGGATATATGTGCCCAGTAAGCAAGTGGTTAAAGGAGTTCATTTCCATTTTATGTTGATAGGACCTTTTTTTTTAAGTTTTGGTGCACAAAATGCAGCATTTAATGTTCCTAATTGTAACAAAACATCCCACACTCTGCTTGAGTGCTTTCATCATATACCACTTCCTTCCAGTCTGGATATAGATATTAAATATTCCAACTGCTCACAAGCACACGAGACTATACTTGTTTGTGTCCTGAACATGGACTCTTTATTAGAACCAGAATACAAGTCTTATATACAGTAGAAGAGGAGGGAGTTCACCCCTCCTGTTCATTTTGCTCTAACAATACCAGAAGCATAAATTAACATGAGCTAATTAACTAATCCCTTAACGCAGCCGATGTGACATCCCTAATTACAATTCACATTATCATACATATCAAAATCGAACTCCTTCATGCACAAGCAACATTGGGTGACAGAGAAGCCACACTAGACTCATTTACATTATAGAAGACAACAGACAGATAGGTGGCTGGAGGTGATGACATTAGCATCTCCTTACAGCAGGGGCGGCCCGCAAAATCATTCCATCCGCCCCCCCCCCCCGCAGCCGCAAGTTCTGCCATGGCTGCCCGCCAGTGTGTCACTTGGCTGTGTCATTACATAGCGAGCGGGCAGCGGCACTGAACATGCATGTGCTGAGGGCGCTCCTCCGAGTGCGGACTGTCACCTCCTCTCCCTTCACTGTGGAGGCTACTTTCTCTCCCTATGGAGGAGTCTCGTAGTCCCTCCCTGCCAGCGGCGTGACGTCACTCCACTCATGGCCAGAAGCGAGGTGGGAGCTGGAGAGGAGCGCTGTGCACAGGGAGCTGTGACTAACAGCCTGTAGGCTGTGCCCGAGCTAGAGGAGCCGAGGACCCGTCTCAAGGAGCCTGCCTGGCTCTAGCTGAAGCTAGCACTGTGCTACAGAGCAGACGGACTACTTGTAAAGTAAGCAGAAGTTGAACTTAGAGCAGATAAATAAATGGCTGGATGGGGGGGGAAGCCGGCTGAGGCAAGGTTAATGACGACTACTGTGTATTATAAAAAAAACAGCAGATAAAATATGGTTTTGAGTTATGTTAAATGAGCCATGCTTGCCATCTGACTTGCATTGTTGCTGCCCTCTGTTCATGTGTTCCCAAAGTGGCACCCCCACTGTGAAAGTGAATAAAATTGGAGTATGAACTGTTTGCGAATTAACCACTTAAGCCCCGAACCATTATGCAGGTTAAGGACCCTGCCGCTTTTTGCGATTCGGCACTGCGTCGCTTTAACTGACATTTTGTACGGCCCCCAAATGATGTTACAAAAATCCAAATGGCCCTTGGCAGAAAAAGACAGGGGCCTTACAGTATATGTCCCAACAGTATGAATCAGTCACTCTTTCTAATATGACATATACAGGGTTCCCAGAGTCTGTGTGTCTTGGGGGGACATGGACCTGAATCTAAAGTAACACCACCTCAAGGGTCCCAGGCATACAGCTTACAAAGAGCACTGATACACCAAATGCCAGGGCCCATGATCGCAAGGCAAGAGGCTAGCATTCAGTCCCCTCTAAAAGCCTCTGTCCTGGTTGAGTCTGTCACGCTAATCATTTTACTTTTCTTTGCAGCACACTGTTTTATCATGTAAAAAACATGGAAGAACAGTGTGTAATCTAAACCACCTTGCATTGTATCACTGCCATTTAGCTCATTACCCTATTCCCATAGATAAAATTGTTGCTGGCCAATTTTATACTGCTATATTCTCTACAATATCTTAAAGTGATTGTAAAGCCTTGTTTTTTCCCCCTATAAAAATAAAAAAACATGTTAAAACGTACCTGCTCTGTTGCAGTGGATTGCACAGAGCGGCCTGGAACCTCCTCTTCTTGGTTCCCTCTTCGGTGATCCTGACCCCTCCTCTTGTTCAGTGCCCCCACAGCAAACAGCTTACTATGGGGGAACCCCAGCCGAGTCACAGCTCCCTTTGTCCATTCAGACATAGACTCCCGACCCGACCTTGCCTCCTCTCTCCCCTGATTGGCTAGTTGACTTTGATTGACAGCAGCAGGAGCCAATGGCACCACTGCTATGTCTCAGCCAATCAGGAAGGAGAATATTGGATGGCTGAAACACTCGTGGACATCGCTGGACAGAGAGGGACCTCAGGTAAGTGTTAGGGGGGCTAAGGGAGACTGCTGCACACAGAAGGCTTTTTATCTTAATGCATCGAATGCATTAAGATGAAAAACCTTATGTCTTTACAACCCCTTTAATTCTTGTAGTAAAATCCCTATCTGTGCTCTTTATCTCTAGAAAAGCTGCTTTTAAGATCTCATGCACAAATATGTATTTGGGGCAGAATTTAGCGTACTTCTGTACCCTGGAGTCACAGGTGTTGGTGTACAGTCATAGCCATCAGCCTGTACAAATCATTGACTAATGCAATGTTTCTACATCTGTAACCACAAATGTGCCTGCATGATTGAGCCCTTTAAGTTGTTCTGCTGCTGGTTATTTTGGCTCTTAATTTTTTAGTAAAACTCCTACCTGTGTTCTGTTTGTCCCTAGTAAATTTGGGCCTAAAATTGCTATTTAAATTTGTCCCGTTATTCACAAATCTAACACTGCTTTGTCTTCTGTGGTTTCTTAATTATTCTATTAAAACCTCTTACCTATCCTCTTTTGTATTTAGTAAATGTGGGCCTAAAACTGCTATTAAACATTGTCCTGCTGTTGACCAATTTTACACTGTCATGTTATCTACAGTCTTTTAATTCATGTTGTAAAAGACCTGGCTGTACTTTACTCTATCCCTATTACGTTTTAACAAATTTTCCCTCAATAAAAATGGAGCCTGCATGGCCACTTGAGAAAGAAGCTCTGTGGGCAGAGGGGAGCGCATGATCTCTGCAGACAACACTTCCACACAGAATAGCAGAAACTCTGTCAAACAGGGACACAGTAGCGATCATGTCTGCAAGTGAAAGGAGGAACGTTGCCCACAGAAGCTCACTGAGCCAGCCGGGAGAAGAAACCAAGATGGCACTGTAGTAGATTTCCTACTACTCTCCATACTCGCCACACCCCATGCCTCAACGTAGCTCAGTGGACTTACCCCCCTTTTTTCTGTCTTGCAGTTCAAATTCCAACCTTTACTGCAACCTAGGTACGCTTCCACTCATCCAGAATTAGGACGTACAATCTACAATCTACAGCTAACATGCATTTTTCTCATGTTCCAGCTCCTTGGTTTATTGTTTTATTTTTTTCTCTTATCACCATACATTGCATCCATATTTCCACCAACTCCTTCATTCGGTAGTCAGGAATTGTCTGAAATCGGTCCTCCTCTCTCCAAAACCATCCAGCCAAACGTTCCTCCCTTTGGAAGATAGCACAAGCTCACAAATGTGAAGTTTTATGCGTGCAAAAAATGCACTTCCAACAATCTGCCTCTCCTGCCGGTTTCCATAATAACTTAACCCCCATTTTCAAAACCAATAGCCCAAATAAAATGAAAGGAGTCCAAAACAGTATCATTGATCTAGAGGGTAGATACCAACTTTAATTGCATCCCAGTCTTAGTCCGTAGGGTTCAATATTGAGTTGGCCCACCCTTTGCAGCTATAACAGCTTCAACTCTTCTGGGAAGGCTGTCCACAATGTTTAGGAGTGTGTTTATGGGCAGGGCCGGACTGGCCCACCGGGAGACCGGGAAAAATCCTGGTGGGCCGGCTGCCTGGCTGCTCCTGGAGGCCGGTGTGAGGGCAGCGGTGCCCGAAAAAAACATGGCTGCGGTCGGGGCTGGCCGACATACAACTGTATGTTTGGATTCGTCCGATTTCTGCTCTGTTAGCCTGGCCCCTCCTATGTGTCCGTGTCATTTCCTGTGTGTGCCGTTGTTTTGTATCCTCGGGTTTGCGGCTGGCGCACACTAGTTCCTATCCAGCCCTGCTTGGCCCTTGCGAATGCACGCGCGTCTGTTGCTCACCCCGGAAGGATGATTCTTTCTATTTCCTCTCTGCAGGTGAGTGTGCTGGGCTGTGCCAGTGAATGGCCTTTTTTGATCTGCCAGCGCTCCGCTCCCTCCTTCCCCCTCCATGTCACACAGAGTCAGCTGGCATCTCCTGCTGTGTGGCTGCGAGTGTGAAAACTTTGGCTGTGCTGCTGTTTGAAAAGCCCCCCCCTCCTCCTCCTAGACCAGATCGTGTCTGCTGGGGGGGGGCAAAAGCTAGTAATGTGGCTTCAGTTAAGAGCAGAGTGTCTATTACATTCTCTGTCACAACACTGCTCGGACCTGCACTGACAGCCCACACCCCCCCTCCTCGCACAGACGTCAGACAGGAGAGAGAGAAAAAAAGATACAGATAGCAGGATCTTCTCTCACCCCCCTCGTGTGTGTCCCACAGCCTCCCACATTCCAATCCAAGGCATCTCCTCTATGCTTCACAAAGAAACTCCAGCAGCAGCAGGTAGATAGTGAAAATGGAGGAAAGGACAGCTTTTATTATGGATGCTGCCTGCAACCCCCTACAGAGGATCCACAGTTCCAGGTCAGCAAAAAATCCTTGCTTCCTAATGAGACTCCTCAATGATGAAAAGAAAGCAGCACACAGGTGGGTCAGTCATTGATGGGGCTGTACAGAGTGTGTTGTCACCTCCAGAGTCCCTCAACCAACACAGAAGTCCACTAGGATTTCCCTAGTGTGGTGCACTACAAGCCCCAGCATGCTCTACCAGCCTATGTATGGCACAGGCTAGTAGGCCTTGTTTGCTGACCAATCCAGGGCCCAAGCCTTCATCTTTGGTAAGGGAAAAATTTCCCCCCTCCCCCCTCTCATCTCGCCAGCCTCTGAGCACACTTATGTAAGGGAGAGCTCTGTGGACTGTGATGTATGTGGGGGCTTTGGTGATCAGAGACCCCCTTACATCAGGATTCCAAGAGTACCTCTTTGGGCCAGTTCACTCCAGACGCAGTTCCATGTGCTTTTTTTATGCAAAAAATGCATGCACAGTGTTCTCCATGTATTCCAATAGCTCTAGTTGGCTCTAGTTCACACCATGCAGTCAGTTTACGGTCAGTTTCTGCACCGGAAACTGACTGCATGTTGTGAACCAGAGCCATTGGAATACATGGAAAACACTGTGCATGCATTTTTAGCGCACAAAACTGTACGGAACTGCGTCTGGTGTGAACTGGCCCTTACATCAGTTTCCCTTTACATTACAGTCCACAGAGCTCTCCCTTAGAGCCTTTTCACATGGGCAGACTCTGCCAAGCAAATCCACAGGCTGCAATGATGGGCACGGTCAGGCTGCAATGATGGGCACAGTGAGGCTGCATTGATCTCCTGTACCATGCCCACAGCCCCTGAAATCTCCTGTACCATGCCCGCAGCCCCTGACATCTCCTGTACCATGCCCGCAGCCCCTGAAATCTCCTGTAACATGCCCACAGCCTCTGACATCTCCTGTACCATGCCCCCTGCTTCTGACATCTCCTGTATCATGCCCACAGCCTCTGACATCTTCTGTACCATGCCCCCTGCCTCTGACATCTCCTGTATCATGCCTACATCCTCTGCCATCTTGACATCTTCTGTACTATGCCAACAGCCTCTGACATCTTCTGTACTATGCCCACAGCCTCTGACATCTCCTGTATCATGCCCACAGCCTCTGACATCTCCTGTATCATGCCCACAGCCTCTGACATCTCCTGTATCATGCCCACAGCCTCTGACATCTCCTGTACCATGCACACAGCCTCTGAAAATCTCCTGTACCATGCCCACAGCCTCTGACATCTCCTGTATCATGCCTACAACCTCTGACATCTTGACATCTTCTGTACCATGTCCACAGCCTCTGACATCTTCTGTACTATACCCACAGCCTCTGATATATCCTGTATCATGCCCACAGCCTCTGACATTTCCTGTACCATGCCCACAGCCTCTGACATCTCCTGTACCATGCCCACAGCCTCTGACATCTCCTGTACCATGCCCACAGCCTCTGACATCTCCTGTACCATGCCCACAGCCTCTGACATGTCCTGTACCATGCCCACAGCCTCTGCCATCTCCTGTACCATGCCCACAGCCTCTGCCACCTTGACATCTCATGTACCATGCCCACAGCCTCTGACATCTCATGTACCATGCCCACAGCCTCTGACATCTCCTGTATCATGCCCACAGTCTGACATCTCCTGTACCATGCCCACAGCCTCTGAAATCTTAACATCTTCTGTACCATGCCCACAACCTCTGACATCTCCTGTATCATGTCTGCAACCTCTGACCATCTCTTGTTTTATATCATGTCTGCAGTCTGGAGAGGAGTCAACGGTGGGAGCACTGCTGGGATGGGGGTCATGGGAGAAGTCAGACGTGTGTGGACTGTGAAGAGGAGACTATAGGAAACCCAGAGCCATCAACCGGGAGCCGACTAACTGATCCCTGCACAGTGGTCAGTGACAGCACTGCCAGGCCAGTCTGAGGGGGGAGGGGGGGGTCATTGATGTAAGGGGGGAGTTGATGTAAGGTGTCCCCCTTGATGATTGCTCCACTTTTACCACTTTTAACTGTAATTTGCTGTTATATATCTCTAGCCCTATGTGCTTTCATATATGTCTTATCTATATATAATACACTCTTCAACTGTGCTTTAAAATGCATGATTTTCCTTTTTACGAACAAGAAAATAATGACGTTTGCTGTTGGGCTGGTATAATAACGCTATGGGGCTGGTATGACATTTTTTCCAGGGCTGTTTTTTACTCCCAGTCCGGCCCTGTCTATGGGAATGTTTGACCATTCTTTCAAAAGCACATTTTTGAGGTCAGGCACTAATGTGGATGAGAAGGCCTGGCTCTAATTAGAGCAGTCTCTGCTCTAATTCATCCCAAAGGTGTTCTATCTGGTTAAGGTCAGGACTGTGTGCACACCAGTCAAGTTCCTGTACTCCAAACTCGCTCATCTATATCTTTACGGACCTTGCTTTGTGCACTGGTGCACAGTCATGTCAGAACAGGAAGGAACTGTTACCACAAAGTTGGCAGCATGAGATTGTCCAAAATGTCTTGGTATGCTGATGCCTTAAGAGTTCCTTTCACTGGAACTAAGGGGCCAAATATCAACCCCTGAAAAACAACCTCACATCATAATCCCCCCTCCACCAAATGATTTGTACCTGTGCACAAAGCAAATTCCATAAAGACATGGATGAGTGAGTTTGGGGTGAAGGAATTTAACAGAGTCCTGACCTTAACCTGATAGAATACCTTTGGGATGAAATAGAGTGGAGATTGCGAGCCAGGCCTTCTCATCAAACATCAGTGCCTGACCTCACAAATGTGCTTTTAAAAAAATGATCAAACATTCCCATAAACACATTCCTAAACCTTGCGGACAGCCTTCCCAGAATAGTTAAAGCTGTTATAGCTGCAAAGGGAGACCAACTCAATACTGAACCCTACGGACTAAGACTAGGATGCTATTAAAGTTCATGTTTGTGTAAAGGCAGGCGTCTTAATACTTTTGGCAATATAGTGAATTTTTTTTATCTGCACCATCAACAATACAGGACCGCTCACACTAAAGATAGATATCTCGGTTGTGGCAGCAGCTGCTGCCGTTACCGAGATATCCATCTTTAAAGTGCCGCCGTATATAGTCGTAAGGCGGTCGGGAAGTGGTTAAATTCTTCAGTTCTGGGGTGTCCCCTTACCTCATTCAAGTTCTATGTTCCAATAAAGCAAAAAAAGACACCCCTAGACCGTTCTTTCGAGCCAGTAAAATAGAGGAATGGAGAAAATGCTATGCGCCTGGCTGTGTGTGCGCACTGTTTTAACCAGTGCCTCCTTTGGGAGTGCGCTATATATATCACACACATACACACACTTTTCATTTAACAAATGAACATTTAATACATGACAAAGAATTCTCAGAGCACTAGGATAGCTGAAGAGGTTGCCCACATTGTAATTGTATTTGTCCAACTCAAAATTTTGACTAAGATAAGTCATTAGCAGGAGCAATCCATATCAATCTATGTGTAAAGTGCTGCTTAAGTTCTAGGGCCCGTAAACAAGGGGCCAGATTCAGGTAGCTCGGCGCATCTTTGTGCCGGCGTAGCGCATCTCATATGCGCTACGCCGACGTAACTATGAGAGGCAAAAGCAGTATTCACAAAGCACTCGCTCCCTACGTTGCGCCAGCGTAACTTAAATTGGCCGGCGTAAGCCCACCTAATTAAAAGTAGGAAGGTAGTGGGCGTGATACATTTAAATTAACCGTGACCCCATGTAAATGAAGGGCCGAACAAACGGCGCATGCTCAGAATCACGTTGCATATACTCCCTAAGATACGATGGCTCAATGCCTATGATGTGAACGTAACCTACACCCAGCCCCATTCACGTACGACTTACGTAAACGACGTAAAATACGACAGATGTTCCCTGGTCCATACCCTAACATGACTTACAACTGCTTTATGTGGAATAACTTTACGCCGGACGTACGCCTTACATAAACGACGAAGATTACAGCGACGGGCGCAAGTACGTTCGTGAATCGGCGTATCTCGGTCATTTGCATTTTCGGCGCGTAAATCAATGGAAGCGCCCCTTGGGGCCATCGTAAATATGCGCCCAAGATACGACTGGGTAGGAGACTTACGTCAGTCGGATGGAGACAAAATTCAGGCGTATCTTATTTCAAGCATCAGGCGCATAGATACGACGGCGCATCAGTGCACTTACGCGGCGTATCAGAAGATACGTCGGCATGAGTTCTTTCTGAATCCGGCTAAAGATGTTTATTTCAACAGGCTGTAAATTTAGATATGTATGTAAAAATTAGTCTAAAGCTCCATCTTGTGACCTAAAAAGAAAATGCAAAATAAAATGTAACATTTACCTGACTTATTCATAATAGTAAGAAATTATGTACATATGACTGCACATTTTCCTTAAGTTGATATGTTTCATACATAGATAGTTGCTTTATTATAAATAAATGTTTCTTGGCAGAACAGTTTTAATGTTCTATTTTATTGTATTTATTTTCGCTAAGTGTATATGTTATATTTTATATTTTTAAGCGTCTCATAAATTATTTTCGATGCTGTTATGTGTGTGTTGCTCACAATTAATTAGATTTATATACATATTAATTGCAAACACACAGCTATTTATTGTTTGTATGGCTTTGCTCCCAAAAGACTTCTTAGTGTTCACAGCAACATGCCATAAATTGCAGTTAGTCCAAAATGTTGACACATGCTTTATTGAATATCCATAGAATTAATTTGTTTAACTGATGTGCTATTACTTGTATGCAATGTGCTAATATTTAAACAAGAGTTAGGCAACAAGACATGAAGTAAAATCATTAGATCTTGTGAAACAGGAATTTCTTTTTACCCAGCAGGTTCCACAGTAAGGCTAGTCATAGACATGAAAAGGCATTGGGAAAAGCTGATTGTCAAAAATACTTTTTTTACTGGGGGGGGGTATCAATCCTGGATCAAACTCTTATATGCAGCACCAACAGCGAGGATTAGAATAAACGATTTGTTATCAGAAGCATTCCCATTGTTTTGGGGTACTAGACAAGGGGGCCCATTGTCACCCCTGCTCTTTGCCCTCGCGCTAGAGCCCTTAGCAGCTACGATCAGAGCTTCACCAGATATTGTGGGTTTTAGTCGGAGCCATAGGGAAGATAAAATATTGCTGTATGCTTAGGATGCCCTACTGTACTTAGGGGATATGGCTGGATCCCTAATTTCTGCTATGCAAATCATTGAGTTGTTTGGTGAGCTTTCTGGTTTTACCATAAATTGGCACAAACCAGTGCTCCTCCCGCTGGATGATCTATCCTTGGGCGTTGCCGGATAGTGTGTCCTGGATACAGTTGGTGGAGTCCTTTTAGTAATTAGGAATAGTAGTTACAAAAGATCCCACGGACTATATAGAACTTAATCTAAAGCCTCTGCTGCAAACATTTAAAACTAAGTGTGCTGCCTGGTGTAACTTGCCATTGTCATTATAGACTCCCAAATTAGATCCTTAATCTGGAAAATTAAGGTAGCCGGGATAAAACTAACCACCCTACAGTACCCTAAAGACCAAGGAGGAATGGATGTCCCTCATGCTCAGATATATTTCTTTGCTGCACAGATGCAACGCTTCACAGGCTGCATTCAGACTAATGCACCAGATCCCTCTAAGTCATTACTTATAAACGCTGATATGACATACTCTGCACTATCCCATATGAAGATGGGCTTCCCCTCAGCCCCTTCACTATGCCCTACAGTCTGCCTCCCTAAAATACTTTGGGACAGCATCAAATGCCGATTGGGGGTAGATGGCTTCCTGTCTAGCACACCAATCTGGCGGAACAGGTTCTACACTGAGCTAGCCAAACTCAGTGGTTACTCACAGTGGGAGGCGGCAGGGATTAAATATTTGCCTCAAGTCTTTGATGAGATGGGCCTGAAATCGTATGAGAAATTGATAGGAGGAGGAGTTTCCACTATTAGGCGATTTCCAATACCAGTATATTCGACTGAGTGACGCAGTTAGATCTCAGAGCAATTGCTCCTCCCTACGCCTGGTAGAATCAAACCTTCTTGGAGTCTATATATGATGAAACGTAAAAAAGAGGTATTATCTCCAGAACCTATAAGCAATTGTTGGCTCATATACAGGCACCTGATATCCTGCCATGCAGAGAGAAATGGGAAATAGATATTGGTCCCATTGACGGGGAGCAATGGGAACAAATATTGAATGCTGGACCTCAGCGGCACAGGAACTGTCACATTTATTCATTTTGCATTGAGTGTATAGGACATTTTGGGGAAACTGTCACATTTATTCATTTTGCATTAAAGGTATAGGACATTTTGGGAATTGCATCAATGGGGACGCAGAGACACACCTATTTGTCCCAAGTGTCAGGTTCATCCAGGAGACCTCCTACACATGTTATGGAAATGCCCCAAACTTGTGAGATATTGGAATAAAGTGGTCGTTACCAAAAATTCTATATTTCAGGTTCAGCTGGCTATGGATCCACTGGTATGCCCTTTGCTTTTGTACATTAAACACCTTTTTTTGATAAAAAATAAATAAAAATAAACATTTTACAAAAAAATCTTTTCAGAAACCATTTTGGCTCAATGTACATGTTTATACACAACATAGACTATTCTAGAGCCAAGCTCATAATAAACTATGTTATTCATCTTGTTAAAGCGGTTATAAACTGCTGAAAAAGTGTATGCATTGCTGAGAGGGCCAACATGTTCCCCTAGCCTTTCTCCTGGGTTAGTGGGCTCCGGGGCTGTGAGTGGCCAGAGCCCCAATGACACCCTTGGTTACAGCAAGAAACTCTGAAGATCCAGCACGGTATGCCGAAGCTTCAGAGCGTATGCGCCGCTGACCTCAGGGGCTGCACGAAGAGTGAATATCTCCTAAACAGTGCTTGTTTAGGAGATATTCCTTTTACCTACAGGAAAACCTTATAATAGGCTTACCTGTAGGTAAAAATGACAAATAGGGGTTTACAACTGCTTTATCCCATTTCACAGTACCTGTGCATAAATGCTATTGTAAGCTTTTTAATGATCCCTGTTTCAGATCAGCTGTAAAGCCAATATGTTTCTCTATAGTCTTAAAGTGGAGGTTCACCCAAAAATTAAATTTTTAACATTAGATTGAGGCTCATTTTGGGAAGCAGAATCGGGTGTTTTTTTTAAAATCGAAGCAGTACTTACCGTTTAAAAAAAAAAAAAGAAAAGACCATTGCAGCCTCACTGTGCCCATCAAAGGCAGCCACTGTGCCCATCAAATGCAGCCACTGTGCCATGCCATCAATTGTCGCCACTGTGCCATCAATTGTCGCCACTGTGCCATGCCAAACGCAGCCACTGTGCCATCAAACGCAGCCACTGTGCCTTGCCATCAAACGCAGCCACTGTGCCATCAATTGTTGCCACTGTGCCATCAATTGTCACCACTGTGCCCATCAATTGTCACCACTGTGCCCATCAATTGTCACAACTGTGCCATGCCAAACGCAGCCACTGTGCCATAAAACACAGCCACAGTGCCATGCCATCAATTGTTACCACTGTGCCCACACCAATTGTTACCACTGTGCCCACACCAATTGTCGCCACTGTGCCCACATCAATTGTCGCCACTGTGCCCACATATATTGTCGCCACTGTGCCCACATCAATTGTCGCCACTGTGCCCACATCAATTGTCCCCAAGGTGCCCACATCAATTGTAGCCACTGTGCCCATATCAATTGTTGCCACTGTGCCCTGTAAAATGCTGCCAGTCAGATTGCCCCCTCGCCCAGCACTTACCTTTCTGGGGTCAGCCATCCCCCTTCCACTGTCCCTTGATGTCTTCTCCCGCCCTCGATGACACTTCAGCCAGAACTGGTGAACCTGATTGACTGAGACGCCCTGTCAGTGTTAGCCAGGGAACGCACACCCCGTGCGTCCCCAGGCTAACGATTTGGAAGCCGATTACAGCCTGAGGGCTGGCTTTGATAGGCACTGCCAAAGCCAACCAGCTGCTGTTATTCAGATGGCCCGTGCTTACCAGGGGGCCGGCCATCTGAATAGTGGGCAGCAGCAACAATACATAGATTCATCTGTGTATTGTATTAATTGGTGGTGTCGGAGAGAGAGGGGGCGGGGCTCCTGCACCCTCTATGGACTCACCGCCACTGCTGATCACTGTAATATGTTACTGGTCCCCAAAAAGTGTAACTTGGGGTCAGATTTGTCCGCCGTAATGTCGCAGTCCTGCTATAAATTGCAGTTCACCCCCATTACTAGTAAAAAAAAGAAAAACATGAAAAGTCACTAAATCTATTTCCTATGTTGTAGACGCTATCACTTTTGCGCAAACCAATCAATATATGCGCTTATTGTGTTTGTTTTTTTTACCAACGATATATAGCAGAATACATGCTGGCCTAAACTGATGAATAAATTTGATTTCTTTTTTTTAATTATTTTGGATATGTATTATAGCAGATTTTTTTTTAAAGAGAGGGAGACACTCACTAATCCCGCTGCAGGATTCTGTCAAAGGATCCAATCTTCACCCATGACGGCAGGTCCAGTCTCTCATGGCCCTTCAAGGACCGGGTCCCCCATATTATCTTGGGGACCACACCCTTGGACCTGTATAGCACCCTGCTGGAAATCTCCATGAGCATACTGAACAGGGTTTCAATCTACAGGGTCCAGTGCCCAACAGGTCGCATTACAGGAAAAATCTTGCTCCTTCCTTCTGAGGCTCTGGTACCATAAATCTTAGCCTTTTAAGCCCTCTTGACTGGATCCGATATAGTGCCCCTTTTACTAAGGCATCATTTAGGTTGAAGAGCTTTAACAGCCATGACCATCACCTTCAAGATACTGTCAAAGGTACTACCTGTGTGTGAGGGGTTATATATGGGGAACTTCCTGTTTATTGGTTTGCCAGTGTCCATTTATCTATAGGTGGCATATAACCCAGATAGTCATT